>NC_079316.1:21446801-21757301 GCF_029931775.1 Euleptes europaea | reverse complement strand
AGCATGACTGAAGTGATGTCAGTGCATCACTGGGGAAAATGGCCGCTTTGGCAATTGGCCTCTATGGTATTGAAGTCCCTCCCCAAGACCCGCCCTCCTCAGGCTCTGCCCCCAAAACCTCCCGCCAGTGACAAAGAGGGACCTGGAAACCCTACTAAGTGGAAACAAAAAGGCCTATAAAGAACTTGATCCACTACCCCACATTAGATGTTCAGAGACACCCTGAACCTTTGCATTTTTTTACCTTCAACTGTTTCATGCCTCTCTACCTGCCTGTGTTTCAGCCCAAAATCACCTTCTTCACACATATTCTGATATCTCCCAAACACACACACACATTAGGGTGGCCAGGTCTATAGCGAGAGACTTCCCATCCTGAAGCCTCCCATTTCTTGTCGCCACTTGACAACATGAACCAGAAGTGCTGTCATCACGTTGATGTGATGCTCTAGGATTCACCAAGAACTGTATGGTGAAATCCCATTGGTGGATCCCAGAGCATCATAAGGGTGGCATGATGTCACTCAGGCATGTCCCACCCCATTCTGCCTCCCACCCAGTCCCATTGCTGGACCGGCACCCCTAGTCACCCACTGGGTGGCACTTTGCCACGTTCTAGAAGGCACTTCAATTCAAGATAACATTTTCTAATAATTTAGTCCCACTGATAAAACATCCAGTGTTATTAAAGAACAGGCAGGTCCCAGGCGCTTTAGGCAGAACCATACCATATTAAAAAAGGTAAAGGCCTCCTGTGCAAGCACTGGGTCATTCTTGACCCATGGGGTGACGTCACATCCCGACATTTTCTAGGCAGACTTTGTTTACGGGGTGGTTTGCCAGTGCCTTCCCCAGTCATCTTCCCTTTAACCCCAGCAAGCTGGGTCCTCATTTTACCGACCTTGGAAGGATGGAAGGCTGAGTCAACCTTGAGCAGGCTACCTGAAACCAACTTCCGTCAGTATTGAATTCAGGTCGTGAGCAGAGCTTGGACTGCAGTACTGCAGCTTACCACTTTGAGCCACTGGGCTTCTATACCATATTAAGAAACCCAATTCACAGTAATCAGACAGCAAACTCTCAATCGTAATTTACAGAGAGGACAGAAGCAGGTAATATACAAAGGTTTATTTGGAAATCCCTAAATCCTTTATATATCGAGACAGAAAGAACGATCTGCCCACAGAAAACTGCATTAAGAGATAGAAGTCTTCATACACACAGATAGCACATTTGCTTTCACAGTGATTCTGCTCTTTACAGTGAGTCTCTATCTCTTTTCTTTCTGGACTGGATGTCAGGACTGGCCAGCTTCCCCATAAATATAATGGACCCTATGCATTAGGGAGAAAAAATATATTATTCAGACTTCAGTTTAATAATATCAGCTTAGAGTTACAACTTCCACTGAAAAAAGAAATCCACCGCAAGAAGCCTAAGTGAGAGCAATCCCACCAGATGGCTGTCTAGACTTCCAATAAGGGAGAGTTCCCTCCACTCAAGTTAACTGGTTCCATTGTCAAAGTGTCCTTAGCATTAGGAAGTTTCTTCTGAAGTTCAGCAGAAATCTACCATTATGTAAATTAAGTCAGGAACTAGTCTTCCTTTCTTGAGCAGCAGAGAGGGTCTTTGCCCTCTTCTATGAGACGCCCCTTCAGGTATTTGAAGAATGCAATCGTATCTCTGCACACGATGCGTAGCCGTGTTAGTCTGTCACCAGCAGTAGAAAAGAGCAAGAGTCCAGTAGCACCTTAAAGACTAACAAAATTTCTGGCAGGGATGAGCTTTCGTGAGCCACAGCTCACTTCTTCAGATACCTTCAGATACACTTCTTCGGGTATCTGAAGAAGCAAACTCTCATCATTTCTCAACATTTCTGACAGGGGATGAACTTTTGTGAGCCACAGCTCACTTCTTCAAGTATCTGTAGAAGTGAGCTGTGGCTCACGAAAGCTCATCCCCTGCCAGAAATTTTGTTAGTCTTTAAGATGCTACTGGACTCCTGCTCATATCTCTTGCTCATATCTCTGCACAGTTTTCTTTAGAAAACCCTGTTTCATCAGCGTTTTCTGAAAGATTTGTTTATCAGACTTCTTTGTTGCCCTTATTATTTGGTTATAATCCTTTAAACTAGAGGGAAGTTGGCATGGTGTAGCCCAATCTTGTCAGATCTCAGAAGCCAAGCAGGGTTGGTAGTTGGATAGGGGACCACCAAGGAAGACTCTGCTGAGGAAGGCAATGGCAAACCACCTCTGTTTCTCACTTGCCTTGAAAGCCGCTTGCTGGGGGTCACTGTAGGTTGGTTGCAACTTGCCAGCACTTGCATATGTATGTAATTTAAAACAGCCCTGCGAGGTAGGTCAGATGGGATGGCTAAGGCTGAGGTGGTTTGCCTACATTTATCAAGTGAGCTCAGCTCAAAAGCAAAAACTGGTTTGGCTAGCACGAAGCAGGATAGGTAAGATTTTAATCCCCAATGACAGGAATAAGTCAATGAACCTATTTTCATTTTTAATCTCTCTGTAACTTTCCCTGTCATACACCTAATTATGCCAAAGAAATGTTTTGACATTACTGACATTCAGGTGTCAAATGTTAAGATTATAATAAATTCTCTTCCATTCCAGAACAAAAAAAATCATTAACATACATCTATATCCAGGTCAATGGATGTGCTACAGCGATTGTTTCATTGCTGAGAATTGACTTAGAACCCTTGGTTTATTCTGTTGGAGCCTTCCTGAACATTAAAGTCCTTCCTTTGGAGGTTTATTCATTTTAGAAGAGCTGTTTTTTATATGACGACTTTCTCTCCTTTTTAAAAGGAGAATCAAACCACCGCTCTTAACCACTACACCACCCTGGCTCAGACCCTGGAGTGCCAGGTAAAAGGACCAGGTAGGACGTGATGCGAAAGACCTCTGCCTGAGACAATGCAGAGCTGCTGCCAGTCTGAGTAGACAATACTGACCCTGATGGACCAATGGTCTGATTCAGTATAAGAATACGTCATCATATAGTAATAATACTTCATAAATGCTGACACTGCTAAAGAACTGTAGATCATTCAAAGCGCTTCTCATAACACAGAACTGTGTAAGAACTGATACTCTCATGCTGCAGATCACAGGGCAGAGGCATAGCGAGCCCACGTCTTGAGCTAATGGGAATGGGACATAAAGATACTGCAGCACACAGCAGAAAGAAGCTTGGAAATAGATAAAGGGTTATTGGGCTCCTGTTAGACACTAATGCATTGTAATGAAGTCTGGTCCTTAATCACTACCTTATATGAGCTCTGCAGTGAACTAATTTCGTGCAGTGGTTAGAGGGTCAAATGGGAATACTGGTGGGGGTGTTTTTGGATAATGAAAAATGAATGGGGAAAACAGCATATTAATTAGTTCATTCATTTCAATTATTTTTTCTGGAGCCTGGCACTCTGGGTTAGAGAGTTCAAGGATAGTCCATGTACTGGTGGGCCGCATTTGCCCAACAGGGCAACTAGTGACTCCCTGATGCCATTTCAGGTTACCATATAGTGTGGAGGTAATGTGTACTCCCCCCACCCAGCTTCCTATGTGACTCTGGGACAGCCGGGATCAGACCCATAAACAATGTATTGTGTTAGTCCTGTAGTCTCTGACAGTTTCCCACCTGACATCTTAAGCCCCCTCCACTCTGACAGTTGTGATTTGGCTGGGTCCTAATAGGAGAGTTGCCAACCTCCAGGTGGTGAGAGAAAGTATAGTAAGGGCTCTATAAATGACATACAAACTCTTATTCTATAAGCCAGTGAATTTAGTGACAAAAGTGAAAAAATTACATACAATCTAATAAAGGAAACTTATGAAAATAACTATGAGTACATGTGAGGCAATACAATACAATACAAAAATATATTTTTTTGGCTTATCTCATTCAATGACTTATTAGTCTCTTAGAATTTTGTACTGTTCATATGCTTATTGTTCCCTCAGGAACCGGGAGAAAGATGATGGACGATAGGTGGAGAGGAACGCCGTCCGGATGCTTTGCGTTTTCACTACCCCGTGGGCAGCTTCATCAGCTCTCCTTTCAATTGGAGTCAAAGCTCCTTCAATAAGTTACCATATTCATATAATCTCTCTGAGGTTAGAAGTTTCACGCGCCCACTGGGCTGCTCTGCTCTTAGCTGCTTAGAAGCATCTAAGCAGCTAAGAGCAGAGCAGCCCAGTGGGCGCGTGAAACTTCTAACCTCAGAGAGATTATATGAATATGGTAACTTATTGAAGGAGCTTTGACTCCAATTGAAAGGAGAGCTGATGAAGCTGCCCACGGGGTAGTGAAAACGCAAAGCATCCGGACGGCGTTCCTCTCCACCTATCGTCCATCATCTTTCTCCCGGTTCCTGAGGGAACAATAAGCATATGAACAGTACAAAATTCTAAGAGACTAATAAGTCATTGAATGAGATAAGCCAAAAAAATATATTTTTGTATTGTATTGTATTGCCTCACATGTACTCATAGTTATTTTCATAAGTTTCCTTTATTAGATTGTATGTAATTTTTTCACTTTTGTCACTAAATTCACTGGCTTATAGAATAAGAGTTTGTATGTCATTTATAGAGCCCTTACTATACTTTCTCTCAGCTTGACTTTTATAGTAAACGTGCCTTTTTTGCTCCAGCCTAACCTCCAGGTGGTAGCTGGAGATCTCCCACTAGAGCCAGCATAGTGTAGTGGTTAAAAGCAGTGGTTTGGAGCGGTGGACTCTAATCTGGAGAACGGGGTTTGATTCCCCACTCCTCCACATGAGCAGCGGACTCTAATCTGGTGAACTGGGTTGGTTTCCCCACTCCTAAACATGAAGCCAGCTGGGTGACCTTGGGCTAGTCACAGTTCTGTTAGAGCTCTCTCAGCCTCACCTACCTCACAGGGTGTCTGTTGTGGGAAGGGGAAGGGAAGGTGATTGTAAGCCGGTTTGATTCTTCCTTAAGTGGTAGAGAAAATCGGCATATAAAACCAACTCTTCTTCTTCTTCTTCTTCTTTTTTTCACAGCTGATCTCCAGGCAACAGAGATCAGTTCATCTGGAGAAATGGCCACTTTGGAAGGTGGGCTCAGTAAGTGTAGGGTTGCCAACCTCCAAGTATTAGCTGGAGATCTCCTGTTATTACAACTGATCTCCAGGTGATAGAGATGAGTTCACCTGGATAAAATGGCCACTTTGGCAATTGGACTCTATGGCATTGAAGTCCCTCCCCTCACCAAACCCCACCCTCCTCAGGCTCTGCCCCCAAAATCTCCCGCTGGTGGCAAAGAGGGACCTGGCAATCCTAGCTCTGTGGCATTATACCTAGGGTTGCCAGGTCCCTCTTCTCAACCGGTGGGAGATTTTGGGGGCGGAGCCTGAAGAGGGCAGGGTTTAGGGAGGGACTTCAATGCCATAGAGTTCAATTGCCAAAGCGGCCATTTTTCTCTCCAGGTGATCTGATCTTGATCATCTGGAGATCAGTTGAATTAGCAAGAGATCTCCTGCTACTATCTGGCAGTTGGCAACCCTAATTATACCCCATTGAAGTCCCTCCCCTACCTAAAACCATGCCCTCCTCAGTCTCCACCCCCAAAATCTCCAGGTATTTCCCAACCCACAGCTGACAACCCTACGTCTGAAGCAAGCCAAACATTCCTGCTTGAAAAAACTATGGTGGTTTTGGGGGGAGGGGCAAAATAAATTCCAGCTTTTCACTCCAGGTACCAAAATACACTACATAGCTTGATTAGAATTAGGGTTGCAAACCTCCAGGCAAAGCCTGTAGACCTCTCAGAATTACAACTGATCTCCAGACTCCAGAGATCTGTTCCCCTGGAGAAAATGGCTGCTTTGGAGGGTGGACTCTATATCATTGTACCCCACTGAGATCCCTCCCCTCCCCAAACCCCGCCCTCCCCAGGCTCCCCTCCCAAATATCCAGGAGTTTCCCAGTCCAGAGATGGCAACCCTAATCAGAATGCCGATAAAAAGTTAGTTCCAGAGACTCCGGTTTTATTCCGTTCAGGTTACCAAGAGCTTTGCTAAGGTTTGTCTACCATTATGACAAATTATCAGTAATTCAATGTGGAAGTTTCTGTAACAAAAATACTGATTGTGTAATTGCTAAAAATAACAGTAATTTCCCCCTCTTTATTGCAGCCGCTATTATTTCCTGAAAATGAGCTGTCACTCATCCTAATCCTCAATTTAAAGCAGCAGGTTAGTTTAGACAATTTGATTTTCACAGAGATCATAAAACAGTAAAGCAGGATTTTTTTTTTTGCACTAAGCACCAGTTGTTAAATGTTATGGAGCCAATAAAAAAAAGGATTTTCTCCCCTGTTTTCTCCTAAGGATATTATGACAATGGCAGCCACGTGACTACAGGGTCTTTTAAGAGTCCCACAGCCCCTCTTTCTTTACACGGTATCCACGGAAGCCACGAGTCTTCCAAAAATGGCAAATTTCATAGGGGTCCACAGCGAACCAGAAGTTTCCTGGGGTGTGTGCCTATGTCACATCCATTTTTAATAGGGTTGCCAACCTCCAGGTAATAGCTGGAGAGCTCCTGCTATTACAACTGATGATCTTCAGTCGATAGACATCAGTTCACCTGGAGAAAATGGCTGCTTTGGCAATTTGACTTTATGGCATTGAAGTCCCTCCCCTCCCCAAACCCCGCCCTCCTCAGGCTCTGCCCCCAAAATCTCCAGGTATTTCCCAACCCGGAGCTGGCAACCTTAATTTTTAAACACTACATGTTTAGCATGTGCACTGAAAAGAATCAGAAAGGTGGTTGAATGCTAATCACTCTAGGACGATTACTATAAGCAAACCATGTAGAATTCAACAGACCCTTTGTGTTAACTGATTATTACCTAGTACTATTGGTGGCAGTAGTTCTACTACAGGTAGTAACAGGAGAAATTGTAGTAGCAATCTTCCTGTTGCAGCTCGCTGCAGAATGATTTACTAGGGTAGAGTTATGGTCTTTGCAACTGTTGCCTGGGCTATCATTGAGAGCCTATATTCACACATTACATTTCTAGGGATAATAATTAATAATCAAGTGCTATCTAGTCGCAACCAACTTATGGCAACTGTTCCTGGGGTTTTCAAGGTAAAAGATGCTCAGAGGTGGTTTACCATTGCCTTACTCTGCATAAAAACCCTGGTCTTTCTTGGTGGTCTCCCATCCAAGTACTAGCCATGGCCAACCCTGCTTAAGCTTACAAGCTCTGACCAGCTCTGGCTAGTCAGGGCTATTTAGGCTGCCATTTCTAACTATTCATTTTTTTTTAAAGTGCGAATGCCACAAAAATATCCGGGAACTGGGATCAGGTGCTGCTCCCTATCAAGTGTCCATTTGGTGACAAAACTTGCTATCTAAGGTGTCAAAGGGCCCTGAAATAGACTTTCAGATCATTCACTCTGCCCTCTCCTTCTGTTATATGTCAAGTGCTTCTCTGGACGTCTGCTTTCCCTTGCCTTTAGCTCAGGACACATGATACACCCCTGAGCAGTTAACAAGGAGTAGAAATTAGCACTCTGGAACTGCCCCTTTACCTAAATGTGGACACAGTGCCCATGCATGTTCAAATCCCATCTCCATGATTAGGAACAAACATTAGAAGTCATGGAGATGAAGACAATGGGTTGAAATTTTACTGCTCTATCTCACCCAATTCCCCTCCATACTACCACCTATATCCCACATGGCTTTTGTACGTAAAGGTCCTGTCACCAAAGTGGACACCCATGTCAGGACATGCATGCAGAGTATTTACTTCTTTTTAAAATGTTATTATAGCATTAAAAAGCAAACAATCCAATCCAAACATCAACCAAAACATATAGCATATATAAAACATGTAATACATATAATATTTCCGAGCAAGCAGTCACTTTATGAACCTCCACCATCTGACTCTAGACTTTTAAGTATATTTTCCATTCTGGAAACTGTAGGATTCCATACTTCTTCTAAATCCTCTATGTTTTTATCATTTTGATAATGTCAATTTAATCAAAACATAGGTCTCTTTTACTTTACCAAACCAACTAATTAAATCTGGTGAGTTTTTTCCCCTTTCCAACATCTAGCAAAATTTACTCTTGCTATTGTTAACATGTGGAGGAATATATTGAGATGTTTCTTATGCATGTTCGGTAGGCAATTTAATTAAATTGTTTCTGGTTTCATAGGTATATCTATTTCCAGACCTTTGGATATAATATTAATCACTTTTCCTCAATACGTTGTAGCAGTGTATTTAGTTCCATCACTTCCTTTCTTCCCTTGCTTCATATACTTCTCCATTACCTAATATCAGGCAACTGTGACTTGTAGCAACATACCTGTGTAATTATGCTTCAGGATAAAGAGGAACGGTCGGTTAGCCACAAACTGATTCCGTGTCGTGCTCATGATTGCTGCCACATGCATTCCTGCAATATACAGGTGTGTGTTTTTGAAAACAGAGTCTCTGCAAACAATACTGTCATATTAGTTTAGCTGCAAATTCTACGTTCCTCTCATACCCAAAACTGCAATCTCTAATTATTTCTTTTAAACTCTGCTTGCCTCCTACATAGGGCTATTAAGGAGACTTAGATATAAAACTGACAAAAAAAAAAAAAAACACCCACAATTTAAACAGTAAAAGCATGTACTTAGGACTCTCTTCCAGCAAGTGGTGGGAAATGAAGTCATTCTGGGCTGATGTTGATTTTGGCCGCAGGACCCATGAAGGCTGCAAGGCACAGATTGAAAGTCAAGGACCAAGAGCCCTTCGGCTGTTGCCCTTGGTCTTCTCCACCTTGGTTAGGGTTGCTAGCTCTGGGTTGGGAAATACCTGGAGATTTTGGGGATGGAGCGTGAGAAGGGTGGGGTTTGGGGAGGGACTTCAATGGGGTATAATGCCATAGAGTCCACCTTCCAAAGTGGCCATTTTCTCCAGGTGATCTGATCTCTGTCACCCTGAGATCAGTTGTAATAGCAAGCGCTCTCCAGCCACCACCTGGAGGTTGGCAACCCTAACCTTGGTCTCAACAATTTGTAATTGGCCCTTGCATTCCATGGCAGCCATCTTGTAATGGCATCCACTCCCCATTCTCAAAAATGTTCACAGGCTCAACAAGATTGGGGCTCCTTGAGCTAAGGACTGTGGATGCAATGGAAGCACGGATTTGTAGAGAGAACACAAGAAGAGCCCTGCTGGATCAGACCAGTGGTCCATCTAATCTAGCATCCTGTCTCACACAGTGGCCAACCAGTTCCTCTGGAGGTCTAACAACAGGGCATGATGTTGCCTCCTGGCATGGTTTATGTGAGTTATTTGGGCAGTAGACAACTGGACAGAGGTAAGAGGAATGAAGGCATAAGAGAAGATGATAAAGAAGAAGGCTGCGGTAGTCAGGGTGGGAAGAAAAATGGGGAACGTAGAGGAGTTTTAACTATGGAGTCCATGGATGGGTTTTTATTTTCCTGTGCAGACAGCAGTAAGTCACAGTATGGTTTGACAACCGATTGAATATGGAGAGCAGGAAAATACTAAGAAATCAAAGATCAAATCAAAGTTTCAAGAAGTTGGATGATGATGTTGCCTATGAATATGGAAAGTAATTGAAAGGAGGGGAGGATTTGGGAGGGAAAATGCACAGCAAAGTCTTGGACTTATCAACTCAAGTGATGATTTATGGAGAGCTGTGAATTTTTATGTGTCCCATAGAATTTTACTGATCTAGGACTGTGTGTTTTATAGAACGGGGTCATTTTGAAATAAGCTGCCTTTTCTAAACTGTAAACTACGGTAAAAGGAGAGTTTGAGGTGTAAGTTAAATATAGAACCTTTTCCAAGGGTGACAAGCAGCCGTGGCTGGGTGCAGTGCACAGAAGTACTTTTTAAAAAACTTGGATATGCAATTTAGTACCACATCTCAGATAATTGGAGGCACCAGTCATTGGGGGTAAGGGATAAATAACAGGGCAGCCAATGAGACACGTTCAGAAGGGAAGGCCATTCAAAGTTAGGGTTGCCAGCTTTGGGTTGGGAAATTTGGGATGGGATATCCCAGTGGCAAAACTGTTTCACAGTCTACATATTCAGTAGGGCTGTCAATTCGGTTCGGCCCGAACTGAAAATCAGCCGAATTTCCCTTGATTCGGCGGTTTTTAGTTCGGACGGATCCGAACTCAAAACTGGCGGGAAACCGGGGGGGCCCGAATTCAGCGAGTTCGGGAGTTCGGCGAATAAATTCGGCCAATTCGGCCGTCAGTAAGCAGCATAACCGTCAGTAAGCAGCATTCTCCTCCCCCGGCCAATCGGTGGCCAAGCTGGGTCTTCTTCTGGACAATCAGTCAGGATTGAGTGCTGGAGGAATCAGCTGATGTGCGGCCGGCCGGGGAAAGAGAGAGAGAGAGGGAAATCCTCATGTGTGTGTGAGGGGGTGCTTGTGCACATTCGCTCCTTTCCGTGGCTGCAGGGGGCGCATTTTTTGGGGTACCGACCCCAAACTTTCAGGGGATATTCAGACAGGTTTTTTTAAGAGACCACCCAAGTTTTGTAAACATTGGGTCAGGGGGTCCCGAGATATGGGCTTCCCCCCTTTTTTCTTTCCATGGCTGCAGAGGGCGCATTTTTGGGTGTGCCGACCCCAAACTTTCAGCGGAGCATCAGACTAGGCTTCTTAAGATACCCCCCAAGTTTTGTAAACATTGGGTCAGGGCCCCCCGAGATATGGGCTCCACCCCTTTTTCCTCTCCCCCCTTTTCCATTTTCGTGGCTGCAGGGGGCGCTTTTTTGGGGGTTCAGCCCCCAAACTTTTGTCATAGCTTCAGAGAATCCCTCTTAAGAGACCACCCAAGTTTTGTAAAGATGGGTTCAGTGGGGGCTGAAATATTGGCTCCCCCCCTTTTCTCTTTCCATGGCTGCAGGGGGCGCATTTTTGGGTGTGCCGATCCCAGACTTTCGGCGGAGCTTCAGTCAAGGCTTTTTAAGAGACCACCCAAGTTTTGTAAACATTGGGTCAGGGCCCCCCGAGATATGGGCTTTCCCCTTTTCCCTATTGGGATGAATGGATCACCCTCGAGAGATGCATACATATGGATCTTCTATTGGATACAAATGGAATCATATTGGATTACCCAGCCTCCCAGCCCCTCCTGCTGGAACAGAAGACAGCCACAGTAAGACCCCTTTGGGGGCTTTAATCTATATTTTTTCTTTTCTGTGTGTGTGTGTGGGGGAAAGCAGAGTCTGTGTGTGTGTGTGGGGAGGGAGCAGTTTCTGTGGGTGGGGGGGGGAAGCCAAAGGGGGCTTTTGCCGGTTCTGCCTGGGGTGTGTGTTCCCCCTCCAGTCTCTCCCTGGTTTGAGGGGGGGCTTCATTTTTATTCTTCAGGTTTTTCCTCATTCATAAGATCAGTTAGGTTATTGATGCTTGCTCAAAACTGGTTTTCAAATGGTGACTTAAAGAATGCATCTGCCTGGTCCCAAGTCCAATGCAAAAGGAGACATTCCACCCCCTCGTGCTCATTATGCATAGCTAGCTGCCTCTGTCCCTTTCCATGGTATGCAAACTCCCAGGTGTCAGGTGTTGCTATGCACTGTTGCAAAGGTTTTGCATTGCGTGCTTGTGTTGCTTTGCAGTTGTATTGTTTTGCAAAATTCTTCACACCTGCCCCGCCCTTTGCATATTTGCAAAGGGGTTGCTCTGCAGTTGTGTTGCTTTGCAAAGTTCTTAGCACCTGCCCCGCCCTTGCTCTCATCAGCTGTTTGTCGGGCCGGGAGCTTTGTGCGTGGGCGGCAAGCTCTGCGGAGAGATCCACATTAAGGGTGGGGGGGACCCCTTTCAGGGCCCATATCTCAGCCCCCCCTGACCCAATCTTTACAAAACTTGGGGAGTCTTTCAATATACGTCCTTTGAAGCTCTGCTGAAAGTTTGGGACCTCTAAGCCCAAAAATGCCCCCCCCCCAGAGCCGCGGAAAGGCGCGGTTGTGTTTTTAATGGCTTTATTCGGCCAAATTTTTTTCCCGAACTTTGAATTCCCGCCGAATTGAACGGATCCGAAGTGGGGGAGTTCGGACTTCGGCACGTACCGAACCCACAAGGGCCAAATTCGGCCGAATCCGAACTGTACCGAATTTTTTTTTTTTTGACAGCCCTAATATTCAGCCCTCACATTTTTGTCCTGTGTTGAATTCATTGTCAAAGGGACTTTGATGGCTGTGTAATAAGGTAACTGAATTTGTCACTGATAATTTTTGGCTGTCTATACTTTTTTTTATTAACCAAGAAGATTTTCTGTAATAGATAAGATCGCAACATGCATCAGCTCAGTATCCAAAATATGACGTAGAAGAGAAACAGACGTTAAATCCTGTTAAATGCTTTTCACTTTATAGATTACCTACTGTTCTCAACTGGGTCTTAGTAAGAGGGAAATGAATTACAGCAGTCCTTCCCCCCCTCTTTAGTTACAAATCATCAAAAGGCAATTGAGCCATTACTAGAAAATTCTCATACTCCGTGTCGTTGTTTTATAATATGGTATTTTCTTTGGGAATTTAGCAAAAGCTATCAAGGATAATAACCTGCTAGAGATGCATTCAGCTGAAGAAGTCAAAAACTCAAGATGTGGCTCTCCATTTTGAAACTCGTTTCAAGGGCGTATTTGTGACTACATTCACGGTTAACTATAGTTATTACCTTCCCCACAGGCATTTGTCAAGCAGAAAGTTGAAAATGGGCCACATAAACTCCAGAATGTGCTCGGGAAGAGTGGCTTAAATACATGGCCTCAAGGAGGAGAAAAAGATACGATGCTAGCAGATTGTGCTGTTAAAATAAAATCAGTGTATTTCCTGGTTGTTGTTGTTTTTATTAGCACCTTTGCTACGTGTGGGAAATAATTTATAATGAGGGGTTTTGCAAATTGTACTATGCCTGTGCCATTTATATACACAATACAAAATAGCCAGCAGAACAGGCAGCCGTCGCATTCAAGGCCTATTTAGCTCCTTGAGATAAACTGTGTCCTGAGAAGAGCCAGGTCTTAGACACACAGTCCTACCAATATTTATGCAGTCTTGAAGCACTTGCAGGTTGAATCAATGAATCATAGGGATGGTGGTTCACAAACGGATGTCCATCACCTGATAGCCAGGACAAACAAAACTTGCCTGTAACCCGATGGAGAGTCATTCTGCTTTAGTGGTTAAGGAGGACTGGGGGGGGGGGCTAGGTTTAAATATCCTCACTCAGCCATGGATATAACTGAGTGAACTTGAGTCAGCCTAACCAGTCTCACACGGTTAATAATATAAGAAGAGCCCTGATGGATAAAACCAGTGATCCATCTACTCCAGCATCCTATCCTGTCTAGGGTTGCCAACCTCCAGGTACTAAACAAGAAAAACTCAAAACTACTGTTAATACAAGAATGTGAGAACAAAACAGAGCAGGCTCAAGATATCAAAAAACTATATTCAAAGTTATGAATGGTGCAAGACACAAACAATCTCAATGTAACATACATATATACAACAATATACAACAGCTGTCATAAATATGAACAGCAATAACACCAACAGGCACACTGGCTGTCTCCAAAAAGACGTGAAGCAAAGTCCACTAAGGTAGGTGATCTTGATGTTAACTTCCAAAGATGGAATCCACAATCCTGCCGCTGCCGAAAACCGGACAAAAGCAGGACGGAGAGGAGGAAACGCTTTCCCAGATAATTATAGCGCTTTCACCATATAAAGCTTCATCAGCCTCGATTAAGAGGAAAAAAATCCCGTGGATATGGTCAAGGTTTGTGTAAGTCCTTGGCCCAATCTGAACCAGAAATCGCATCAGAGACAGTCAGGTCCAAAGAAGTTGATTTTTACTGGTCATATAGATTAACAGAGCACAAAGAAAAGGTGACAGCAATGGAACTTGCTGGCTTGCACTTGGTAATATAAAAGCATGGAAAAAAGCAAGAGATTACAGAACACAAACAGCGCCGTGGTTCTCACAGCTTCAAAGGAGTTTAGGTATGCATATAACAGTCCTTGAGTCTGGTCAGTGGGAAAACAAAAGCAACTGAGATACAGGCCTGACAGTTTGCCTGGGAGAATCATCATATTCCATTTACCACATTTCAGTAAATAAATTCGACTTAACGTCTTCTGTTTCTTTTTGCTATTTTTGTTTTGTTTTTTGCTACAAAGTTTTATGCTCCCACTGAAAAGGGGTTGCTAGATAAGACCAGTGATCCATCTACTCCAGCATCCTATCCTGTCAACCTCCAGGTACTAGCTGGAGATCTCCTGCTAATACAACCAATAGAGATCAGTTCCCCTGGAGAAAATGGCCGCTTTGGCAATTGGACTCTACGGCATTGAAGTCCCTCCCCTTCCCAAACCCCGCCCTCCTCAGGCTCCACCTCAAAAACCTCCCGCCGATGGCAAAGAGGGACCTGGCAATCCTAATCCTGTCTCACACAGTGGCTAACCACTCTGGAGATCCAACAGCAGGGCATAGGGGCTGAGGCCTTCCCCTGATGTTGCTTTCTCTGGTACTGGGATTCAGAAGTTTACTGCCTCTGAACGTGGAGGTTCCCTTTTGTCACCATGGCTAGCAGCCACCGATAGACCTATTTTCCGTGAATCTGTCTAATCTCCTTTTAAAGCCATCTATGCCTGTGGCCATCACTACATCCTCTGGCAGCAAATTCCACATTTGAATCATTCATTGTGTAAAGAAATGTTTTCTTTTGTCCATCCTGAGTCTACTGCCCATTGGCTCTTCTACTTAATGAAAAATATGTATTTAACTAATAGCAGCATGCAGCTGCTATTCTACCTCTGAGCTAAATGCATTGGGGGGTGGTTAGATTAGGGAAATGCTATAGAATGAAAGGACTGAAATCCCTGTCCTCATTGCTGCTTCCCCAGTCTTCAATGCAGTGACTATTTTTAAAACTCTTCTACATAATATCTAGATTGGCTGAATATCCCTAGTTAAATTGGGGAACTCCCAGCTGCAGTATGTGGTAACAACTGCTAACTTGGAAGGCTTCAAGAAGGGAATGGACATGTTCATGGAGGAGAGGGCTATCCATGGCTACTAGTCAAAATGAATACTAGTCATGATGCATAGCTCTTCTCTCCAGGATCAGAGGAGTATGCCTATTATATCAGTTGCTTTGGAACACAGGCAGGATAACGCTGCTGCAGTTGTCTGGTTTGTGGGCTTCCTGGAAGCACCTGGTTGGCCACTGTGTGAACAGACTGCTGGACTTGATGGACCTTGGTCTGATCCAGCATGGCCTTTCTTATGTTCTTCTTATGAGAGAAAGGTTTAGGATGCGTTCATACCAGGACTTACATGATTTCAGTTTTGGTCTCACTGTTCCAGAAGCAATCTTTATAAATTTCCCATATACAAGCAGACCCTATTTTCCTCCCACCACTCTCCAATAATGGAGTAAGTCAATGTGATTGTGAAGACCTACCAGCTTCTGAAGGCTGAGTCAGAAACTCTTTAGAAGAAGAGTGAGAGCCCCATGAAAGCCACATTTCCTGCTAGAGCCACAAGGACTGCCACTAGGCTCGCCAACCTCCAGGTACTAGCTGGAGATCTCCTGGGATTACAACTGATCTCCAGCAAAGTTCCCCTGGATAAAATGGCCACTTTGGCAATTGGACTCTATGGCATTGAAATCCCTCCCCTCTCCAAACCCCGTCCTCCTCAGGCTTCACCCAAAAAATCTGCAGGTATTTCCCAACCTGGAGCTGGCAACCCTAACTACCACCCTCTAGAGAGAACTAGGCCCTGACCCAAATGTCCCAGGCTAGGCCGATTTAATCCGATCTTGGAAGCTAAGCAGGGTCGGCCCTGGTTAGTACTTAGATGGCGCCTACGGAGGAAGTTCAGGGTTGCTATACAGGGGCAGGCAATAGCAAACCACCTCTGTTGGTCTCTTGCCTTGAAAACCTCATGAGGGGGTGCCGTTCGTCAGCTGTGACTTGGTGACACTTTCCACCACCAGGGAGAACTGGGGATGCTTGAACACCCATTGGTTCAGCTCATGCCATTTTGCCAGTCATGGACAGGCAGCCAATTTTTGGTCATTCATTGTCTCATATCACAGAATCATAGAGTTGGAAGGGACCACTAGGGTCATCTAGTCCAACCCCCTGCACAATGCAGGAAACTCACAACTACCTCCCCCCACCACACCCCCAGTGACCAGAAGATGGCCAAGATGCCTCCCCTCTCATCATCTGCCTAAGGTCACAGAATCAGCATTGCTGACAGATGGCCATCTAACCTCCTCTTTAAAAACCTCCAAGAAAGGAGAAAAGATCTGGAACAGCTTCTGGGTTTAAATGCAGAGGGACACATTTATGGTAAGGATCAGTTTTGATGTTGTATCCCTCTTTACCAAGGTTCCAGTTAAAGACACAATCTCATTGATTAACCAGATTTTTCCAGAAGATATAACAGCCTTATTTCACCATTGTTTGACAACAAGTTATTTCCTATGGGATCAAGAATTTTATGAACAGATTGATGGAGTAGCTATGGGAAGTCCACTCAGTCCAGTAATAGCAAACTTTTACATGGAATATTTTGAAAAGACAGCATTAGAATCAGCACCTTACAAACCTACAGTCTGGTTCAGGTTCGTAGATGATACATTTACCATTTGGAGCCATGGTGAAGAAAAATTAATGGACTTTCTAAACCATCTTAATAATATCCATCCAAACATTCAGTTTACCATGGAAAAGGAAATTGAGGGTAAACTCCCATTTCTTGATACCCTTGTCATCCGTAAATCAAACCTTCAGTTAGGTCACAAGGTCTACCGGAAACCAACTCACACAGATCGCTACTTACACAAAAACTCCAACCACCACCCCCGACAGAAAAGAGGAATAATCAAAACATTAATGGACCGTGCAAGACGGATCTGTGAACCACAGTTTCTCAAGGAAGAAACTAACCATCTAAATCACGCACTGCTAGCAAACGGCTACTCCAAGAATGAAATCAGAAGGGCCATTGAACCAAACAAAAATCAGAAAACTCAAGAAAAACAGTCTCCCATAGGAAAGGTATTCTTGCCATTTATTAAAGGAGTCACTGATAGGATGGAGAAACTTTTGAAAAAACATAACCTACAAACAGTGTTTAAACCCACCAAGAAAATACAACAAATGCTACGATCAGCAAAAGACAAAAGAGACCCCCTCACCTCTGCAGGAGTATATCGTATACCTTGCAGCTGTGGAGAAGTTTACATCGGGACCACAAAACGCAGCATACAAACAAGGATAAAAGAACATGAAAGATACTGCAGACTTGGCCAACCTGAGAAATCAGCAGTGGCTGAACATGGACTGACACAAACAGGACACAGGGTCTTATTCCAAGACACTGAAAGACTGGACAATTCTACCAACTATTTTGTCAGATTGCACAGAGAAGCCATTGAAATTCATAAACATCAGCACAACTTTAACAGAAAAGAGGAGAGTTTAAGAATGAATAAGGCTTGGCTTCCTGCCCTGAAAAACCTCCAGACAAAGACAACATTCAACAATAGCCATACAGATTAGTTTTGGATTACACACATTAACAGATCACTTCAGGATACAATGGTTCCATATTAACATACCATACCCTCATTAGCACATTATCTTGATACTTACAGGACAATACTTTTGCAGGACAATACTCAGCTCAAACCCAACCCCTTTCTGACTATATATTACTCTTCCTACACCCTTGACACTGAGAGACACTGTCCTTCAGTGTTACTACTCTGAAGATGCCTGCCACAGTTGCTGGCAAAACGTCAGGAAAGAAAATTCCAAGACCACGGTTACACAGCCCGGATAACCTACAAGAACCAATGAACTCTGACCGTGAAAGCCTGCGACAATATTTTACCCCCTGACTTTCTAACAGTACAGAACAATTGGCTTTTTGCACGTGAACTTTCTCTTGCAGCCTGATCAAGCAGGCAATTGTTTAAATAGCTTTCTCTCCCCCTCCCCACGGGCAGCACCAGAGCTCTTTTGCAGGCTTTTTTTTTTTTACAGTGGGACTCGCTATTGAGCACTAACATTGATATGATCTATTGTAGCTTCTTTTAATTCACAAGCTTTCATTCTTAATAGTCTCTAGCCCTTTTTGTTGTGGAGATAGAAGGGGAAAGGTATACAGGGAGGTGTGAGACCACTGGCATGTGAATGAGCTAGTTTTTTCCTCCTTTCGTGGGATGTTGAAGCAGTAGGTAAGGAGGTCTATTCTCCTGCACACACCAAAAATAGAGTCTGCGAGAGAATAGATATGCACTTTGAGCACATACACCCTCCCCAGTGCATACCTTACTTCACTCAGATTGGGTGTTCAGGATGGATGCACTGATCGATAGAGCAACAATCCGGGAATCCAAATTTTCACTTTGGTTTAAACTCATTAAAAAAGATCACCTTAGATCTTCATGTCTTGCCAACCTCACAATTCAAAGTCTCAGAGTGGCCTTCACTGCTTTATGATTTCAGACCATGCCTTCGGCCTTTCTGTTAGGTCGGTATAGTCAAACGCCAAAGGAACAATGGATATGCATCTGTGGAACCCTGTCTCCGGAGGACATATTTCATTATGTCTTATTATGCCCGATGTATAGGGAGCCCAGAGCTAAATTTCTGGATGGAATATTGAAAGGAGTAAACTTCTGTTCCAAATCTGAAAAATTGATTTTCCTACTGTCAGACTCTGATGCGCGTGTGACTTATAGAATGTCTCAATTTGCCCTGGCTGCTAAGAAGATAAAAGCTCTCGAGGCCGCAAAGAAGGAAGCTGTTTAGGTATAGCCAGTGAGAGCGCTTTTAGTTTTAACGTGTGTTTTTTTTTTCTTTTACTGTATGATAATAGATTTGTGATTTTGTGATAATTATTGTTTTACTTTTTATCCTGTAATAAACTTTTAATAGGTCTTTTTTGAATTTTGTAAATATTTTAGGATACTGTGTAACGGCCTATGGCTATACAAATAAACTTATTTCACTTTGATGCTTTCAACATTTTTTTCCAAGCCTGGGAAAAAATGCCCAAAGCCATGAAGTTCAATATAGGATGGCCAGTCTTTAGCTCCCCTCATCTGCTTGTTCTGGCTCGGCTTAAAAAGACACACACTTTTTACTTGTGGACGTGAAGATATCTGCCTTTCCCTCTTACCTGGCAGAGGGTAATTTGTATGGGGAAAGATCACTGATTTCCCCTATAGGCATGACACTTCTCTCCCCTAAGCTCCACTCCTGAAAACAACTTTCCAACTTTAGGGCTTCCAAGATCTGGACTTCCATTAAGTTACTAGGGTGGGGCTGCAAAACATGCTATATAAACCCTCTGTTGCTGCTGATGCAACCCCTATTCCGCCTGGTTGGACAGCTCCCCTGCTAATTCTCATAATAGGGCCTGGCCTTAGCCCTAACTACTTTTCCATGCTGGACAGCTTCCCTTCTTCTTTCTCACTAGCCACAGGCGCCAGCGATGGCGAGAATGGCGCATTGATTAGCATCCTGATAGGCTGAATGAGCTCTCTGTCATGGCCTTACCAGTCGATGCCGCTGCTTCGCTCCCGTCTTCGTTTACCTCAATGCAGACTTTTTGAATAGCCTGAGAAATGTGTACATCAGCAGAATCTGATGGAAGAAGTGAACGATGAATAGTCTGCACACGGCAAACAAGCATGCATCCATTTAATTCCTTTCAATACTAACACCTTTGGTAAAACATGGACTGTTTGTGACAAGAATCTCCTCAGTTCTTCTCCAGTTCACCACAATGGGTGAGAAAAAGGTGAACTCAGATTAGTACATGATGTTGTCATTTGGAATGGATTTCCATGCACGTCGATCAAGCACCTAAACGCATACCCATGCATACCCATCCCATATACTAGTTCAATGCAGCTTTTGTTGAGTTTCAGAACACGGTGTGTCAAAAGGTCTGTCGTCATAATCATTTTTTGCACATAGCAGCCACAAGAAAAGCCTCCTCAACGCTGATTTTTTTACTAACCCAACTGTGAGGGCCAAACTAGATGATATGGTGTCCCTAGGGATGCCTTGGGGATGGCTGTTGCCATTTTACCTCAGGAATTGCCTCACTTTACAAACACCCTGGTGGCCTGATCCTGCTCAAAACCACAGCATGGAACGCGGGGCTCCTATCCCCCCACCATTTTCAAGACCCCAACCCTCCACATGGTATTTGGACTCTTGAAAATGGTGAAGGGGGACGGGAGCTCCTCCCCCCATGCCACGGTTCCTAGCATGATCGGGCCCCTGCAACATTTGCAACGTGAGGGAATTCTTGCAGTGAAATGGCAGTGGTGTCCCTATCATCTAGTTTGGCCTCACAGTTTTAGGTCCATCATCTGCAAAACCTCCATCAGAAATTTCATACTGAGGCTCTTTGGTTTCCTTCAAAATTCTTCGGAAGGTTTTCCTGAGGAGGAACCCCAAATTTGCTTTGACTTTTATCCAGTGATACATAAGGCATTAATGAGAAGTATCACTAATCCTATACACATGCTTCTTGGTTCCCTGAAAACTTCTTCAGATGAAATCTAAGAAGGGAATGACCCAAATTTGATTTGAATTTCACTTTAGTGAATAACTTTTGTGATAATGTACAGACTCCTGTCAGGGTGTTCATTAGTCTTATTAAAATGGTTTGGTTTCTCTCAGAATTCTGCCAACATTGACTCCACAAATCTGCTTAGAATTGTACTTAAAGTAAAATTTCAGTGGTCGCTGTGTTTTGAATTCAGTTTCTTTTTCATATTTTAATTTGAAGTCTAAAGGAAGCAAGGATTCCAATGCAGAATAAAAAGCAGCACTACACACTCACATCACATACACACACACATGGCTTTGCTATGTCCTTGAGCAAATGCTGAAACACACCTAGTTTAAAGTACATTATTTCAGCAGGCAATGAGGGCAGAAAACAGAGATAAAACTTTTTTGCAATAGCAACATCAGCACAATCAATCAAAGTACCTGTTAATCCAGAAAGGTCACATCCATTATTAAATATCTCGATCACGTTGAGTGCCTGGAGAGTTTCTTTCAAATCCAGTTTTTGCTCTATTTTAAACCTGTAGGAGTGGTAAATATAAAAGGTGATTCCACAAGAAAACTGTTGAGCTGCCATTCTATGGCCATGATCCAGCCAACATGGAACACTCTGGGGGCCACTGACTACAATGGAAGGAAATCAAGCACAGGACTGGTTCATAATTTGATACAAGACTTATGTCTTTCCACACAATCGATCTTCTCTATCCCCAAATAGTTATGTGTGCAGATAATATACCGTAGTTTATGGACTGGATGGCCATGCATACCATTGATGTGCCACTCATAGCAATTTCCCAGACCACAGCAGCATCGCAGTTGTAGAAATTGTACGCTTGTATACTTATGCTTTGTACACATCCACACATGTCCACAACTAAGGGAAGCCAGGGTTGTTCACATGTTGATCTCATACAGCGGCAAACTCTTTTATGAACCAACAATGGAATCTCTTTCTCAGGTTTTTTTCCCCAGCTTATTGGTTTCAACTAAATGAGCAATCTGGCGAGCCCAGGACCACTCCTGAGCATTCCCATTTGGTCCACAGCTGCCAGTCTAAGATCCTCATGCAAGGATGTAAGGATGGGTGTAAGGATGAGTGGCATCCGTGGCAATGGGATTCGGCAGCAGACCACAGAGGGCTACGGGGCCCGCTCCAATCAAATTGCTACCTTCAAGTAGGCCTCTGGCAATACTAACTAGGGTTGCCAAGCCCCTCTTTGCCACCGGTGGAGACTGAGGAGGTCAGGGTTTGGAGAGGGGAGGGATTTCAGTGCCATAGAGTCCAATTGACAAAGTGGCCATTTTCTCCAGGTGAACAGCTCTATCAGCTGGAGATCAGTTGTAATAGCAGGAGATCTCCTGCCACTACCTGGAGGTTGGCAACTCTAATACTAACTGCTGATCAGTGATCTACCAAAAAACATTCGTCATTCTGGTTATATTTTGGGTTTGATCTGTTTTTTTTTCTTTGTTTTTTTTGCCTATTGCAAGGACAGAGGAAGGTAATGATTTTGTCCTTATGCGTTTCCTGATGGTCTGAGTGCTGATACAGCTCAGAGACCATTACCTGGGGTTGGTTCCCTTTGGAGGAAACAATAACATAGATGTATGGTATTTTGAAGCCCAGAATCACCCAAGTTCGTCAGAGCTTGGAAGCGAAGCGGGGTCAGCCGTGGTTAGTATGTACTTGGATGGGAGACCACCAAGGAAGACCAGGGTTACTATGCAGAGGAAGACAATGGCAGATCACCTCTGCTCATCTCTTGCCTTTGCAACCCCCTGAGGGGTCACCTTAAGTCGATTGTGACTTGAGTGCATTTTATGATGATGATCATGATATTTTGGAGGATTTTTTATTTGTTAATATAAAATTAGAGCACAGCTAGACGTAAAGAAGTGTTCCTACAAGGCAGCTGTCTCACTGCAGATCCTGCAGAAAAAGATTAAGCCAGTCTGAATTTACTGCTAATGGAAGCGATGGAGTAATTTTCACTTATTCCCGCTTCCTAAAGCAGACTCCCAATTTGCCTCTCCAGCTATTCCTGGGGCTTCCTTGTCCCCAAGGATTAGCATGTCAAGTAGCTCAGTGGACTGTAGTGGGATGAGAGGGGGGACACAAGGACATTCTGTTCCACAGACGTGTCTTGCACGAGCAGAATATTTCGCCTGGATCCAACCTATGCCCCTCTTTTCAGCCTATTCACAACAAACTCTGCCAGAATCCAAGCTGTTCTTTCTTCACCCACAAACATATCTTTCTTTACCATCACCTCTGGGTTTTTTTATAAAACCAAGTTCTGGTGGGTGCTTCTTAACAAAAGTGTAAAGAAATATCACTATTCTTTTTGTCAAAGGCTCTCCCTCCTCCCGCCATCTTGCCACTGAGGTCTAAGCCCACAGAACTAGGGATGCCAGCCTCCAGGTGGGATCTGGGGATCCCCTGGAATTGAAGCTCATCTCCAGAATACAGAGATCAGTTCCCTTGGAGAAAATGGATGCTTTGGAGGATGGACTCTGTGGCGTTGTTCCCACTGAGGTCCTTGTGGTCCTTAGGCTCCATCCCCAAATCTCCAGGAGTTTCCCAACCTGGATCTGGCAACCCTACCCTCCCATCCCCCACCAGTAGACGGGGACCTGGGAACTCTACACAGAACAGACCCATTCACAGTCACCGGACTCCAAACTCATTGCTTGGTTGTCCATATAAAGGGGCTTGGATAACTGGAATCTTAAGAGAGCCATTGTTTTTTTTTTTTTTTCCGAGCGACAAGAACCAGCATATTAACATTCTTGTGGGAAATATATATGTATGTCTATGGATATTTTTTATGGCATTTTTAATGACGTTCATTTTTGGCAGCTCTAAAGATATTAAGCTGATTTATTATTATTGGACAAATCTGGACTTTCCCCCCTTTTGTAAACATTATCTAACAGAAAGGCTAGCCACAGTTCGTCAATTTTATTGGGAGCAATGTATTGCAATAAATTGCCTTGACTGTGTGGGTAGACAATCGTAGTTGCTGTAGATCAACGTTGTTTCTTTGCTTATATATTGAGTGATGGGGAGGGAGTAGGGTTGCCAAGTTCTTAGATATTTGGGGCACAGGCTGGGGAAGGGAGGGAGCTGTGGCTCAGTGGTAGAGTATCTGCTTGGCATGCAGAAGGTCCCAGGTTCAATCCCTGGCATCTCTAGTTAAAGGGTCTAGGCAAATAGGTGATGTGAAAGACCTCTGCCTGAGACCCTGGAGAGCCACTGCCAGTCTGAGTAGACAATACAGACTTTGATGGACCAAGGGTCTGGTTCAGTATAAGGCAGTTTTATGTCACAAATCACAAAATCACACAAGGCTGGAAGAGACCACAAGGGCCATCCAGTCCAACCCCCTGCCATCCAGGATCCCACAATCAGCACTCTTGACAGATGGCCATCCAACCTCTGCTTAAAGACATCTAAAGACGGGGACTCCACACACACACACACACCCAAGGCAGCGCTTTCCATCGTTGAACCGCCCTCACCATGTGCTCAGCAGGGATGTGATGCCATACAGTCCACCCACCAAAGCTGTCATTTTCTCCATTGTGTGGTGATCGATTGTAATTCTGGAAGAGCTCTAGCCCCTACCTGGAGGTTGGCAACCCTACAAGACATTAGTGTGCCTCCATCTATGAGACTTGCCCTGACATTTGGCTTTCTGTGTGATAATCAATAGCATTTCTCCAAGTCCTGTTTCCCACATTTTCAAGATGAACGAATCTTGCAAAAACGGTTGCTTCATTTATTCTGTTTCCATATTCTCCAGCAATTCACAGTGGAAAATTGGGACACTCATGTATTATTGAAACAATTTTAATGTTATTCTAAGTGATCCCAGTCAGATAGTGCATTCCTGAAGGGGGGGGGGAGTGAACCACGGTGGCCGGGATGGCACAGCTGAGAAGCTTCCTCGGAGGCTTCCTGGCTGCTGCGGAGGGGAAAAAAGCCCTTTCCCCAAAATAAAACCAGAAAAAAGGCATTTTTCTCTCACAGGAGAAAGCGGGCCAGCGCCACTTAAAAAGGTGGTGCAGGGCTGCCACCACCCTGGGAAGTGTTCCTGGGGCAAAAGGGGTTTGGAAGATGCCTAATGGCAGCTCTGCCCCCAGAACGCCCCGGGAACGTCTGCTGGGATGCTGGCATGGGGACTCGGGCTGAGAGGATGCTAGTGGAAGGCCCTGCCAGCACCCGAGCCCCGCGCTGCTGCCACTGTGGTCCATCGGGCTGGTGTAAGTGGCACTATGCTGGCGTCCATGCCAGTTTGCATGGTGCAAGAAGAAGAAGAAGAAGAGTTGATTTGTATATGCTGACTTTCTCTACCACTTAAGGGAGACTCAAACTGGCTTACAATCACCTTCCCCTCCCCACAACAGACACCCTGTGAGGTAGGTGGGGCTGAGAGATCTCTTAATAGAACTGTAACTTGCCCAAGGTCACCCAGCTGGCTTCATATTTAGGAGCGGGGAAACAAATCCAGTTCACTCATGTGGAGGAGTGAGGAATCAAACCCGGTTCTCCAGATCAGACTCCACAGCTGCAAACCACCGCTCTTAACCACTATACCACGCTGGCTCTCATGTGCAAATGGCATGGATGCCAACACTGGGGTCACACTGGCTCCTAAGAGTATTCCCCCCCCTTTTTTAGGAATGTACTGTAAGTGCTTCAATCTTTCTACAGATGAATTTTTTTTTTGCCGAGTATATTAACATACGCCACCAGCAGCTTTTTAATTCTACAGTCAAGGCCACTGAGCTAGACCCCCAGTCAACAATTCCTTCTGAAGGAAAGATTCCCTTTCAGGCAAAGTTTCCACATCTGAGCCTCTCTCATATTCATAAGAACACACACAATTTCCCCATGCCCTGGGCAAACTTGAAACACAGGTCCCCGTTCCCAGTTATATACATACAGTCTTACGAGTTATAGAGAAAACATCTGATCTCTAATTCAGAAAATGTCCCCAGAGTACAGATCAAAACAATCCAGACAATGGGATCATGTACAAATAGGACAGATTTGTGTGTTACAAGCCTGAGGGACCAGGCTTATAGAGAAATCTGAAAGGCAAAATAAGAAATGACAAGTTTTTTTAAAGAAAACCCAAAGTTACAGAAAAAAACAGATCTGATGAAGCTGTGTTGCAAGATCTTAACTGCTATCCCAAAATATATTTCGAGGGCTGGGGGGAAGGGGAGAGAGAAGGGACCAGCAGTGGCAGTCGCTAAGAGGGAGAAAGAAGACAGATGGCAAAGAAGCTGTCTTCTACTTTCAGCCTCCTTCCCTTTCCCACTGTGGTTGATAAACCACCTACAAATGGTAGTCTGGTAATCTGGTTTAGTGCCAACCAACAAATACCAGGCAACTCAACTAACCAGAGTTTGGTCAAACCACGGTTTATTGTCGTGTCTGAATATAGCCACAACAAAGTTGCAGAAAAGAGGAACTTTCACTGGTAAACAGACAGTAGGAATATATTTCTTGTTTTCTGGAACCAATGCAGCTGTTCTAACATCCCAGTCTACAACTCCACAGTGTCCTTCAGAACAGAAATTTGGTACCTGACAGCTCTAATATAGGCCTTCGCCTCACCAACACTCACTGGAGAAATTACTAAGCATAAATGGCCATTAGTTTAAATAAGTGCAAAGCTTCAGGGTCAGTAAATCTATTTGCCCTTTCCAGTGTCTTAATTCCCCAGCTCTCCCGCTAGTGGGATTTAAAATCAAAAGGGATAATGAGAAAGCACAGAGGACCAACGAGTTCATTACACACCTAGGAAGACTGATTTCTATTTCATCATCCTCTTCCATCTTGACAAACCAGTCTTCTATCAGCTCTGCGGTAATGAGGTTTTCTACCTCTTCGATAGGCACATCTTCTGCAGGAAGGATTAGAGCTAAACTGAATTCCTCCCCTTTGTAGGGCAGCTCCAAAACCTGGTAGCTCACATTACAGTCAGAAAAGAGGCCTGAAACAAAGAACGGAGCATAAGAAATCTCGACTGGCAAACTGGACCATTATTTATTTATTTGCACGCAGGCATACAGCTTCCTCTGCATGTTTGAAGCAGCTAGCCATTTGATTAAACACGATGCAATATTTTAAATGCATATAAAATCATAATAGTAACAGCCTAAAAACGATCAATGGTGCAATCCCAGACAAGAGTTAGAAGGGTGTAACCCGGTTTACGATTGCACTGTTAATCCATCAATATGAGAGCATTACCCCAGCAACAAAATCCGATTATTATTTCTCTAAAAGCCCTTTGAAGTTAAAGTGCCTTAAGCAATTTGTGAAATCTAAACAGGAAAAAGGTCCTGTGGACTTTTGTGGCCCAGCAGCCATCACAAAGGGCAGTTGCCATCTCAGTTAGGGTTGCCAGGTCCCTCTTTGCCACTGACGGGAGGTTTTTGGGGCGGAGCCTGAGGAGGGTGGGATTTAGGGAAGGGAGGGACTTCAATGCCATAGAGTCCAATTGCCAAAGCGGCCATTTTCTCCAGGTGAACTGATCTCTATCGGCTGGAGGTCACTTGTAATAGCAGGAGCTCTCCAGCTAGTACCTGGAGGTTATGTAACAAATACTGACAGTACTGATAACAATAAGCTGAAGAAAAAAATCAGTACAACTCACTGTATTCAACAATTCATTAACAACGTGCTAACAAAGAAACAATGACAATAAAGTGCAAAACTACACACAAAATATATACAATTATAGTTATTTACAAAGTAGTTGTCACAAGCATAATAGCAATCTCCAATAAACCAGGCAAAGTCTAAATCCAAGGCAAAAGAAGAATTCTTCCAATCCAACTGTGGACGACAATGTTAGAATAAATGGCACAAGGTCCGAGAAAAATGGCACAAGGTCCCTCCTTCTATGGATTTTTCTCGGACCTTGTGCCATTTATTCTAACATTGTCATCCACAGTACCTGGTGGTTGGCAACCCTAACCTCAATGCAAGCTCACCACAGAGAGCCAGCTTGTCTCACAAACTAGAACTGAGTGGCGAAGAAGAAGAAGAAGAGGAGGAGGAGGAGGAGGAGGAGGAGGAGGAGGAGGAGTTGGGTTTTATATGTCGCCTTTCTCTACCTTTTTAAAGAGAATCAAAACCGGCTTACGCTCTGGGGGTTACCGCATTATATATTCCCAGGGATGTATTAAGAGTTTGAAAATATTATAAAAAATACTGTTCACACTTTCTGTGTATTCCCAGCAATGTATTAAGAGTTTGAAAACATTATAAAAAATACTGTTCGCACTTTGTTTGGCCCCTTTAGCTGTGAAGACGTCTTCCAACCATTTTTTAGCCATGGTATCCAAAAACCCTTTTAAAGCGATGTTTTTTATAACATTTTCAAATTCTTAATACATCGCTGGGAATACATAATGCGGTAACCCCCTTTCCTTCCCTTCCTCTCCTCACAACAGACACTTTGTGAGGTAGGTGGGACTGAGAGAGTTCAGAGAGAACTGTGACTATCCCAAGGTCACCAAGATGGTTTCATGCATAGGAGAGGGGAAACCAACCCGGTTCACCAGATTAGAGTCCGCCGCTCATAAGAACATAAGAAAAGCCCTGAAGGATCAAACCAAGGTCCATCAAGTCCAGCAGTCTGTTCACACAGTGGCCAACCAGGGGCCTCTAGGAAGTCCACAAATAAGATTACTGCAGCAGCATTATCTTGTTTGTGTTCATGTGGAGGAGTGGGGAATCAAACCCAGTTCTCTAGATTAGAGTCCACCGTTCTTAACCACTATACCACGCTGGCTCTCTGTTTAGTAAACAGAAATCCACAAATGGGCTCCTGATTGAGATTTGTTTTTTAGAAGTTCAGTATACTTTGTGCTTTATTATTTCACACTTCTGGTTAGATTCAGGGAAAAGAGAGCGATGACAAGCTGAGATCTCGAGGCTTGGGAATTATTTGACATGTATGGGAACAGGTGATTTAATTGGAATGTCACTGGTATTACTTTACTGTTTTGACAAAAGCATCATTGATGTATTTTACCGTTTAGGTTTTTAAAGCGATCTGTGTTTTTATGAAAAATTCCAAAATAAAGTACATTTGAAAAATAATGTGTCCTATGTATGTTCTGATGATGGGGCTCATAATGGGAAGAGCCATGCTGCTAAAGGATTAAAATTAGTGGAAAATAAAATGAAGAAAGGAAGTTATACAATCTTACAGGAGGAAAGGGGTCACTTGTCACAGGAAATATCCATCAGCAGGCTGGGACAATGTCAGTACTGGCCGATAGGCAGACAAACACACAGGAAAAGTACAAGCCAAGACAGGATTCAACCAAAAAATGGATGAATCCCTGAGGTAAATCCACCCAATAGGCAATTTTAAGGCAATTTTGGGCTGGGTTTTATGTTGAGCATTTCATCCTGCTCTGAGCTAGTTTCATTCCTCAATATCTGCCTTGGAAGATATAGTAAGAGAGGTAATGTAGTTTATTGGCTAGAATGCTGCACTTTGACTGAAGAGACTTGGTTTAAGATCCATGTTCCACCATGAAGGTGACCTTGGGCCAGTCATCTGCTGTCTGAAGTGGACCAGTCCATTCTACTTCTTCAACATCATTTTATCTGTCATCTTCTCCTGCACACATGTGAGCCAGGACTGAGGCTCTGTGAAGGTTTCATATCAAGTTTTCAAAAGAGAAACGTTTTACAGCCGGGCTACCTACAATTCCTCAGTTGGAGTCTGATACTAATGCCCCAAGAGCAGTCCTAATAGCCCAGACTAGCCTGATATTGTCAGAGACTGGAAGCTAAACAGTGCTGGTACTTGGATGAGAGACCACCAAGGAAGACCGAGGATGCTATTCAGAGGAAAGCAACGGCAAACTATCTCTGCTCATCTTTAGTTTTGAAAACCCCATGAGGTGGTCACCATGAGTCAGTTGAAACTCAACGGCACACTTTACTTGCATACCAATGTCTTCATCCAGAGTCTTGCATCATTGGCAGACTCCTGTGTGCATGTAAAGTTACATCACAGCCGACTTATGATGACCCCACCAAGGGGCTTTCAAAATAAGTGAACACATGAAGCTGCCTTATACTGAATCAGACCATTGGTCCATCAAAGTCAGTATTGTCTACACAGACCAGCAGTGGCTCTCCAGGGTCTCAGGCAGAAGTCTTTCACATCACCTACTTGCCTAGTCCCTTTAACTGGAGATGCCAAGGATTGGACCTGGGATCTTCTGCATGCAAAGCAGAGGGTCTACTACTGAGCCACAGCCCATGCATGCAAAGCAGAGGTGTTTTGCCATTGCCTTCCTCTGCAGAGTCTTCCTTACCGGTTTCCCATTCAAGTAGTGACCCTGCTTAGCTTCCGAGATCTGACAAGATTGGGCTATAGTGTGATGCCTTCCCTCCTAGCATCAGAGGAATACACTGACACCAATGCAAGAACCTCCTCCCTAGTGAAACAGCCTCTTGCATCAACTGAAGTCTCCTTGCATCAGAGGAACAACTAACACCAATGCAAGATCCTCCTTCACTGGTGGAAGAGTGTCTTGCATCAGTGAAAGACTCCTAGCATCAGAGGAATACACTGATACCAGTGCAAGAACCTCCTGTGCTGGAAGAGCCTCTTGCATCAACTGAAGTCTCTTCGCAGATGAATAACCGACACCAATGCAAGAGCCCCCTTCACTGGTGGAAGAACCTTTTGTATCAACTAAGTCTCCTTGCATCAGAGGAACCAGTAACACCAATGCAAGGGCCTCCTTCACTGGTGGAAGAGCTTATTGCAACAATGGTTGACTCCTAGTATCAGAGGAATACACTGGCACCAATAGAAGGGACCAGAACAATCCGACCCGCGAGGAGAGAAATATATATGAATTACCAAGCCTTGTTCTAAGTTGAAGATGCATCATTGGTATATTGATTACTGAGCCATCACGCTTAGTGAAATCCATCAAGCTGGTGCTCTCTGCTTTGAATGCTTGTTTCCAATTCCCCTTGAAGTAAATGGCATTCACCAGAAGAAGTCGAGTGAGGGGACCAAGGTCTTCACTTGAAATGAGATTCTTTATTTGGCCTATATGGAAAAAGACCATTAGCATGTTTAGCTGCCTCCTTGATTAGTTAAGATACATTTGGTAAGAAGAGGCTACAATATCAGATTTTAAAAATCTGCCTACTGGGTGCTAAGAAAAACCATCATGTGTGTGATGCTGAGGGCTGGACTTGGGCTTGGGAGACTGGAGCTAAATCCTCTCACAAGCTGAAGCTAGATGTTATAGAACATGGTCAGTGGCCACCAAAAGCAGTAGCCCCAAGTCTTCACCCTGTCTCTCCCTCAAAACAAGGGCAGCCAAGAGACCTGTGATAAATGTTCCCTCACACCATCCAGACCCAACCGAAACTCCCAATCAAAATAAATCCCATGATTTGCTGTAAACATGAATTGGCTACCAGTTTTCATCATGCCACCATCATTTTTTTACCATTCAGTTTTCCACAATTATATCCTGGCCTTCCTCCAAGATACTCAGGGCAGTGTACAAGTACCCCAGTTTTGGCGGTGTTGCCGTCAAGTTGCAGTGAACTTATGGCAACCCTGTAGAGTTTTCAAGGCAAGAGATGAACGGGGAAGTTCAGAGCAACCCTAGACTTCCTCAGTCATCTCCCATCCATCTACTAACCAGGTCCGACCCTGCTTAGCTTCCAGATCTGATGAGATCGGGCTAACCTGGGCCATACATGTCAGGGTGCCCCAATTTTAGCCTCACAAAAACCCCATGATGGATGTTAGGTGGAGACAGTCCCAAGGTCATGCTCTTCTCTCAATAAAGGGCCCAGCTGCACACCAATGGCATCTAGCTCTGTCCTTTGCTCCCCACCAGGGTGACCCTGTAACATAGTATCTCCACTCATCCCCTCCCCCCACCCACAACTGGCAAAATATCATCATGTAAAAATACATGATGGGACATCATAGCATTGAGAGTTAAAGGGAGGGGCTGTGGCTCAATGGTGGAGTAACTGCTTGGCATACAGAAGACCCATGGTTGAAACCCTGGCAAGTCCAGTTAAAAAGATCATGCAGTAGATGATATGAAAGACCTCTGCCTGAGACCCTGGAGAGCAGCTGCCGGCCTGAGTAGACAATACTGACCTTGATGGACCAATGGTCTAATTCAGTAATAGATAGCTTCATGTGTTCAAATGTGTGCGTGTTCAAGTTTCCCATCCTCCACCCTTATATGGAGGGGAGTTAAGAGACTGGAGTCAAATCCCCTATGGCTCAATGGTAGAATATCTGCTTGGCATGAAGAAAGTCCCAGGTTCAATCCCTGACATCTCTAGTTGAAAGGATCAGGGAGTAGGTGATGTGAAAGACTTCTGCTTGAGACCCTGAAGAGCTGCTGCCAGCGTGAGTCCACAAGACTGACCTTGATGGACCAGTGGTCTGATTCAGCAGTATAAGGCAGCTTCATGTGTTCACGACTGACAGCTGCTTGCAGGAGTGGGGAGACTCAGAACCTGATGTCATGGCACGCATGGTGACAGGGCAGACAGGAAAAGGATGTGCAGGGCTTTTTCCTAGAACACATGAAGGTACCTTAAGTCAATCCACTGGCCAATTGGGGTCAGTATTATCTACAGTATTCTGACTGGCAGCAGCTCTCCAGATTTCAGATGGAGATGAAGAAAAAGAAGAGTTGGTTTTTATATGCCAACTTTCTCTACCTTTAAGGAGACTCAAACCATCTTACAGTCTCCTTTCTTTCCTCCCCCCACAAAAGACACCTTGTGAGGTAAATGGGGTTGAGAGAGTTCAGAGAGAACTGTGAGCGGCTCAAGATCATCCAGCAGGCTTCATGTGGAGGAGTGGGGAAACCAACTCGCTTCACCAGATTAGAGTCCACTGCTCATGTGGAGGAGTGGGGAATTAAACCAGGCTCTCCAGATTAGAGTCCACCACTCTTAACCACTGCACCACACTGGCTCTTTAGAGGGGATATAACACCAAAACTGAAATAAGACTGGGTGTGCACATGCTTACCCAACATTTTTCATACAAATCCTCTCCTAGCTACCACCCCTGGGCTTTGATGAAAGCAACAAGACTTAACCAGCCAGCGCCGCAAAGCAAACAATGAGCGAAAGCTGCAGAAAGAGAGAGAGTTTTTACCATCTGTTTTGTTTTCTACCCAAGTACTTATGGCCTCTGCGGAAGCTTTAGTATCTTCGAAATTCACCAGCTTTACAGCCGTCTGAAAGAATTCCTTGTTGCTATGGAGATACTGTTCTTTCACCATGAATCCTTCTTGAAGGTAAAGGGCATTGGCAAGATTAAATGTAAATTCTTTTCTTTTCGAGGTGACAGAGAAGAGTGTCTGGAGTGGAGCGAAGGCTTCACCTGCAGAAAATAAATGTTAAGAGTGAATGTCTTCATTCGAAGAACACAAAGCAGCTGGGTAAAAGGTAGTTATCCAACATAGACAATGTTTTTGTCCCCCTCCTAAGCTCCCCCTGAAGTCGTAGGTGCGCTTGGAAGCCAGGCTTCTTTGCAGAGGACAGGTAGTTATTTCTGATGCATGTGTGATATAACTGTTATGCTTGAAGAAAGCACAGAGAAAGGAAAGGAGTGACCGAATGACTTCTCCGGGGAACAGAACTTGTGTATTTAACGTGACACACACAATAAAAATGGTAATGTCCCAAAACTTTAAGCCTTTTTCTAAGATTCTGAGGGCCTAACGTATTGGGATGTTTGGTGACCTCTGCTTGGTTCCTTTCTATGGCTTTAAAAGGGCAATCGCAGCCATGCAGAGCCCTGAGTAGGATGGGGGAGGGATTTACCAGCTGAAACCAACCTGAGGCCTGCCACTCCTAGGGTTGCCAACCTCCAGGTACTAGCTGGAGATCTCCTGCTATTGCGACTGATCTCCAGCCAATAGAGATCAGTTCTCCTGGAGAAATTGGCCGCATTGGCAATTAGACTCTATGGCATTGAAGTCCTTCCCCTCCCCAAACCCTGCTTTCCTTAGGCTTCGCCCAAAAAAATCTCCCACCAGTGGCGAAGAGGGACCTGGAAACCCTAGCCACTCCCCATGCTATCTTTAGCTTTGGAAGAGAAAAAAGGACATCTTCCATTTGCCAGTCATGTTTTCCTTACCAGTTGGGAGGATTTAAATTACATGGAGGAAGAAAAAGGTGGGAGAGATGGGCGTGCAATAGTATTGTATCATTGCTGCCTTTAATGAATTGGGGAGGCTGTGGCTCATTGCTAGAGCATCTGCTTTGCATGCAGAAGGTCTCAGGTTCAATCCCTGGCATCTCCAGTTGAAAGGACTAGGGTAGTAGATTATATGAAAGTATTGTATCTACTGCTGCTTTTAATGAATTGGGGAGGCTGTGGCTCATTGCTAAAGCATCTGCTTTGCATGCAGAAGGTCTCAGGTTCAATCCCTGGCATCTCCAGTTGAATGGACCAGCGTAGTAGAAGATATGAAAGACCTCTGACTAAAAGTCCAGAGAGCCACTGTCAGTCAGAGTAGACAATACTGTCCTTGATGGGCTGACGATCTGATTCAGTACACGGCAGCTTCATGAATTGCCTTCTGAGACTTTGGGTGCTAAGCCATTTGTTCACCGAATTAATAAAGAGATCAGTCCTGCATTGTAGAATTCGAGGCAAACAGCCTTGAAAAATATGCAATCCATTCCCAGCATGATAGCACCAATGCTACTAGTCTCCACTCCCCCCCCCCCAAGGTTTAATGTCAAAACTCGTCCTGTCATGGTAGCACACTGTTGCACATACTGGTGCAGAAGCAGCCATTGCCATCCATGCAGGTGCCTAGTAATACACATGATTGCAGGAAACTAACTTTGACTGAGTCAGATCTTTGGTCTATCAAGGTCATGACTCTGACTGGCAGCATCTCTCCAGGGTCTCAGGTGGGGATCTTTCACATGACCTTTCAACTGGAGATGCCACACGTTGAAACTGGGGACCTTCTGTATATAAAGCAGATGCTCTACTAATGAGCCATGGCCTGTCCCTTAAGAACCAATGTTCCTTTCAGGGAATGTGTGTGCTGCTTTAAGTAACACTGAATTGACTAGCTATGAATTTCAGTTATGAATTGCCAAGTCTACTGATTAAGAAGAGACAGATCCTCCCATCTCTATTTACCTATTACCAGATACTACGTGCTACTCTAGCAGCTGTGTCCCTTAGGCAGTCAAAACCTCTTGCTACTGTTTGATACCTCTTGCTACTGTTTTGCAGTCAAAACCTCTTGCTACTGTTTTGTGCACTTAGGTAGGTTGGGGTAATATTATTAGATGGTCTTGATTGTCAGTTAATAAGCATTATTGGCCAAGCCATACCCAAGGCCAGATTTGGCAAATGCCTAGGGCTGCCAGTTCTGGGTTGGGAAATATCTGGAGATTTTGGGGGTGGAGCCTGAGCAGGGTGAGGTTTGGGAAGGGGAGGGACTTCAATGGTGTATAATGCCATAAAGTCCACCTTCAAAAGTGGCCATTTTCTCCAGGTGAACTGATCTCTATTGCCTGGAGATCAGTTGTAATATCAGGAGATCTTAGGATTGTCAGGTCCTTCTTTGCTACCAGCAGGAGGTTTTTGAGGTGGAGCCTGAGGAGAGTGGAGTTTGGGAGGGGAGGGACTTCAATGCCATAGAGTCCAATATCGGCAGGAGATCTCCAGCTACCTGGAGGTTGGCAACCCTACAAATGCCTCTAGTGGCATGATTCAACTCTTCCATTGTTGCCCCTGCTCCATTCGTAGCCCTGATTATGCCAGAGATACAGGAGGACCTTGAGTAGTAGGATGGCATAGACTTCAATGATGCCAAGTGTATATGCACCTTTCTTTTTGTATTGAAAAGTTTCATTACCAATACTACATTGAAAGCTTAGCGTACAAGGAAACATCATCATACTTATCCTCCCAATACATAATGAAAAAGAATCCAATTTTCAAACATCACATTACTTTGCTGTCTTTTATGTGCTCTTAATAAAATGCTTCAAACTTGGGATGTAAAAACTATTGACCATAATCTCTGGTGCCATTTAATTATTGTAAGTGTATCCGCATTTTACTTCTATATTCTTATTAATCTTGAAAGTTTGCTCCTTTTTATTGCAGGATAAAGTTCTTTCACACATAGTAAAAGCATCTTTAAATTTAAGGTAAAAGTCCATCAGGCTGTCCTGCATAATGTGTTTTTCGCACCCCCTGTGTGAGGCTTGAAATAACATTCATTTAGAGGAGTCCTTGAGGGCCAAACAAGGCACATGTTTACCTCCAAGACTGGCATCCCTGAGCCAGCTGCTGGTCCCCATTAGGGTATCCAGGTCCCTCTTTGCCACCGGCAGGAAGTTCTGGGGGTGGAGCCTAAGGAGGGGAGGGTTTGGGGAGGGGAGGGACTTCACTGGAGCCAACGTGGTGTAGTGGTTAAGAGCCGTGGTTTGGAGCGGTGGAGTCTGATCTGGAGAACCGGGTTTGATTCCCCACTCCTCCACATGAGCGGCAGACGCTAATCTGGTGAACTGAATTTGTTTTCCCACTCCTCCACACGAAGCCAGCTGGGTGTCTCTTGTGGGGAGGGGAGGGGAAGGGAAGGTGATTGTAAGCCAGGTTGAGTCTCCCTTAAGTGGTAGAGAAAGTTGGCATATAAAAACCAACTCTTCTTCTTCTTCTTCCTCTTCAATGCCATAGAATCCAATGGTCAAAGCGGCCATTTTCTCCAGGTGCTCTATCGGCTGGAGATCAGTTGTAATAGCAGATCTCCAGCTATTACCTGGAGGCTGGCAACCCTACATGAGGCCTTCCTAGGTCTGCCAGGTCCCTCTTCGCCACTGGCAGTTATATTTAACTGCCTGGAGGTTGGCAACCCAACTATACCAGGAGGTAATGATGGAGACATGGGATAGTGAGAACTTTAACACAGACACCTCATTGGAAGCCAAACTTACCTTGATCAAACATCTCACTTGAGTTACTTCACCAGAAAGTCTCAGCATTGGACTTTGATGTCCAACTCAAACACTGTAGCAAGCCGCTTTGTGGCTACATGGTAGTCACTTGTACTTAGGGTTGCCATTGCCAACTCCAGGTGGGCAAATACCTGGAGATTTTAGGGGTGGATTCTGGAGGGCGGGGCTTGGGGATGGGAGTAGGGTTACCAGGTCCCTCTTTGCAACTGGTGGGAGATTTTTGGGGCGGAGCCTGAGGAGGGCGGGGTTTGGGGAGGGGAGGGACTTCAATGCCATAGAGTTCAATTGCCAAAGCGGCCATTTTTCTCCAGGTGATCTGATCTCTATTGGCTGGAGATCAGTTGAATTAGCAGGAGATCTCCTGCTACTACCTGGCAGTTGGCAACCCTAGATGGGAGGGACTTCAATAGGGCATAATGCCATAGAGTCCACCTTCCAAAGCAGCCATTTTCTCCAGGTGAACTAATCAGTTGTAATAGTGGGAGATCTCTAGCCACCACCTGGAGGTTGGCAGCCCTACTTGTACTATAGTTGTACTATAGTTGTATGGCTTAGTTGTACCTTGTTAGGTAAGTTTTTGTTTAATTCTGTGCGGCAGCTTGCAGTTGCTTTTGCACTTGCACTGTTGGGAAACACCATCTTCTCAATCACCGCTGAAGATTTCAGGTATCCATTAGGATCAAGGTCAGGCCGTTAATGTGACCTACTTTTCAAGTACTGGAACCCTCTCACAGTATTCCAAGGCATAGAGTTATAGCAAGCCATGAGACACATCCCTTTTAGTAGTTAAAGTTTTAAAAACCAAGATTTATTTTGTTTGTTTAATGGATGTGAAAGGAGAGAGAAAAGCGCAGGGCTGAGAATGCAGAAGCATGAATTGATCTGAACAGCTCAACAGCTATTAACAGCCAGTGAGTTACACTGTCATAATAAAAGGCACAGTGCTACCAGAGGAAGACATCTCAATACAAAATGTAAAAATGTTTGGGTTTTTTTTGCCTGTTTTTAACAGTGTTAAATGGGAGTTGAGAGCACCAGATATGAGGAGAGAGGGTAGCTGCTGTGAGAAAGCAGCACATAACAGGGCAAGCGGTGGGCATCTTATAAATGAGGGCAGTGCATGTTTTTCTCTGACATTGTTGCTGGCCTCCTCATCTCCCCCCTCCCCACATTTTGGTTATGGGGAGTTTTTACACTGCCTGACCAGGTTCTCTAGTGGCTGCTATTCACGATTACGGTAATGTATGCCATCTTGTTTTATTGGATTGTATGGAGAATGTAGCTTTAATATATGTTTTAATGTATGTTTTGTGGTTATAATTGTTGTGACCCACTCTGAGCCCGGCTTGTCGGGAACGAGGGGGGCTATAAATGCAAACAAACAAGTAAATAAATGAAATCTTTTCCTTGCAACTGGGCGTGTTTAAGAAGAAGAGTTGGTTTTTTATATGCCGACTTTCTCTACCACTTAAGGGAGACTCAAACCGGCTTACAAGCACCTTCCCTTCCCCTCCCCACAATAGACACCCTGTGAGGTAGGTGTGGCTGAGAGAGTGTGACTGGCCCAAGGTCACCCAGCTGGCTTCATGTTTAGGAGTAGGGAAACAAATCCATTTCACCAGATTAGCCTCTGCCTCTCATGTGGAGGAACGAGGAATCAAACCCTGCGTGGTGTAGTGGTTAAGAGTGGTGGTTTGGAATGGTGGACTCCAGGTTGGTTTCCCCACTCCTCCACATGAAGCCAGCTGGGTGACCTTGGGCTAGTCACAGCTCTCTTGAGCTCTCTCAGCTCCACCTACCTCACAGGGTGTCTGTTGTGGGGAGGGGAATGGAAGGTGATTGTAAGCCAGTTTGATTCTTAAGTGGCAGAGAAAGTTGGCATATAAAAACCAACTCTTCTTCTCCAGATCAGAGTTCACCACTCCAAACCACTGTTCTTAACCCTACACCACACTGGCTCAGTGCAGATGAATAACCTGACGAAGGTTTTGGTTCATCGTGATCATTGCACACAAGGAAGATGTAAGCAGAACAACATCAGAGAGAGCATCAGGCTACAAAGTATGGAGGTAAATGTCTGTAGTAACTTCCTGAATTATTTATTTCAGTGATGGAGAAAAGGTCTAGCATGGAAGCGCCTACAGACAAAAACTCTTTAAAACACACAGACATACTGGCTTGGATCATTTGAAAGAGTTCTGTGTGAACTATCTCTGCTGCTCAGAATGCTTCCTTTTCCACTACGGCTTCTGTTTGCTTGGGGGCCCACTGGAAACCACTGATCCTGCACTAATGGAAATTTTAGAAGAAGGAGGAAGCTCCGTAGCAGAGATTATCTATGGCACATGAAACTCATTCATAGGTTAGGAGCCCCTGTTAATAGCATGAACAGAAGCTTTGACTGTAGTGACAGAACTGACAATTTAGAAACCTTCACTTCTATGTTTGTGTTAAGTGCCATCAAGTTGCTTCCGACTCATGGCGACCCTATAGATCAGTGTCCTCCAAAATGTCCTATCTTTAACAGCCTTGCTCAGGTCTTGCAAATTGAGGGCTGTGGCTTCCTTTATTGAGTCTCTTGTTGGTTCTTCCTCTTTTCCTGCTGCCTTCAACTTTCTCTAGCATGATTGTCTTTGCCAGTGATTATAGTATTAAGTTACGGTATTAAGAAATTGGTAATGTGTGAATTTGTCCTAAGATAACATGACCTTTGATTTAGAAAAAGGCTTAGAGACTGCTGCGCAAAATGGATTAGTTGCTGTTCATGTCAACATTGTTTTAAGCCATGCCTGTGGACCAAGGAAGAGTACATTGTGTCAGAAGTGGAGAATGGAAAATGCATTAGATTAAATGAGAAGCTTTTATCTACAGACCCAGAAATATTCCATTGGCAGCTGCCTGCTTCTTTATACATGAATCAAGGCAAATGGGAGTCAACAGCTGAGCTATATAAGAAGTGAAGGGCTCTGCTGAATCATTGGCTGGTTCCAGAAGGAGGGAGCCAAAGAGCCCTTTGGTTGTAGCTGACTTGTGCCGGAAACCAGTCAACAGGTGGCATCATTGACGCTGGTCACTCAACCCCGTGTGCCATTCAAAATACAACCCTATTAAAAATAGTTGCCTCCAGGGTAACGAACTGATGTCTTCTAGATTGACCTCTTTTTCCCATGTGCCCCAAGCTCATCTTATTTCTTTCCTGTATCATCAGGTGCTACATTTTTACAGCACAGGGCTAGGGAATCCATTAAGGAAAGGGACTGTGAACATTCGCTGGATGCTGCAATTGCATGTACCCGACAGATGTTCCAAAGAACTTTTCATCTTGCACGTGACTGACAGCAAGGCATTTGATGGAATTTGGAAAATACATTAGGAAAGAGAACATCTTCCCTCTAAAGGGAAAATTGAACCGTAATGGTAGGCAATCATCTGCTCCAACGGATGGATTTACATCATTTGTGAAAGGTCTGAAAAATGCGCTGTGAAAAAACTCCCATCTTTCTCTCTCTCGTTTGAAGACAGGAGATTTACAAAAACAAAAAAAACAACCTCTCTCTGTTTGTCTCTCTGTGTATTATATAACCACAAAAAAAAACACATGGCGTTCTGTCGGATATGTTCCTTGTACATTCAGTTGGAGCTGTAGGTTGCATTTTGCCCAGATTGCATTGGAACAATGCATAATTATGTCAACTACAGTTGAAAAGCAGACTTCAATTACCTTCTCATTTAGCTGTGTAGAAGGCAGCCTTTATACACGCGCACACACACTTGTGCACAACATACAAAAATCAAAATATCATGTTGCCAACAGGCAGGAGATAATATCTTTGTCTTCCTTGCTCTGCTAGCCATTCCCAGTGAGAAAAAAATTCAAAAACCGCTTTCTTTAAAAATCTACATTTAGCAGTAGCTGCGTGGACTTTCACAAAACACATGGGAGATGGAATAAGTAGATCCCAAAGGGATCAGAGTTCAGCAGGATAGTGTTTCAGAAAGTTCTAAACCAGGGGTGTCAAACAAGGATCCAGTCCTTGAGAGCTCTTCTCTGGTCTGCGAGCCACCTAAGCCAGCCACTTCCCCCCAACTCTCAATCTGGGCTGGCAAGGCATGGCTGGGCCTGGCCAAGGGGCATTTATGTCATATCTGGCCCTCGTAACAATTAAGTGCGACACCCCTGTTCTAAGCCATACTGTAAAGCTATGGTTGTTCACAGTCTGTACGATGTTCGTTTTGTAATTTTTCACCCAGATAGCTGGCTAGATCAGTAGGGTTGCCAGGTCCCCCTTCACAACCGGCGGGAGGTTTCTGGGACGGAGCCTGAGGAGGGTGCGGTTTGGGGTAGGGGAGAGACTTCAATGCCATAGAGTCCAGTTGCCAAAGTGGCCATTTTCTCCAGGTGAACTGATCTCTATCGGCTGGAGATCAGTTGTAATAGCAGGAGATCACCAGCTAGTACCTGCAGGTTGGCAACCCTATCCTGAGAGCAGGCTGGGGTTGGACTCTCGTAAAATTTTGTGGTATCTACCAATGTTTTCTGATTGGCCCCACCTGCTCTCCCATGGCAGCATTTTGTGAACTCCCTGTTTTCAGAATTCCAAAAGTGCCTCTAAATTCAATGGCTGGGGACCACTGGGCTACATCATTGTTATTATTTATGTTATTTATTTATCTTTATTTGAAACATTTTATGCCACCTTTCCACCTTAATGGGATCCCCAAGGTGGCGAACACAAAAACCTTAAAACATTTGATTGTTTAAAATAACACATAAAATAATTCAATTAAAACACATTTAAAAAAAAAAAAACAGGCAGGACGGACAATAACAGTTATTGGGGATATGCCAAAGCTTACAAAGTATAGGCCACAGATACTTACGGGAATCATTTTTCAGGTTCAAAAGCCGGCTTATCTCATTTTGCGCTTTCCCCTTCGTCCCCAGATGTACCATTCCCAGACAGGATGCAGCCCCGAGCGGGGAATACAGAATGTTCTCACTTTTCTGGACTATACGAAGAACTTGGTAGAGATCCACAGCAAAGGGTGTAGTAATACCATCAGCCGTTGGGATGCTGATGTGGCTGCTTGTCAGGCAAATCCTGATCACCGTCACAAGAAGCTTCAGAAAGGAAATCTTTCCCATTGGAGCAGCGTGCTTGGTCAGTCCTTTTGCTGTCAAATGATTGGAAATGAAGTTGTCTAACACTGAAACAAATTACCTTAAGTTTGGCATTATCACTTCTCTGCAACACTTTTCCTTAATGTGACTTCAAAATAACTTTATGAATAGGGTTGCCAGCTCCGGGTTGGGAAATACCTGAAGATTTGGGGGTGGAGACTGAGGAAGGCAGGTTTGGGGGAGGGAAGGGACTTCAATGGGGTATAATGCCATAGAGTCCACCTTCCAAAGTAGCCATTTTCTCCAGGTTAACTGATCTGTGTCACCTGGAGATCAGATGTAACAGCGGCCGATCTATCCACAACCTGGAGGTTGGCAACCCTATTTACGAAAGAGATTGTTATTTTCATAGCAGAGATGTGACTAGAGATGGAAGTATGTGTGTGTGTGTGATTTTGCCATCAAGTCACAGCTGACTTATGGCGACCCCATGTGGTTTTCAAGGCAAGAGACGTTCACAGGTGGTTCCTCTGTGTAGGCTGAGAGAACTGTGAGTTGCCCAAGGTCACCCAACAGGCTTCATGCGGAGGAGTTGAGAATCGCACCTGGTTCTCCAGATTAGAGTCTGCCATTCTTAACTGCTACACTACACTGGCTCTCAGAGATGTGAAGACCCCGGAAGAAAAAACTCAACCCAGCAATATGGGAGGCATAATATTAAATTCCATAAATATGCCAAATAGTACAATTTTATATGATAAGGTTGTTACACATGATGAATTTTATGGCGTTAAGCAGAAAAACTAGTTTAGATTTGATAGGAAAGTAAGCGTTGCATGAATTTCAATTTCCCCCAAAGTTTCTGTTTAAATAAAGGGTGGGGGAGACCTTTGTTCGCTGTGGCTTCTACATTTTTGGATATTTTACATCTCTAGATGTGATTCTAACAGTGCAATTCAAAGCAGAGTCAAACCACTCTAAGTCAAATGGCTTAGAAGAGCATAACAGATTCTAGCTCGCCCTTCTCATCATTCCAATTTTATATCCCTAGATATTATCACCACACCACTGCTCCCCAAGCCCACTTTTTCTCATTTATTTTCCCTTCCCTTTTCCCAGTGAACCTCAACTACTATTTATTTATATTTATTTATTATTTCGACTTACTATCCCGCTCTCCCTGGCTCAAGTTTTAAACTGCTGCCTCAGGGTACCCTTTCTAATACCCCAATTAATTCCTCAGTCAGCCTTTTTGCTGGGGGCAATAGCAAAGGAAACACACTGTGGTGGCCTAGCAACTAAAGGCAACTGTTGTAAGGCTCACCCCGCAACCTAGATCAGTAGCAAAATGATGATCTGAGATCAGGAAAAAAGGGTCCAGTCCCTTTAAAAGAGGTTTAAAATGTGTAGAAATGGGCAAGTGAACCTTTTCATGGCACAAAGGTTTTTAAAAAATCACTTATATTTTTCTGTGGGTCAAACTACTAAAGAGATAGGGTTGCCAACCTCCAGTTACTAGCTGGAGATTTCCTGTCCTACTGTTATTTCTGGTCAAACAAGTCTTTGATACAACTCCTCCCCTACAAAAACTTGCTTACCACAGACAAAAGTGGGATGAATACGTAACACAAACTTCAGCCCCTCTTCAACTAGTAGGGTTGCCAACCTCCAGGTACTAGCTGGAGATCTCCTGCTATTACAACTGATCTCCAGCCAATAGAGATCAGTTCACCTGGAGAAAATGGCCGCTTTGGCAATTGGACTCTATGGCATTGAAGTCCCTCCCCAAACCCCTCCCTCCTCAGGCTCCACCCCAAAAACCTCCCGCCAGTGGTGAAGAGGGACCTGGTAACCCAATGTCCCACTATTACAACTGATTTCCAGACAATAGATACAAGTTCCCCTGGATAAAATGGCTGCTTTGGAGGGTGGGCTCTATGGCATTGTAGAGTCTGAGGTCTCTCCCCCCAAACCTCATTCTCCCCAGACTCCACCCCCCAAATCTCCAGGTATTTCCCACACAGAACTGGCTCTAGAAGAAGCAATAAGTACTGGATGAATATGCTCTATCACTCCAACAATGCAGTGCAAAGTTTGTGATCCAAGTACTGGGTTTCAGATTATAATCTGCGATTGCAATCCTAAATACCATTTGCTATGAGAGAAGCCCCATTGGGTTTTTTTGGTGTGATTTACTCTGGTAGATAAGATTCCATTTATTCATCTTTGGAATAATCACAGTCTCCCTTCAGGAAGCCCCATGGTCCTCCCGCAACATAAACCCTCATTTCCTTTATGTTCTTTTGCCACATGTCTTTATTGCATCCATAAATTAAAAACCCATCGAAAAGGCAGGACACCAATCCAGACTACTAGACAGTGTATAACTGACTGAAGCGTCTTCACTTTCTCATGCACGGCTCTCCTACACAATTGCATACCATTGGCAATTTTTATTTTGGTCATTTAAAAAACACTCTCCGCTCAGTCCCCCCCCCCCCCGTGATAAAAAATTACCACACTAGAATCCCTACTAATTATTACCAGTGTGGTTTCACTACTAGCAATTAACGGTTTTGTGGTAATTAATGGATGCAGCTATGGAAAAGCATACTGCATTGGAAACAGAAAGCCCATTTCCCAGGGCTAATGAAAGCAGCATTCCCACTTAGGGTTGCCATGTCCCCACCCCCCCAGTCACCAGTGGGGGATGGGGGGGTGGGATTGCCAGATCCAGGTTGGGAAACTCCTGGAGATTTGGGGATGGAGCCTGGGGAGGACAGGGACCTCAGTGGGTTACAATGCCCTAGAGTCCACCCTCCAAGACATCCCTTTTCTCCCAGGGAAACTGGTCTATTTAGTCTGTGGTAATTTGGGGGGATCCCCAGGTCCCAACTGGAGGCTGGCATCCCTATTCCTGCATAACCTATGTTGAGGCCAAACCCCATACATCTGGGTGGGCCAAGTGGAGAACAAGAAATATGGGGCTCCTGTCAGTACAGGTACAGAATAGAAAAGGGGCATGTTTTTATGCAAGGTAGCGAAAATTGTCCAAGGCACTTTAATGAGCAACTTGCATACAGTCAGGACATTCGTTTATTTCATTTATACCCTACTTTTCTCTCCAATGGGGACCCAACGTAGCTTACAACACTCTTATCTTCTCCATTTTACTCTCACTGCAAGCATGTGAGGTAGCTTAGGTTAAGTGTATGCGACTGGCCCAATTCATCCAGCAAGCTACTGTGGCAGAGTGAGGATTTGAACCGAGGTTGCCCAAATCTTATTCTGACACTGAATGCACTACACCACTACATACTCCATGTTGGTATGGATGAGAGATCTCCTGTGAACTGTATGGATATGATCTTGTATTCCATGGAAGATAGGTGGTCTATAGATATAATGAATTAATTTGTTCTCAAAATATCCCTGGCAAATTAAAACATGTTTAGATATTTATACCTGGTTTTTCTCTCCAATGGGAACCCCAAAGCACCTTACAACATCATTCTCTCCTCCTTCCATTTGTTTATCCATTTGGCTCAAAGTGACTACCCCATGGTCACCCAGCAAGCTTCCATGGCAGATCAGGGATTTGACTTGGGATCTTCCAGATTCTAGTCCAAGATGCGAACCCATGGTGGGGGCAGGGAATGCAGGCAGGGGGGCAGTGTAGCGCATATGACGGTGGGTAGAGAAAGTAATCTCACATACATATCCCCCCAATTTGCACTGTCCCCCTTCCAAAGGTGCTTTTCCAGGGGCTGAAAAGCCATCAGAGTTCACCCATATGATGTGTGCAATATCATTATTCATACATTGTGTAAAATGTCAAGCTAGAGTACTCCTGTACCTTTAAGGATTGCCTCAAAAAGGTAAGATCATCTGTCGCTTTTTCTTATCAAATGCCAAATTGACCCTCGTACTAACACTAAATGGAATTAATTCAGCCCTTTGCAGTTTGCAGGTCACTGATCTTTGTGAAAGCAATTAGCCTCCTTTCGTCTACTTTTTCCTTCCTCTTCAGACAGATAAGATTGCCAGATACAAGGTCTGAGAGGATTCTTCACGTTTTTGTAGCGAGGGCTGACTCCTGTTTACTCAGAAGTAAGTTCTGTCAGTTTCAATAGGACTTACTTCCAAGTAAATATATTTGACCTAATTATTTATTTGTATTTTTTAAAAATATCCCATCTTTCTTTTAATAAGGATCCGAGGTGGTTTATTTGGGAGTAAGTCCCCTTGAATCTGTGTAGCCTACTTCTGAGTAAATATGCATAGGCTCAGACTATAAGAACTGCACAGAATGGAGAATACCAGCAGGTGCACCTGAACATCTGGCACTGCCTTTTATCAAGTTAGATCTTTGTCCATCAAGCTCATTATTTTTTACGCTGACCGGCATATGATCTAGACATTGCTGGATTTTGCACACACATAACCATTCACTTACTGCATTTTCTTGTATGGCCAAAAATAAATCCAGGAGGGGGGGGAATTATGTTAAACAAACCCAATTATTTGTGGATCCAATCTGGCATTAGCTCCCCAGGGTCGCAAGCTAAGAAAGGTCACCAGATGAGATTCATTTTGAAAATCCAGAGACCTGCTTGAGGCAGCTTGCAAATGAAGATAAAATCATGCAAACAGCATTAATTTATTCATATTTTTAAAAAGCCAGGAATAACAGGAACTGAACCGGCCCACAAAAGACATTTTCTACTAATGGTTCATTTACTTATTTATGCCTTGCTTCCAAAAGAGCTCACTCTGGTCTCCTCTCCTCCATTTTATCCTGACCACAACTTTGTGAGGTAGGTCTCGCTAAGAGTGTATGACTGGTCCAAGGTCATCCAGCAAGCTTCTGCAGCAGTGGGGATTCGAACCCAGGTCTCCCAGATACTAGTCCACCATTAGGGTTGCCAGGTCCCTCTTCGCCACCGCTGGGAGGTTTTTGGGGTGGAGCCTGAGAAGGATGGGGTTTGGGGAGGGGAGGGACTTCAATGCCATAGAGTCCAATTGCCAAAGCGGCCATTTCCTCCAGGTGAACTGATCTTAATGGCTGGAGATCAGCTGTAATAGCAGGAGATCGCCAGCTAGTACCTGGAGGTTGGCAACCCTATCCACCACTCTAGCCACTAAACACACTGGCTCTCACAATGGTTCATCCCCAAAAAGGCTACAGTCAGCTGCCTGAAGCAAGACATCGGTGTCTTATGTACCTGCTCCCTGAATCACCCAGGGCTGGTAATTTTACACCCTTACTCAGCGCTGTTCCTCATGGGATACAATATGAAAGAAACAGAAGCTCTCTCAGAGTCCAAACTACATGAAAAATACTGGTGTGTGGGACAGGGAGGGAGTGTGGCTCAGTGGAACAGCTTCTGCTTTACATGCAGAAGGTCCCAGGTTCAACCACTGGCATCACCAGTTAAAAGGACCAGGCAAGTAGGTGATGCGAAAGACCTCTGCCCTGAGACCCTTCAGAGCTGCTGCCAATCTGAGTAGACAATACTGACCCTGATGGACCTGTGGTCTGATTCAATATAAGGCAACTTCATCATATAGTAATATTACTGTATAAATGCTGTCACTGATAAAGAACTGTAGAGCATTCAAAGCGCTTTTCATAACACAGAACTGTGCAAGTACTCTCATTTTGCAGATCACAGGTACGGTTGCCAAGTCCCTCTTTACCACCGGCAGGAGGCTTTTGGGGTGGAGGCTGAGGAGGGTGGGGTTTGGGAAGGGGAAGGGCTTCAATGCCATAAAGTCCAATTGCCAAAGCAGCCATTTTCTCCAGGTGAACTGATCTCTATTGGATCTAGATCAGTTGTAATAGCAGGAAATCTCCAGCTACTACCTGGAGGTTGGCAACCTTAATCACAGAGCAGAGTAGGGTTGCCAGGTTCCTCTTCACCAACAACAGGAGGTTTTGGGGGCAGAGCCTAACGAGGGCGGGGTTTGGAGAGGGGAGGGACTTCAATGCCATAGAGTCCAATTGCCAAAGCAGCCATTTTCTCCAAGTGAACTGATCTCCATCGGATGGAGATCAGTTGTAATAGCAGGAAATCTCCAGCTAGTACCTGGAGGTTGGCAACCCTAGGGCAGAGGCTTAGCACGCCCATGTCTTGAGCTAATGGGAAAGGGACTTAAAAATACTGCAGCACACAGCAGAAAGAAGCTTGGAAATAGATAAAGGGTTATTGGAATTATTGGGCTCCTGTTAGACACAAATGCATTGTAATGAAGTCTGGTCCTTAATCACTATCTTATACGAGCTCTGCAGCGAACTAATTCAGTGCAGTGGTCAGAGGGTCAAATGGGAATACTGGAGACCACAACCTCTGAACTTTATTGACTCCATGGGGTTGTTGTGGAGCTAAAGCAAAGGGGGGAAAAACACTATTGAAATTTGCCCTGAGCTCCTTGGAAAGGAGAATGGGATAAAAAAATTAGATAGGCAGCAATGAAAGAGGTAGGGAAAAGCCATGCTAGCCTTCAACTCTTTGTCTTGGCTGATGGAACTAAATTAGTTCCCCCTTCAGAAGAATTGCCTGCCTTGGCTTCCTGGCTTTTATACACAAGGGAGGCCATTTAGATGCCTCGGGCAGAGCAAACAAATGCAGGATCTTACAATGCTGGCTAGGACATCTTCATCACTTATTTAGGACAGGAGACTCACGCGCACTCCTCAGGACCGAGATCCGTTTCTCTGGTAAACGTAGTGCAAAGAGCAGATTAGAAATGCACAGAAGGAAAAAGCGACGCGGAGGCAAAATGTTCCTTGGAAAGTCAGCTTGTTTGCATAAATCGCTGTCACAAATGCATTTGCTTTCCCCCCACATGCTTCTCAGCACTTTATTAACGCATATAAAAAAAGGACGTACCTGGGGAAAACATCAGTGTCACCATTTAGAGTGCGGTTATGCGCCTCGCTGAGGCTGTCTTGTAACTCTAAGGACAAGGAGAAGGCTAAGGGTGTTTACTCAGCAGCATTTATCGGGGAAAGCAGCTTGATTAATGAGGCAGGCACATAACAGGTGGCCACCAAATTTGTGGTGAGCGGCTGCTTTTTTTCTCACAGCCCCTGGCGGCGTTATGTATGAACCGAGCGGCCTTGGCTTCTGAGAGGCCTCCGTGGCATAACATTTAAGAGTTCCTGCTGAGCGGGGAAGGACTTTGTACCTCAAATGAGAAACCACAGGACCCATTCCGATTTGCCGTTGCTTGACTAGGGCGCCGTTAACTGAAAAAGTTATTTTTTGTGAATGACTCCCCAAATGAACACTAGGTACTAAAAGGTCATCGTTGCTACTTGGTGACCGCTAGCAAATGGTTTCGTAGTATAGGCTCAGGGCCTTCGGTTCCCATGCGTTTATATTTCCCGGATATTGCCAGCTTATGTTGGGCTTTTAGAATCCATCCCAGATTTCTTTTGTAACACCAAGGAGTCCCATGACAGATTCATGATGAACACATGAATCTGCCTTATACTGAATCAGACCCTTGGTCTGTCAAAGTCAGTATTGTCTACTCAGACCGGCAGCAACTCTCCAGGGTCTCAGGCAGAGGTCTTTCATATCACCTACCTGCCTAGTCCCTTTAGCTGGAGATGCCAGGGATTGAGCCTGGGACCTTCTGCATGCCAAGCAGATGCTCTACCACTGAGCCACAGCCCCACCCCACATGGTGACAGAAAGTGCTGTCAAGGTGCAGCCAAGTTATGGAGATCCTGTAGGGTTTTTAAGGTGAGAGATGAACAGAGGCAGTTTGCCATTGTCTGCCTGTGTGTGGCAACCACAGACTTTCTTGGTGGTCTCCCATCCAAGTATTAATCAGGGCTGACTCTGCTTAGATTCTGAGGTCTGACAAGATTGGGCTAGGCTGGACCATCCAGGTCAGGGTGACACATTCATAGGGATTCCTTAATAGGCTTGAGTTCCTTGACCATAGGAAGTGTGAAAACCACTGGTCTATATAAAATCTAGAACACCTTAGACAAACTTTTCAAAGCTGTTGAAGCACAATGAGTGATCATATGGCACAGTTACACTTATCTGAAATTTTTTAATGTTTTCAGATTGGCTATATGTTTATATCTTTGGAGGAACTACATAAATATCTTTATTGAATATGTCAGGTAGGGAAGATAACTTTTAAAATGGCTGCTGATCCTTGTGTGTCAAGATTTTCCACAAGTACGTATTTATCACAAGTAGGATTTATCAGGCAATCAGCCCTACAGTGTCAGTGTTCTTAATACAAATCTGGAGCAGGTCAAATATTCCCAGTTAGAAACATATAGTTAATCGTATTAATAATGACATAAAATGGAAGAAAAGAAATGAAACTGCTATTCTGATAAGACACAAGTAGATTTCCCCATTGTTCAGATCTGAGGTTCTAATGGTCATCTGTTTGAATTCAGGCCTTGCCCTCTGGTTCCATCAACGTGACACAAAATCTCTCTCTAGAAAAACAAAACAAAATTGAATTAATGGGGATCCAAAGCTCTGGCTATACAGCAGCTTCGCATTCTCATGAAACATGATTCTGTACTGTTGCATTTTTGGGAAGGGTATCCAGGCTTTCCTGTTGCAACATGACCAGCAATGCCATCCCAAGCCAAGTTAAATCCATCCAAACCCACGGGCTTCAGTGTCCCATTGCACTGTAAGAGACTTGGCACAGCATGAAGACTATGGGGTTGATCTAAAGAACAATGAACACAGCTGCAGTGGTGGAACAGGTCCTTTTCATCACTGTCTGTCTTCTTCACTACCAAAGGAGCTGCTTCTGAATATGGAGGACTCATGGGAACGATGAGAGCTGCAATGTGGAAGTCTGCACTTTGAACAGAGAACTTAGCAAATCTCTCTGTGCACAAGCAGAAGCATCTTCTGTTCTCAGTGAGGCACCTTCAGATAACCTCAATCCATAGAATATGTCCTGCTTAGCTCCCACACTTGTTTTTAAGACCTGTCTCTATTTACAGAAGAGATTAGAAAGTCCAAACAGCACTGCCAAAGTTGGCCAAATGGAATATTCGAGTAGACCAAAATAGTACATAAGTATGCCTTATCTGTAGTGTTGCAAGCTCCAGGTTGGGAAATATCTGGAGATTTTGGGGGTGGAGTCTGAGGAGGGTGGGGTTTGGAGAGGGAGGGATTTCAATGCTATAGAGTCCACCTTCCAAAATCTATAGAGTCCACCTTCCAAAGCAGCCATTTTCTTTAAGGAAACTGATCTCTGTTGCCTGGAGGTCAGTTATAATAGCAGGAGATCCCCAGCCACCACCTGGAGGTTGGCAACCCTAATCATTTGAGGGATGAAAGCGAAAACCCCAAAAAGGAAGGAAGCTGGGTTTAAAGCTTCAAGCAAAGAAGGAACCCTGGGTTAGCACTCAGCAATGACCATCCATTTCCATATTGTAATGTAATATTGTAATAGAACAAAATGCATATTAAAGGACTGAAGTGGAGGTTATGTATCACGTATGCATGTAAGATTCAAAGTCCCTTTGAGGTGGGCAGTATCCTTTTTTTTTTTTTAAGAGATTGGTGACGACCTGCTGGCTAGTTGAACACTATTGCATGCCCTTGTGGGGGGGAAATGTCCTCATTTGGCCTCCTCTCTTCCCATCTTCCTTCCTTCCAGCATCCCATTCACAAGAAAAAATGAAGGTGTCCTTTAAAAAAAAAAAGCCAGTACAATGGACGAAGACACCTTTTAATTTTTAATGTTTAAAATATGTTTGATTTCCACCCCCTAAAAAGTCAGTAAATTGTAAAAAAAAAAGATGAATAATTAAATAGCATTATATTATTAATATACAAACCAAGGAAGAAAAGAGCATAAATTATAAAGACAATGCTATACGATTGCTTAAAGACAGGAGTCAAATTAAATTCTGGAATATAACCTATGAGTCTAATGTCGGACTGTTTCCCAGAAACGTAGGCAACAGTCAAAGGACTCGAAGAAGGGTGAGAAAAGGGAGACAAGAAGGTCTCAGGAGGGCCTTTAGATGCTGTAGATGATGTTTGTATGTAGTTGTAGGAAGGAAGGAGAATTCTTATCTGCCTTTGATGTGAGCTGATGGGGTTTATATTCCAAGTTCCAAAACATAAGCAGCAGGTACAGGCAGAGTATCCCGTATCCAGACATCCCATATCTGGACTGACCTGAAAACCGGACCCTTCGAACAGGCATGCAGGCAGATCCATGCTGCCTGCTTTCAATGTTTCCTCTCACCTAACAAAATAAAATACGGTATACGCTGCATCGTAGGTGGAAACCGAAAGCCTGCCATTGTTAGTTTGTTCGTTGTTGCTCTTGTTTAACAGCTGATACAGGTATTCCGGTAAGATTTGCTTTCTGATGGTTCCATGTACACAAAACTATTAAAAAATGTTGTTTAAAATTACATTCAGACTATTTGTGCAAAGTGTATATAAAATATAAATGAATTTGGGTCCCATTCCCAAGATATCTCATTATGTATATGCACAAATTCCAAAATATTCCAATATATGGAAAGATCCAAAATATGGACCACTTCTGCTCCCAAGCAGTCCGGATAAGGGATGCTCAACTTGTACTTTCTGATAAATTAAAGAACTGAAATTTGGTATATGTAGTCCAAATCCTGATTACTAGACTAGCCCGAAAATTTGACATTTTTACATCAAGCAGTCTTGGGGTATGATATTTACATTGTAACATTGTTAACTATACTACTGGCAGTTTTATTCTCAACCTGTAGCGGGAGGGTGCTGGATGATTAGTCAATATACAGGGATAGGACACAGAGATTGTAAATCCAGCTCAAACTTCAAAGCCTCCACCGTCTGCTCTCCATCTTCAAGACTAAAAAAAAGTGAGCTAAAAAAACCCCAGATGTGGAGCTTCCATTCCTTTTCTCAATCTTTGCCCTTTGCTTCCATCTTCCTCTCTTGCAGCAGGTGTGGGCGAAGCAGGAGTAACACTTTTGCCCATTTCCTTGCTTTAGCTTCAGTGAGAACTTGCATGCTGGTAACTGTCACCAGACACTATCAGCAGGATCAACATTATATCCAAGATATCAAGACTGAAGATGTTTATAGATAACTTTATGCATGAACACATACCTGAAGCTGCCTTATACTGAATCAGATCGTTGGTCCATCAATGTCAGTATTGTCTACTCAGTCTGAAATGTCAGACTGGCTTCAGATCTTTCACATAATCCAGTGCATTATCCCTTTAACTGGAGATGCAAGGGATTGAACCCTGGACTTCCTATGTGCAAATTAGATGCTCTACCCTCCCCTAAGGAGAGCCAGCGTGGTGTAGTGGTTAGGAGTGGTGGATTCTAATCTGAAGAACCGGGCTTGATTCCCCACTTCCCCAAGAGCGGTGGACTCTAATCTGGTGATGAACCGGGTTGGTTTCCCCACTCCTACACATGAAGTCAGCTGGGTGACCTTGGGCTAGTCACAGTTCTCTCAGAACTCTCTCTGCCCCACCTACCTCACAAGGTGTCTGTTGTAGGGAGGGGAAGGGAAGGAGATTGTAAGCCAGTTTGATTCTCCTTAAAAGGTAGAAAAAGTGGGCATGCAAAAACCAACTCTTCTTTTACATTTGAAAGTGATGCCTACCCTGCAGCTGTGTCCTTAGCCAGGTGACACATATAGGGTCAATAAATTAAAATAAAGCCTGTGGTTTGAAATCCAGATGGGGGGTTGCTCTGAAAATCAAAGCTCTCCAATCTGACCTGGGAAGTTAAAGCAATGGTGTTCATACTGGAAAGACACTGGAAAAGCAGCAGACATTGCTGAGTTTTAAGAACTTTGCATGAAATGTCAATATCTTTCATAACCGGACTGGGAGAGTAGCAACAATTGCTCACTCCTGCTTTTTTGAGCTGAAAATCCTAGTTTTTATTTTCACTTCTCCGTTCTCTGGCTCAAACCCACATCTCTTTATTCCCCCACCATTTCTGCTTCAACAACCTTACTGATGAAAATGGATATCTTTGAAATTTGGTTTATATCTAATGCTGAAGTAGTGGGACCACTGGTCTGATCCAGCACTAGTGTTCTTATTTTCTTACAAAATAAACAGGAAACATTTGCTCATTCCTGGGAGAGAATAAAGCTTTTAATACCCCCTCCTCCAGTGTAATGTAGTTGTATCTACAGAGGCTCAGACCATAAACATCTGAGGTCTCTTCTCCCTGCCTCAAAAAGTATTGAAGTTCCCATCTGCCAGGATGAACAACTATGGTCATGCCTTTAACCTAGGGTTCCCAAGTGCCCTCTTATTGCGGGTAATCTACCGGCCATTGCTCCTCTTGCCTGCCCACTCTCAGCAGTGGGTGGGCGGAAGTAGGCGAGGAAAGGGAGGGGGAGCCATCCTCAGGAGCCCAACTGGGGCTGCGGATAAAAAATGCAGCCCCAGACGACCACCCCAATGCTTGAGCAAGGAAGGCAAAACAGGGCTGGAAAACTGCACCCTGTCCTTCTGCTTCATGCGAAACAGCTGATGGGAAAAAAACAGCCAATCAGCAGTGAGGCTCTGGGAGGAGCGTTGCTGGAGGGGAGGAAATAAGGTGCGTCACATAGATGACACTGATCTCCTCCCCCAACCCAGCCTCCCTAAATCTCCCACCGGTGGCAAAGAGGGACCTGGCAACCCTATTTAAACCACTGTTTGATTTGTAGCAATTAGCAAGTGACCACGTTTATTTCCATTCTCTGAAAAGCCTCACTTGCTGATTCCTGAAGATGCTGCAAATAGTATAGCAGGGAGCCAGGTTGTTGTTGTTTTTCTCACCAGCTGGCAACATTATCCCCCTAAGCCCCGAGTTTGTATGGATCTCCACCATGGAGTCAGAGTTGCCAGATCAGCTTTCCAAACTTTTGAAATAAATTCAAAATGTATAATCATTAGCTCAATCTAATGATGCAAGAGAGTATCATAACTTCTGCTTTAAAACCTTGCTTACCTGGCAATGTAAAAGAAAAATAGAGCATAAGAGGCAGTGGGGAAAAAATTTAAAATTAGCACTTCACATCTGATTAGATCTAAATGCATAGTGATTACTTGCACAAAGCGGCTTGTGAGTCATGAAAAACATGTAAAGTTAAACTCTGGTGAAAAATTAGTCTTTGTGTTGCTGTCAATTGGAAAACAGATCCAATTCCCTAGGCCCTGTTAATGGCACGAGAAGATTGCATTAGGGTTCCCCCCTCCACTTGTAATGTATTATTGCTTTAAAGAAAACAATTACTTCCTTTCCTGGAGTAAATCAGCAAAGAAACATATAAGCTGGAAACGGTTTTCTTACAATCCCACCTTCAGTAATTTAAAATAAGGGCAAGTGAAGTATTACTTTGTATCATGTGCTAAGGAGTTTGGAAGGGAGAGGCAGCCTGAAAATGCAGTATTTTAAACCCACAGGATCATTTCATACATTATGTAGTGGTGAAACTCTGTTAGCAACTGAACAGCATCCTCAGTGGACAGCCACCACTAAATGTTGCTCTATGACTAATGCATTTCTTTTTTCTTTTTTTTAAAAAAAGCCCCTTTCATCGATTACAGCCCCATGCACCTTAGACCTTTGCATCCACATGTATTGGAAGCACACACATAGGGTTGCCAACCTCCAGGTACTGGAAGAGATCCAAACAGCACTACAAGGTAATGTTAACAAAAGATAAATTTATAAGAGTGTAGGTAAGTGCAAGAAGTGAACATATATACAAGAATTAAAGGGAAACACAATCAAAGTTTTTCTATACAATTAGCACAAATGGTCCAGCAAGATATGCAATATAACTAAGGAAATTGTCCATTGGATCACATAAAAACAATATAGCTGTCCATAATAGACTTTCCTGTGCTTCTCAGTAGCTGGACACAAGATGTCAAAAACAAGGACCACAGCGAGGAGGTGCCAGAAGAGGTGCCCGGACATGTCGTCTAGATCATGCACACGTTTCGCACATGGCTTCATCAGCTACACGTATCAAAGAAGTTCATGACAATCATATCAAATTCAACGAGGGACCAAACGGATTTCTATCTAAGTCTCCAAAGCGTATGCTGTGGTCCTTGTTTTTGACATCTTGTGTCCAGCTACTGAGAAGCACAGGAAAGTCTATTATGGACAGCTATATTGTTTTTATGTGATCCAATGGACAATTTCCTTAGTTATATTGCATATCTTGCTGGACCATTTGTGCTAATTGTATAGAAAAACTTTGATTGTGTTTCCCTTTAATACTTGTATATATGTTCACTTCTTGCACTTACCTACACTCTTATAAATTTATCTTTTGTTAACATTACCTTGTAGTGCTGTTTGGATCTCTTCCATTATCTATACAGCACTGAGCCTTCATTCTCTCTAACCTCCAGGTACTAGCTGGAGATCTCCTGCTATTACAACTGATCTCCAGTCAATATAGATCAGTTCACCTGGAGAAAATGGCCGCTTTGGATACTGGTGTTAATTACAATGAGGCTCTTTAATATAGATATTCTTAATTACTCAACTGTTATTGTAGAAAGTGGCTTGTTACATGGCACATTTTGGAAGGTTTGACATACTGTATGCATGGTGTATTGGTTTGTATCTTCTCTTTGTTATTTAAATAAAACTTATTTAAAAAAAAACAGCATGAAAGAGGCTCAGATGATCTCATAGAAATGACAGATGAATGGTAGGCATTTCATTCTGTCATTAAACTGAGCTGTTTCCAAAGTATGCTCCAGGATATCATGAGGTTCCTTGGGAACTCATTAGGGGCTTTTCCATAAGAAAATCAATAACAAGCCAGTCCTGAAAGATGCAGCTTGACCAACACATCAATCTTCCACTGAATGATACAGCCACAGGGAAATGTTTTCTAGGGCACACTTTGGGTCGGGTCCTGTGGATCCATTCTGCTAACGGGGGAGCTTTTCTCCAAAGCAAAGGACTTTCTACTGGTACAAGATGTTCCCCTCGAGGATGACCCTCTTACCCATGCAGAACATTCTTTGCACTGGAGGAAAGCATTGCCACTGGCAGAATGGACTTGCAGGATCCAACATTTCCTGTTCATGTGGGGCAACCATGGAACCAATGAGTCCTAGCCTGTCCTCAGCTGACAAGTCAATGTGGAAATAGGTGCCTGAAGACTGACAGCTGGAAAATTGCCAGTGTCATGGCAGGCCATTGCTGATGATCCTTTCCTTCTCAGTGGAAAGAGTGGACCCATGTTTGTTTGTTCTTTTTTTCGTTTTATACCCTGCCCTCCCCCAGCCAGAGCTGGGCTCAGGGCAGCTCATAACAAGAAATTCCATAACAATGTGTGTGTTAAGTGCTTTAACAGCCTTGCTCAGGTCTTGCAAACTGAGGGCTGTGGCTTCCTTTATAGAGCCAATCCATCTCTTGTTGGATTTTCCTCTTTTCCTGGTGCCTTCAGCTTTTCCTAGCATGATTGTCTTTTCCAGTGACTCTTGACTTCTCATACGACAGCCTCAGTTTAGTCATTTTAGCTTCCTGGGTCAGTTCATGCTTAATTTGATCTATAGCCCACTGATTTTTTTTTTTTTGGCACCCCACTGTATCCATAACACTCTCCTCTAATACCACATTTCAAAGGAATCTACTTTCTTCCTATCAGCTTTCTCCATTGTCCAGCTTTCACTCCCATACATAGTAATAGGGAATACTATGGCATGAATTAACTTGATCTTGGTTGCCAGTGACACATCCTTACACTTAAGAATCTTTTCTAACTTCTTCATGGCTGCCCTTCCCAGCCTCAATCTCCTTCTGATGTTTTGGCTGCAGTCTCCCTTTTGGTTGATAATGGAGCCAAGGAATAGAAAGTCTTGAACAATTTCAATTTGCTCACTGTCAACCTTTAATTAAAGTCGTGGTAAGCTGCAGTACTGCAGTCAAAAGCTTTGCTCACGACCTGAGTTTGATCCCGACGGAAGTCGCTTTCAGGTAGTCAGCTCAAGGTTGACTCAGCCTTCCATCCTTCTGAGGTCGGTAAAATGAGTACCCAGCTTGCTGGGGGTAAAGGGAAGATAACTGGGGAAGGCACTGGCAAACCACCCCCGCAAACAAAGTCTGCCTAGGAAACGTCAGGATGTGACGTCACCCCATGGGTCAGGAATGACCCGGTGCTTGCACAGGGGACCTTTACCTTTACCTTATAATTCTCCTGTAGTCATTACTGTTAGATTCCATAACCATAGATACAGTAAAATCACATCACTTAAAATCCACAAACAAAATCCCTAATTTCCAGCCCCATAAAACATCCATAAAGTAGAATTAACAAGTGGCGCTCATGTTGGAGCACAGGACCACTCAAGGCCTGCGAAACACCCAGCATCCCCACATATCGGACTAATAGTCAATAGAAAACACAGGTGGGGGCAGACAGGGAGGCCAGCATGCCTTGACTGTCTTTTCAATAGTCGAAGGCTGCCATCGATACCATCTTAAGCATAGGACACAGGGAATTTCTCCTAGGCAAGCGGCAGTGACATGTAGTGGCTCCAGTCCATACCTGTGGGATCTATGCAAGAGAATTTGCATTGGGTTGTACCCTTTTATTTCTCCCTTTAGTCATGGAGGAGAGACGTGGTTCAATGGCAGAGCATTTTCTTAGCCTGCAGAAGGTTCCAGGTTCAATCCCCAGCATCTCCAGTTAAAAAACCGTCAGGTTGCAAGTGATGCAGAAGACCTCTACCTGAGTCCCTGGATATCCTCTGCCAGTGACAATACTGTTTTGATGGACCAGTGGCCTGATTCGGTTTAAGACAGCTTTGTGTGTGTGTGTTTGGGTGTTCCTCATAAGATCTCTGAATCCTTTCTGTGTCCTCTGATCATTGCTCCATAGACGTGGGATAAAGTCAGCTTCACGTAGCCCAGAATTCTTGGTACATACCTTTTTTCTTTTCTTTTCTTTTTTTGAAACAGATTTTCATTTTCCTTTCGACTTCCCTGGCTTTCCACCATTTTTTATCCTGGCTTCGTTGCTCAGCTCTTCCCACAGCTGCCTTGTTTTTTTTTCACGGTCCAGGATTTCTTTGGGGAATAAGTTCTTTTCATTGAACGGAGCTTTCAGGGCTACAGAACGAAAAGCAAATCCTTGTGAAAACGGGGTATATTTCCCAGTTCCCAAAGTGACCAGCTAATCCCACTACTACCATTCTGAAGAGTCATGCTTTCATTACAAAATCCATCATCTAAGCTTCTTGCTGATTGGCTTTACAGCACTCAATGCTGCAAGCCGTGACCCCCCCCCCCATGTCCCCCCAGTAGGATCCACTGGCAGGAGATTTGGGGGGTGGGGCCTGAGGAAGGCGGAGTTTGGAGAGGGGAGGGACTTCAATGCCATAGAGTCCACTGGCCAAGGTGGCCATTTTCTCCAGGTGAACTGATCTCTGTCAGCAAGAGATCAGTTGTAATAGCAGGAGATCTCCAGCTATTACCTGGAGGTTGACAACCCTACCCCCCAGTCTCTCGCTGGTTGCCAGGCTTTACACAGTGAGTGATTAAATTGTAGAATTAACTAAACTAAACTACTGAGAGCCAGCAGTGGTTAAGAGCATTGGACTCTAATCTAGAGAACTGGATTTGATTCTCCACTTCTTCACATGAGCGGTGGCTTCTAATCTGGTGAACTGGGTTTGTTTCTCCACCCCTAGACATGCAGTTTTCTGGGTGAGTTTGGGCTAGTCACAGCTCTCTCATAACTTTCTCAGCCCCACCTACCTCACAAGGTGTCAAGGTGTCTATTACGGGGAGGGGAAAGGAATGTGATTGTAAACTGATCTGAGACTCCTTAAAGGAAGAGAAAAGCTGGGTATAAAAATCAACTCTTCTTCTAAACAAGGATGCTGCTCAATCGCATATATATACACTCACAACAGAAATTCTCTTGAGATAGATTCACAAGAAGTATGCCTGTTCAGGTGTTGGCAATAACAATAACATGTCTCAGTAGTTTTTTTTCCTGGTATCAGATAATTGCATACTTTTGTAGAATCGCAGAACTAGCAAAATCTGCTTGGAGTATTTGTATAGAATATATTGAAGCCCATGGTTACAACGTACAAAAATCTGTGTATGAGTTGGTGGAGCTAGAGGAAGAGCGTAGCAGCCCAGTGGCCCACTCACACAGATCACAAGGCAAAAAAGGAAGAAAAAAAAACTAAAGATGCTTGTTTCATCACTTTATCCTGGACAATTAAAACCTTTGGACAGCTGCATCCACAACAGCCCCGACCATAGTGCCATCGTTGCGCTATGTAAACCATTCCCAACTGGATCGTCCTGTTCAGATACTCCAGCCCTGCTGCAAATGTTTGCTATTGCACAACAATGTGCAATATCCAGTGGTATGCGAAACAGCAAGGACCACCTCTGCGGTCAGGACGGTGCCGTGCATTTTGTTAGCACCGTGGTGCAGTGGTTAAGAGCGGTGGACTCTGATCTGGAGAACTGGGTTTGATTCCCCACTCCTCCACATGAGCAGCGGAGGCTCATCTGGCGAACTGGATTGGTTTCCCCACTCCTACCCTTGAAGCCAGCTGGGTGACCTTGGGCCATCCACGCTCTCTCAGCCTCACCTACCTCACAGGGTGTCTGTTGTGGGGAGGGGAAGAGAAGGTGATTGTAAGCCAGTTTGATCCTTCCTTAAGTGGTAGAGAAAGTCAGCATATAATAACCAACTCTTCTTCTTCTAGGAAAGGTATTCTTGCCATTTATTAAAGGAGTCACTGATAGGATGGAGAAACTTTTGAAAAAACATAACCTACAAACAGTGTTTAAACCCACCAAGAAAATACAACAAATGCTACGATCAGCAAAAGACAAAAGAGACCCCCTCACCTCTGCAGGAGTATATCGTATACCTTGCAGCTGTGGAGAAGTTTACATCGGGACCACAAAACGCAGCATACAAACAAGGATAAAAGAACATGAAAGATACTGCAGACTTGGCCAACCTGAGAAATCAGCAGTGGCTGAACATGGACTGACACAAACAGGACACAGGGTCTTATTCCAAGACACTGAAAGACTGGACAGTTCTACCAACTATTTTGTCAGATTGCACAGAGAAGCCATTGAAATTCACAAACATCAGCACAACTTTAACAGAAAAGAGGAGAGTTTAAGAATGAATAAGGCTTGGCTTCCTGCCCTGAAAAACCTCCAGACAAAGACAACATTCAACAATAGCCATACAGATTAGTTTTGGATTACACACATTAACAGATCACTTCAGGATACAATGGTTCCATATTAACATACCATATCCTCATTAGCACATTATCTTGATACTTACAGGACAATACTTTTGCAGGACAATACTCAGCTCAAACCCAACCCCTTTCTGACTATATATTACTCTTTCTACACCCTTGACACTGAGAGACACTGTCCTTTAGTGTTACTACTCTGAAGATGCCTGCCACAGTTGCTGGCGAAACGTCAGGAAAGAAAATTCCAAGACCACGGTTACACAGCCCGGATAACCTACAAGAACCAATCTTCTTCTTCTATTGGCAGCTCAGCCCCTCAAACACTGGCCTTATTTTAACCATTTTACAAAGGGCACATTTTAACCTTTCCATTCCTTTTGCAACCTTTTGAAGTGTGTTTGTATGCCAATAAAGGAATCATGATGACACTGGCCTTTATTAAGATTTATTGCTTACTTTTGTAATAGTAACATCTGTCATTTAATTGTGTCCAGAACAGTCTTAGTTGTATGAATTGAGCTCCCATCTCTTCTTTCCCTTTAAAAATCCAGGTATGCAGGTGCCCAATTCTAGTTTGGACCATGGTACATAGAAAGAGGGGGGGTTAAGACTCCCTTCTTGTGCTGTTTCCTTTACCTGAAAGAGCCCCATGGAGCCCCCAGTTACCCCAGTGGGGCAAACAGCCACTCTATGTAGCTACTTCACATTGGAAAACCAGCCTGGGGAAAATTTATTCCTCCCCCCTTTCCCTTACACTTCCTTACACTGGGCCTCCACACACACCTGTTTTTTTTTTAAGCAGGATAAAATGCCACCTTGCAAAATTCTCCTTGCACAGAATTTCCAGACTCTCCTGCCATTCTGCCCTGTCTGTCAAAGCAAGGGCTCTTTGAAATTTAAACATCTGCTAACTCCTTCTTGAAAGAGTTAAAACGAAAGCTTGCCAAGTTTATATCTTGTCCGATGTCCCAAATAGGAGTTTCGGGAAGATTAATGAGAAATTTCTGAAGTGCTTCATATAAATTTAATAATAGCATTTTACATCTAATGCTCCTGGGAAAGAAGGAGCGATCCAGCAATCTGGCGAGATTAACGGCAGGGAAGAACATAAGCATTATTGCCAACTGAGATCATGCACCTTGCTAGTCAAGGAAGCTCTCTGGGAATTGATCCGGCCTCAAAAAGGATTATATTTTAATTTTTTAATTGCTTTCGGAGCCATGTGGGGCTGTCATTCAGCAATGCTGAATCATCAGCATAAGCTCTCCTTTAATTCTCTCTCTGTTTCTCAGGGGGCTTTCTGTCTAATTCTCAGTTTGTTTTGTGTTATCCAGCTTGGAGAAGCAAAATGGCTGTCCCCGGATCACCAGAGATGGGCTGATGCTGAGATACAACAACAGCCTTTTTGTGATGCTAGCTTCACTAGGCTAGCCCGATCTCGTCAGATCTCAGAAGCTGAGCAGGGTTGGCCTTGGTTCGTACTTGGATGGGAGGCCACCAAGGAAGTTCAGGGTCTCTAAGCAGAGGCAGCCAATGGCAAACCACCTCTGAAGGTCTTTTGCCTTGAAAACTCTACCACATTGACATAGGTCTGCTGCAACTTGACAGCGCTTTGTACCACCAGCTTCACTCTCTCAGCCTCAACTACCTCACAAGGTGTCCATTATGGGGAGAGGAGATCTCCCGCTATTACAACTGATCTCCAGCCAATAGAGATCAGTTCACCTGGAGAAAATGGCCGCTTTGGCAACTGGCCTCTATGGCATTGAAGTCCCTCCCATCCCCAAACCCCGCCCTCCTCAGGCTCCACCCCCAAAATCTCCAGGTATTTCCCAACCCAGAGCTGGCAACCCTACCTACTGCTTTTTTTGTTTTTGTTTTTTTGCAGTCTGGACACACACAAAGGAGCTTTTTTTTACCCTATGAAGGTAGGGTTGCCAGGTCCCTCTTTTCCACTGGTGGGAGGTTTTGGGGCGGAGCCTGAGGAGGGCGATGTTTGGGAAGGGGAGGGACTTCAATGCTATAGAGTCCAGTTGCCAAAGCAGCCATTTTCTCCAGGGGAACTGATCTCTATCGGCTGGAGATCAGTTGTAACAGCAGGAGATCTCCAGCTAGTACCTGGAGGTTGGCAGCCATGTCTGAAGGGCCTCTGTACCTGTGTTGTGGAGAGTCACATGTGCCGGCCAGTTCTGTGCTAAGGCTGAGAATTACCTTCTCCTGTCTACCAATAGTCAATGAACCGTCCCTTCGAGTGGGGGGAATGAATATTTGCTCAGCGGCAAATTATGAACATTACTTACTTTTGTATTAGCTACATCAAAAATCAGAACAGCGAGCAAAGGCTAATGTAATTCTATTGTGAAATAGCTCCCAAAATGAATGTTGATTCTGATTACAGTTAAATGGGATTCCTACTGGGTAAATATTTAGCAACGGATGCCATTATTGTATTTAGCATATGGAATTTTCTCTCTGTTTCCAGGTTTTGCCATAGCCAATACTGAAAGAAAGTAATAATACATTGGCATGGCAATGGGGGGGAGGGGCTGAAAGTGCTCAGGGAGCCAACCAGTTGCTATCTGCAGGCCAAGCAGCCGTGGCACCTGTTGCCTTGCAGGACTGGAGCTTTATACGTCAGGAGAAGCAGAAGTAGATACGGTTGAGGTGTAACCCACACAGCAGATGAGTAAGTCCATCCTGGCAACCGGCAGGAGCTTCACAGAGGCAGGGTTATGGGCGGCAATCACCATCAGGGCAACAGCGTTACATCACTTCAAGTGAAAACCTGGAAGTGATGTCCTGCCACTCTAGGAACTGCCAGAAACTCTATGGTTTTCCACTGACGGTGCCCCCATGCTCCCTCCCCAGACTCCTGCCGGTTGCCAGCCACTGGCAACTTGAGGAGTGGTGTTGAGGGGCATCAGCAGGCACTGATTGGCTACGCCTCTGTGTGCCACTTAGAAGAAGGTCATCAGGCGCCAATACCTGACTTGTGGGTGTTACTGGGGTTGCTAGGGACTCACTATGCCGTCTGTGTCTTGGGGGGGGGGGCACAAGTCTTTCCCCTCCCCTGTGGAATGCCCATAGGGATCCAACCAGTGCTACTAATACCCCCACCACAGCGGTCCTCAGGATTGTGCTGCAAATTACTGAATCTATAGAGGTATCCTAGGATGGGTTTATTTTACATTTCTGACACGCCGTCACCTTGTGCAAAATAAAAACTGGGATTTGAGCCACTTTATAGTACTTAGGGGAACAGTATCTGACCTTCTAAATTTGGGGCAAATCAACAGAAGGAGTTGTAATTGGCCTTGCGCTTCCACATGATCATCCAAAGGTTTGCACACAGCCGATGCTCCCTGGGTAGACTCTGTACAAACAATCCAGAGCCCACATGCATGAGGGTTGTTTGGGCATCAGCTCTTCATGCACAACTTCAGATGAACACATGGAGAAGGGCCAGCAGGAACAATCTGATCCCCATTCCATGTGTGGATTCTGCCCAGATTTTGAGCAGAACTAGTGTGAAAATAGGAAAGGCCCTAACATCTAACCCAGAGGGCAATCCACAGGCTAAATATGGCTTTACAACCATCTCCCCCCCTGCCCTTATAAGCTCCATGCCACTACCTTATGATTTACCTGCACACTGGAGAAAGAGAACAGGAAGAGAAAGCCATTCCATGTGTGTGGGGGGGGGTCGGGGGGAGAAGCAGGCTGGATGTGTCCCATGTGCTTTGTTTAATCTATTCCTATCCTCACCAAAACCCATTACACAGTAGAGTATCCACCTGTTCATGATTTTTATGAACTGTTTGCATTGCAGAAGGTTTGTCCGTAATAAACAGAAAACTTATTATGGATGGAGCTTGTCCTTATTTTTCTGTACGAAACACAATCCCCAAGGAGAAGAATAAATTTCAAATGAATGGTGACTCACAGATGATGCACTGGGCGCTTAAATAATACATCTTTTATTGGCACCGTGCAACCCACGTCCCCGTCAACCTCACGTTGACTTGAAGCCAGAAGGGAAATTTCCCTTGGCGTAAAGGAAGCAGAGCGCCAGTTTGCACAGGTAGGACAAGATACAGTTTCTAGGAAGAAATGGTTGAAAGATGTGGTGATCTAGGGATCTTGGAGACAAGCCCTCTGCCTAAATTCCTTGAACACAAGAAGCTGCCTTATACTGAATCAGACCCTTGGTCCATCAAAGTCAGTATTGTCTACTCAGACCGGCAGTGGCTCTCTAGGGTCTCAGGTCGAGGTCTTTCACATCACCTACTTGCCTAGTCCCTTTAACTGGAGATGCCGGGGATTGAACCTGGGACCTTCTGCATGCCAAGCAGAGGCTCTACCACTGAGCCACGACCTTCTCAGTGTGAGAGCTGGTGAAATACACATCAATACTGGCAGGGGCCATAAAATCCCAGGATGTGACCAGTTGGCAAGGCAAGAGCAGAGGTGCAAAATTTTAACCCAGCTCCAGTCTCATCCAAACTTGGATGCTAAGCAGGGTCAGCCATGGTTAGTACTTGGATGAGAGACCACCAAGGAAGGCTGGGGTTGCTGTGCTGAGGAAGACAATGGCAAACCACCTCTGCTCCTCTCTTGCCTTGAAAATCCATGGTCCTCAGGTTGCCTGCGTTGGTTATGACTTGACAGCACACAATTATAGCGGGAACAAATACATTGATTCTTTCTTCAAGATGGGCTTTACAACAGCCGACTGCCCTACTGCTGAAAGGTTCAGAAGGGGAACTACAATGGAAGGTTATGCTTCAGGAGAAATAAGCCAATTCAACAAGTGGTTGTAAGATCTGAAGAAGTTATAAAAGCTGAGAGCATCTTTTGATATTCTTTTTCATTTGGAAGGCAAGTTCAAGTTCAGTCATGGGCTGTACCATTGATCCCAGGAACCTGGGACCACCGAGAGAGACTCTGGTGAAAGCCAACTTAGCAACTTAGGGAAGTACTTTAAGCGTTCATATTTGTGACTGCTTTCGGTAGAATCTGCATACCTTGACTCCTAATCCAGTCTTCTCATTTAGAACCCCCATTTTTTTAGCATCTTTTAAAGGCACCTGAATAAACTATTCATTTTTTAAAAAAACTGAGAGAAGGGGCTACTAAGATCTGCAACCTACACATAATCTGAAGCAGCCCAGCAAAGCAAGGGTTAATATTTGACCTACTTTCCCCTCTCTTGTTTCGCACAAGCCAGACCTCTTAGGGGTAAAACTCAGCACCCGTCCCTTGGTTTGGGGAAACAATGTCTTGCTAGAGGATTTCTTTTACCTAGTTCTGGGAACTTCCAGCATTCCTTTCTCTCCATTTCCCCTCAACTGGAGGGGGACAGAATCCCACCCCCAGATCATCACACAGGGACACAGGAGTCTGTCTTTTCCCCGGAGCACTACACTAGTTTACAGAAACAAAACAGGTAATATATGGACCAAACATAAGTATGTCTCCTCATAAGTAAGTCCCATTTTATTCAGCTATGCTTACTCCCATGAAAGTTTTCTTAGAACTGCAGATGAGCTCTTTTTTGCCCCTATTTGTCTTGCCATCCTGATATAATAATAGCTAGACTGTCCGAAATTTGCCGATTTAAAAGATGTCAACCTTATTGCCCAGGACAGGGTTCCCTAGTTTCAAGTATTCTTAACAACAAGTTAGCCAATTATTAGCAGTTTAGCCCCTTATTAACATAAAAGTCCAATGGAGCATTGCTCATCCACCTTGTCATTGACAAACATCAGCACGTGACACTTGCATCGTCCATATGTTGTCCCCTGCTGATGTGGGACAAGGATGTCATCAACTCTTAAGGTTCTTGAAGGGAAGATGGCACAGAATAGCCTGATATTATCAGATCTCAGCTGCTAAGCAGGGCTAGTACCTGGATGGAGAAACCCCAAGGAAGACTCCGCAGGGGAAGGCAGTGGCAAACTATCACTACTTCTCACTTGACTTCTAAACGCCTTGCTGAGGTTGTCACAGGTTGATAGTGACTTGATGGAACTTACGTACGGATGTAATACAGGTTCCAGGAATGGCTCGGCAAGTCTGGGGGAAAGCCGGCTCTCAAGTTCTGCTGCTGAGGGTAATGTGTCCCTCGTCTTAGTTAATCTGCACTCACAATAGTTGTGGTGAACTCTTGAATTCGCAGCTTACAGGAATGTATCGCAACTAGATGGCCTGTTTGGCCATGACAGACTATAGATTTAACATGACAAACCTTGTTTCCTGCTTCTTGTAACTCCAGGCCTCGCTACTTTTTCAAAGGGTCTGCTAGCAGCCAAGGAATAAATTCTACCATTTCCTATTACCTTTCCCTCCTCTTAACACGGATAAGCTAGCAACCTTTATTTTTGCCTCTCATAGCAAGAGCTAGAGTAATGAGAATATAATGAAGGTCTACTTACTAGCTGAAAGGGTAGGCAGCTTTAAATCTTCCCAGCGTTTCTCCACTGACTTTTCCCCAAAGTATTTATCAGGGTGCAGGAGAAAGTCGAGCTTCTTCATTTCTGTCGTCTCCTTCAGGGCTTCAATGTTTAATGACCTAAATATGACTTTTTAAAAAAAAAGAAAAAACAAGACCAGAGGATTATTTCAGATACAGAAAACCATTTCACATATCAACACAACTGCAACTGAAGCCAAGTTAATTTTTCTCGCCTAATCATGCTATTCCACTTGTGCGGCTGGGAAATTTTCAGAGAGCTGAGTAAATACAGATATATATGCAGAGAGACACTTGCATATTTTATTCTGTACAGCCAAGGAAAAAGCTCACAGTCCTTTATATATTTTTTTAAAAAATCTTAATTTCAATTAAAAGGTAACTTTCCCAAGGAAATGTGTCAAAACCTGTTGCTTACAAAAGTTAAATACACCAATTGTATTTGACAATTCCAACCTGGGAAATTCCTGGAATTTTGAGGAGGGTAGAGTTTGGTGAGGTGACCTGCTGGGTGACCTTGGGCCAGTCACAGTTCTCTCAGAACTCTCTCAGCCCCACCTACCTCCCAAGGTGCCTGTTGTGAGGAGAGGAAGGGAAGGCAATTGTAAGCCAGTTTGAGACTCCTTATGGTGGAGAAAAACAGGGTTTAAAAACCAACTCTTTTTTTTCTACCCATTGTACCAGCTGGGTTGCTGGGCTCCCCTGAACCCCAGGAGAAGCATTTCAGGGGACACATAGCTACAGCGGGAGTGGGAAGCAGGGAAGTTTCATTCTGCCTTCTCCTCTGCTCATTAGATACAGGCCACTAATGTTTACTCAGGCTTTCGCCATCTTTACTAGGGTTGCCAACCTCCAAGTACTAGCTGGAGATCTCCTGCTATTACAACTGATCTCCAGCCGATAGAAATCAGTTCACCTGGAGAAAATGGCCACTTTGGCAATTGGACTCTATGGCATTGAAGTCCCTCCCCTCCCCAAACCCTGCCCTCCTCAGGCTCCGCCCCCAAAACCTCCCCCAGTGGCAAAGAGGGACCTGGCAACCCTATTGTTTACCCATTTATTTTGTCCGTTTCCCATTGCTATTCACTGACAATGTGGTATTTCATTTGTATCATTTGCAGGTTTCCCCCCCTACATTTGTTGTTTGATTTTTCTATACATTTTGAGCCAGACCTTGAGGCTCCATTATGTGGTCAAGCTTTTTGCATCAGGAGAAGACTCCTTGAGCCAGAAGAAAAGTCCACTGCTAGACCAATGGATCTGAGGGATCCAGTCCTTTATACATTAACCATATTTATTTGTCCCAAACGAGGTGTATAGGTAATAGCTACAGGAAGATGTAGTGGTTAGGAGCGGTGGACTCCTATCTGGTGAACCAGGTTGGTTTCCCCGCTCCTATACATGAAGCCTGCTGGGTGACCTTGGGCTAGTCACAATTCTCTCCAAACTCTCTCAGTCCCACCTAACTCACAAGGTGTCTGTCGTGAGGACTGGGGAGAGGAAGGGAAGGTGATTGTAAGCTGGCTTGAGAGTCCTTAATGGTAGAGAAAATCGGGGTATAAAAACCAACTCTTCTTCTTCACATGTGAAAAATCCATTTCCATCTGCCATCCTGAACAGAGTTACACCCATAGATTTCAACAGACTTAGAATGGTGGGACTCTGCTTAATGTTGCAGTGTTATTTCCAGACGGAAAATACTCAAAACAAGTGAATGCAAAGGGAGGGGGGAAACAGTTTTCAACAAGTTTATTCGACTTCAATGAAGTGCAAGAACAAAAAGAAGTATTCAGTGCCAGATCAAATGAGACATCCGAAAGCATCCCTGGCCTCCAAGAATATCCTCTGCCATTTCTATGTTGGTTTCAGCTGATCTCATCCTTTCTCCCCAACAGGGACCCAAAACAGCTTACATCCTTCTCTCTTCCTCCATTTTATCCTCGCAACCATGTGAGGTAGGTTAGGCTTAGAAAGTCTGTCTGGCCCCAGGTCTCCCAGCAAGCTTTCACAGCCAGGACAGGATTCGAACCTGGGTCTCTCAGATCCTAGTATGACATCTGAACCACGACACTGTCTCCTACTGGATCTCAGACTGGTGTGGGACTTCCCACATACTCACAGAGTACCCTAACTTGTAATGGCGACCCCACTGATTTTTGAGGATCTTTGCGTGCATTCCTCTACAATCACATATTCAGGAGTTCCATATGTACACGTGAACCACATGTGAAGCTTTGAGTCACAGCAAAGAAGTCCAAACATCACTAAATATGTCGAAAATGTTGCATACCTGTTGGCTTGATCCCAGCTGTTTTACTGAAGAGGGTGTATTTTCTTCCCTTCCAGTTATGCTTTTCTTTATACTTTTTACCCAATATTGTGTTCTCCCATATATTCACTCTAGGCAAATATAAATGAAATGAAATGAAAACTTGACGTTTCTCTGCCTTCACTGAGAGATTCTGCTTTTCTTTCTTTCTTTCTTTTTTGGAGATCTTCTCTTGTATACAAAGGATCACAGCATTTATTTAAAAAAAAAAAAAAACCAGCCACAGTTTACCACAAACAGGAGAATAGAGTGCCAGGATGAGAGACCAAATGGAATATTTACCCTGAAGTGGAGTTTACCGTCCATGCACCTCAGTTGATTCAACTGGGCTGAACAAGCCAGATGAATTAATTGAATGAAACAACCAAAGACCGTATTTTAGAACACCACTTCTGATAGTTGTGAATTACTTCATACCAACCAGTTAGAAGCCCTTGAGATGAAGCAGTAGCGCATCCAACATTCTACATCATGTCATAATTCACACTGAACATCGAAAAATCAAACTGCAGAGTTATTATTAACTGGAGAAGTAGCAGTCTTGAATTGATGTAATTAGTAGCTCACAGTGTGATCCAATGCTAAATTTCTCTAATCTAATATACATTTAAATGAATGGGGTAGAATGGAGTAACTTTTCACAGCCAGTGTATTGTACTAGCTAGAGTGTTGGACTAGGTTCTAGGAGACGCAGGTGCTCCTCAAGTGTGAAACAGTACAAATATATTCACTGGAAATAGATTTCAGTGCCTTCTTATTTTATAATCAAGATGAAAATCAACTCATCTGTTAACAATACTTGCCAAATTTGTATATCTCTTTGGAGAGATTGTTGAACAAAAATAAAAGTGCACCATGTTGGAATGGGGTTGGAGCTATATTTTCCAGTTTTCCATTTGTTAATTTATTCCTGTTTCCACCTCATCTAGTCTCTGAAGTTTAAGGATAGCTGTAGTTTTAAATGTGATTTATGTTTTTTTTAAGAGAGATCTGAACAGATGCACCCGACACATTTTGAGAAACAACTCTTATTTTAGAGAGGAGGGGGAAAGAACTAGTGAGAATAACAACTGGAAAAGGATCAGGGCCAAACTATATGGTAAAATGTATGAAACAGGCAACCTGTTATAACAGGTGCAGCATAAATTCATCAGTGTCAGTGGGGTGAGATGGCTAAATAGAACCAATATTTTCAGAAGTAGAATACATCTGGATTTCAGCTGCTGGGTGCTACAATAGGGACAGGCTTTGACGTTTTTGTTTTCTTGCTCATAGCTCTTCCTGGGCATCATGTTGTCCACTGTAGGGAAGAGAATCCTAGACTAGATGGGCCACTGATCTGTCTATTATGAGCCTTCACCATTGTCCAGGCAGAAGAATTGGTTGGATCTAACCATTAAAGGAGTTTTTCCCTTGCCTGGTCAACAGAGCAGTGTCTTCTGACTGCTGTACTCAAGACCCTCCCTCAAGCTTTAGCTCTAACAACTGGTCTCATGGATCCCAACCTGAAGAATTAGGTTCAGGTGGGGCTTGGAGTTCTCCCTTAATTACCACTGATTTCCAGACTACAGAGATCCGTTCCCCTGGAGGAAACGGCAGTTTCCAAGGGTGGACTCTATGGCTTCACAGCCCTGCTGAGTTCCCTTCCCTCCCCAAACTGCCCTCCCTAGAGGAGGGATGGTTGCTCAGTACTAGAGTATCCCAACCTGAAGAATTAGGTTCAGGTGGGGCTTGGAGTTCTCCCTTAATTACCACTGATTTCCAGACTACAGAGATCCGTTCCCCTGGAGGAAACGGCAGTTTCCGAGGGTGGACTCTATGGCATCACAGCCCTGCTGAGTTCCCTTCCCTCCCCAAACTGCCCTCCCCAGGGGAGGGATGGTTGCTCAGTACTAGAGTATCTTCTTGGCATGGAGGAGGTCCCAAATTTAATCCCTGACATCTCTGGTTAAAAGGATTAGGTAGTTGGTGATGTGAAAGACCTCTGACCTTGGACATCTGCTGCCAGTTTGAGTAGACAGTACTGACTATGGTGAATGAAGGGTCTGATTCAGTATCAGGCAGCTTCATAATAACATAAGAAAAGCCATGCTGGATCAGATCAAGGCCCATCCAGTCCAGCAGTCCGTTCACACAGTGGCCAACTAGGTGTGCACCACCACCCCAATCTCCAGAACGTCCCATGCCAGAGTTTGCAATCCTTTGGAGAACATACTCCAGAGGTCAAGATTTGGGTATAGCCACCCACAACCCCTCTGAGCCCTGACAGTAGCTTCCTCACATTCTAGGATTTGCTGCAAAAACTCACCAGCGGTTCTCTAATCCATTATTTCTGAAGAATCCCATATATCTGTCAGCAGACCCTATGATCCTGGAAGACAGGGCGTGGCACTAATCAGAGCAAACGCTGCTCCTGAAACTGGCCATCTTACTGGCCCGCCGTACCAACCCTGCATTGCGGATTGAGCTAGATATTTGTTCTGCCCAGTAGCACCACGCTCACGGCAGATGGGTCATCAGGATTATCCTCATGAGCATTATGTCAGCGTGTGAAGGTTACATTCTTTTGCCCAAGGTTATTAAAAATGTTTAATAATACAAAAGCTTCATTATGTTACATCAAGGAAGTTATTTAAAACTGAGGAAGCACTTAGCCGGAGTTTAATTTTACTGTTTTTATGCTTGGGATCATATACATTACAGAGACTCATGCAAGATTTATGCATTTTGCAGTATATGAGCTCACTCAGAATCAGCTTCGCACCTCTAACTTCTCAGTGTCAGAAGTGCGAAATTAGAACAATTTGTAATAAAATGTATTTATATCATACTGCCGTGTTATGAGCAGCCCTGTAGCTTTCAGTTGTATTGCTAAAGAACTTACAGCCTCTTTCAACACAGCTAGAAACTATGGGCTATAAAAACAAGGAGGGGGGCAGAAATGTTATCCCTGTTACCCACCTCCATCCATGCATTGTCTCCATGTGCACCAAGCCAATAAAGCCAGCATGGTCTAGTGGTTAAAGTGCCAGACTAGGATCTGGGAAACCCAGGTTCAATTCCCAACTCTGCCATGGAAACTCCCTGGGTGACCCTGAGCTGGTTAGACACTCTCAGCCTTGACCCTGGCAAGTTTTTGGATGGGAGACCCCCAATTAATACCAAGTTCATGACATGGAGGCAGGCAATGGCAAACCACCTCTGAACGGTTCTTGCCTTGAAAACCCTATGGGGTTGCCATAAGTCAGCTGTGACTTGGTGGGGACAAAGAAAGGGGGATGCACAGAGTTAAGGAACCCGGCTGTCCTCCGCCAACGGGATAGGTTAGCTAAAAGTAATAATAAGTAATAATAATAAAGTGCTGTCAAGTCACATCCAAGTCACATCCAACTTATGGCAACCACTCATGGGATTTTCAATGCAAGAGAAGGTGGTTTGCCATTGCCTTCCTCTGCACAGTACCCCCGGACCTCCTTGGTGGTCTCCCATTCAAGTACTAACGGTGGCCAACTCTGCTTAGCTCCTCAGCTCTGACAAGCTCATTGGGGCTATTCAGGATGATGCAGCCTAAAGTAGGGTTCCCATATTTTTTATCTGAGGACCCAACTAGACCCTACCTTGTCCCCAAGTTCACCACAGGGACATAGAATGATTTTAGAGTCTGGTTTTTACCTTTTTCAAAACACCAAGGGCCAGGGGCTTAATCTCCTCTCCGAAGCCCCTCATCGCCTGGCACTGTAGCCTCCTGACAGCATCAGCTACCAGCAGCATTTTGACAAGTTACAAACGAAGCTCTAAAATGGTGCCGTGTCCCCATTGTGGACTCAGGGACGGGGCATCGTTTAGTTTGTCCCTTCGTTGTTTTGCACAGCAATCTGCTGTACAGAAATTTAGGAGGTGAGCTTAATGGGCATGAAGACAAGCAGTGAAGAAAGATTCATCGGCTAACTTTTGATGGACTGAGATGATGCACATCAAGCAAAGTGCAGGGGCCAATTTTTTTACAAGACAGCCCATTCATCTGTGTTACTCAAATGGGGTGAAAGATGCCTGGCATGTAATGTTTCTCATTCTTCCCTAGGAGGTAGGGAAGCTTCAAGTGCAACTTTTCTTTTAAAGGATGATTTCCTTATGGGGAAAGATGACTAGAGACTTACAGTGCTCTTCTACGGTCTATTTATTGACAAACCGAGCATGGCAAAGCATCTGGGCAGCATCAGTTTATCCATAAGCAAACAGCATGCATTAGCACCCCCCAAAGCAAAGTTGCTGCTAGCCACCCAGCTACAAAATTTCTGCCTCCTGCATTGGCATTTTCATGTTTCTCTGTGAGAAGGAGAAGAAGAAGAGGAGGAGGAGGAATTGGTTTTTATATGCCGACTTTCTCTACCACTTAAGGAAGAATCAAATGAGATTACAATCACCTTCCTTTCCCCTCCCCACAACAGACACCCTGTGAGGTAGGTGGGGCTGAGAGAGTTCAGAGAGAACTGTGATTAGCCCAGGGTCACCCAGCTGGCTTCATGTGTAGGAGTGGGGAAATAAATCCAGTTCACCAGATTAGCATCCGTCGCTCATGTGGAGGAGTGGGGAATCAAACCTGATTCTCCGGATCAGAGTCCACCACTCCAAATCACCACTCTTAACCACTACACCACACTGGCTCTCCAGTTAGAATGTTGAACTGGGATCTGGGTCCTTACTTTGCCATGGAACCTTCTTGGGTGACCCTGGGCCAGTGACACACACTAAACACACATACTAGTCTACCACACAGGGTTGTTGTGAATATTAAAATGGAAGAGAGGAGAATGAGGTAAACTGCTTTGAGTCCCCAGTAGGGAAGGCAGGGTATAAATGAAGTAATCCCTGACCTGGATGGCCCATCCTAGTGTGATCTCATCAGATCTTGCAAGCAAAGCAGGGTTGGCCCTGGTTAATATTTGGATGGGAGACTGCCAAGGAAGTCCAGGGTTGTTACACAGAGGCAGGCATTGGCAAACCACCTCTGTTTGGCTCTTGCCTTGAAAACACTGTGGGGTTGCCATAAATCAGCTGCAAGTGGACAGCACTTTCCGCTACCAAATGAAGTAAATAAACAAACAAATAATCTGAGCATGTGGAGAGTATCCAGTAGCCCTTAGTGTCCATCATGGAAATATCTGGAGCTATCAGCTAAACATCTGCTGAGAGAAGAGAGAACCACTTCCTTTGACAAGCACAGCACTACCATGCCAAATCTTCCACCATCTTTTTCTCTACCTTCATCTTTCCGATTTAGGACCTTTAAAATGGTGCCAGCATTTTCATCATGACAAGAAAGGAATTTCTTTGTCAGTCCCACTTTTTAAAAAGCCAGTATGCTACTGTGATTCAAGATTTGGACTAGAAATGGACATACCAGGGTTCCTCACATTCTGCCATGAAATGTGTGAGGTGATTATGTCAGTTGTTCACTCTCAGCCTAGGCTACCTCATCTGGTTGCTGTGAGAATGAAACTGGAGAAGGGGAGAACCACACCCTGTTTCTTGGAAGGCAGGGTTGCCAACAACCAGGAGAAAAAAGATATCTCACCCATTTAACCGAGACTTAATGTGTGAAAAGGGGCAGCTGAAGCTTTTCATGGCATTAAGGTAAATAACATCACCTGATAAAATAACATCCCATTAAGCCCCTGTTAAAAGGGCAAGAATTTTTTTCCCCTCCAGGTTGTTGGCAACCCTAAAGATGGATGGAATTTAAAATATTATCTCCAGAGAGAAAACTAAAGATAATAACACTACTGTGGCTCATTCTTAATGGCCTACTCTCTCAAAATGTGTCACAGTAAATCATCTTTTAGAGAAATTACTTACGTATATGCTAAGTCTTCTTTATCCTCTATAAAAGGTACGTCCTGTTCCACTAGATTAGGAGGTGACTGTTCCTCCACAAAAGGTACAGGGTCAGAGCTGTTCTCTTTAACGTCATTCCCTTCTTCTGTCTGGTCCTTGTTTTCACCTCTGGGGAAGGATGGGACATAATTTCCAATCCTCCAGTGCCCTTCCTTAAAAGGAACAGAGTATAAAGCCTATATGTTGCAGCATCATGTACCCTTTTGGAGGACTACCTAGCCTAGTCGGAAGGTGATCAGAGTGTCCCTCTGGGTTATACAAGATACCACAGTCCGTTGAAGTAAATTTGACTGGAGAAGGAACTTGGATAAATACTGATGTGTTTAATGCTGTAACAGTCCGTTTTGACCAGTATTAACGCAACTGAAGAAGTATCACATCGAAATAAGGTCTTTTGGACCCATCCTTATTTTGCATTGTTTAAAATTTCAACTGAAAGTCAGACTGTGCAATAATATCAGGTGCATCTAGCTGCTTACAGCCTCTTGGCTAAAGAGACAGTGTCCCTCCAGGTACTAGCTGGAGATCTCCTGCTATTACAACTAATATCCAGCTGACAGAGATCAGATCACCTGGAGAAAATGGCTGCTTTGGCAATTGGACTCTATGGCATTGAAGTCCCTCCCCTTCCCAAACCCTGCCCTCCTCTGGCTCTGCCCCAAAAACCTCTTGCCAGTGGTGAAGACCTGGCAACCCTATCTAATGTAATTCCTTTTGGAGCTGAATGCAAAAAGGAACAATTGTGCAAAGCAAAAGGTTGTAATGTGGAGTCACCATCAGAGACAGAATGAGTATGCAATTACCATATGAATCCCATCTGGCAGAACTAAGTACAGAAATATGTATTCTAGTTCAGCTAGAATACATATTTCTCTTCTTCTGCATAGGAGGAAGCTTCAAATCTGCCAAGACAGTATGCTCCTGGGGGAAAAAATGGCTGGTAACAAACTTATAATACAGCCACTCCAGATTGGTCTAATGAGTATGGGGCCCTGATATATAAAAAATATGGATTATATATCAATGGCTTCTTAATTTCCTCCTCTACTCAGGCAGGATGTGTATAAGGTCATCTTTTTAGACCAGCAATATTTTATGTTTCCCCTGACCTGGATGGCCCAGGCTAGCCTGATTGTATCTACAGGTACTCTCTAAAAGCTAAACAGGGTTGGCCTGATTAGTATTTGAATGAGAGACCACCACGGAAGTCCAGGGATGCTACTCAGACAATAGCAAATACAATTTGCTCAGACAATACTCAGGCAATAGCAAAATTACTTCTTTTTGTCTCTTGCCTTGAAAACTCTATGGCAGGGGTGTTGAACTCACTTGTTATGAGGGCTGGATATGACATAAATGTTACTTGGTCAGGCTGAGCCATGACTTGCCAGCCCAGATCAGGACTGGAAAATAGGGTTGCCAACCTCTAGGTACTAGCTGGAGATCTCCTGCTATTACAACTGATCTCTAGCCAATAGAGATCAGTTCACCTGGGAAAACGGCGGCTTTGGCAGTTGGACTCTATGGCATTGAAGTCCCTCCCCTCCCCAAACCCCTCCCTGCTCAGGCTCTGCCCCCAAAACCTCCCACCAGTGGCGAAGAAGGACCTGGCAACCCTACTGGAGGGGGTGGCTGCCTCGGCTGCCTCACGGGCTGGATCAAAGCTCTCAAGGGGTCGGATCTGGCCCGAGGGTCGCATGTTTGACACCACTGCCCTACAGGGTTGCTATACATCAGCTACACATTGACAGCACTTTCCACACACACACATTTCACACTCAGGGTATGCAAGTCTCTCAGCTCTACTGTTTGCTTAGACAAACTATGGTCTGCCCAATATTATTTCTTTGAGTCATCTATCTGGGCTTTGAGGAAAGCTTGTACCTCTTGGATTTCAAACAATGTCTCCAGCAGTACATTCAGAGGGAGGATATGTGAGGGGTCACACACATGCTTATGGACAAAAGACATGGCGCGCTGTCACTGTAATTATCTTTATACTTATCCCCTATGGAAAGATTGCTGAAGGAAGCCTATGACAACAGGTTACCATTAAATTATGATGAGAAGAAGAATGCAAAGAAACAGGATATGACATCAGCCTTTGTACCTGCCCAAATGTTCCAAAAGGTACACCATTAATGTCGCTCAGAACAATGCTGCAGTCTGTCGAAGATGACAGGATGAAAAGGCAGCTGTTTCGCCTGCAGGTTTCCAGATACGTGACACCATCCTCATGGGGCTGGAATGATCTTGCCAGAGGTGGCAGCTGGGTTGTTACCATGTTGTCACCAGAAGAAAGGCAATAGTCCTGGTAGATGGTGCAAAAGAGACAAGCCCTGAAGTTATCAGAGGGAAAGGACAAGGGTTGGGAACCATTTTTTGTCTAGGAGCCATGTTGAAGAAGAAGAGTTGGTTTTTATGCCCTGATTTTCTCTGCATTTTTAAGGAGACTCAAACCGGCTTACAATCACCTTCCCTTCCTCTCCCCACAACAGACACTGTGAGAGGTAGGTGGGGCTGAGAGAACTGTGACTGGCCTAAGGTCACCCAACAGGCTTCATGTGGAGGAGTGGGGAATCCAGATTAGAACCCACTCACCAGATTAGCGTCTGCCACTTATGTGGAGGAGTGGGGAATCAAACCCACTTCTCCAGATTAGAGTCCTCCACTCTTAACCACTACACCACGTTGGCTCTCTTTAGAGTGGCTGTTGCCATTCTAAAGTGGGCTAGTGAGTCATGTTCAGACACACTCAGAGGGAACAGACTATAACAAGGACTAGGGATGCCAACCTCTTTATGGGAGTTGGAGATCTCCCAGAATTACAACTGATCTCCAGGCAATAGAGATCAGATCCCCTAAAGAATATGGCTGCTTTGGAGGGTAGACTCTATGGCATTATACACCACTGAGGTCCCTCCCCTCCTCAAACTCCACCCTCCCTAGGGTCCATGAATTTCCCAACCTGGAGCTGGCAACCGCACTATAACCTCCTTCACATTTATCCATAGCCACACTCCAGTTGCCCATTGTGCTATCTTACAAGCCTGCAGTATGTGTGCAAACCATGAGAGCAAGGCCGCTTCCATGGCTCTTTCCTAATCAAATGTTGCCCTCAAGATGGGAATAGAATGTGAATGGTAAAGACTCAGGTTTATCAGCCCCACTCACACAGGGTATGGTATACAAGAAGATCCCTAATCCAGCACCCTTTTTCCCCCACTGGCAAGCTAGATGCTTGCAGGGAAACCATAAATAAGGCACAAAGACAACTACCTTCTCCCATTCTTAATCCTTCAGCAACTGTCATTTAGAGGTTGACTGTTCAGAGGAGGCCTCATAACCAATAACCACAGACAAACCTATCCTAAATGACTAGGGTGGCCAACCTCCAGGTACTAGCTGGAGATCTCCTGCTATTACAACTGATCTCCAGCCGATAGAGATCAGTTCACCTGGAGAAAAATGGCCACTTTGGAATGTGGATTCTATGGCATTTTACCTTATTGAAACCCCTCCCCTCTCCAAACCCCTACCTCCTCAGGTTGCTCAGGCTCCACCCCAAAAATATTGATCATCTGCAGGATGGCAACCCTAGTATGAAAACAAATGCCCACTGTCAGGCCATTATTTGAATCTCAGCTTTATCTCATTTCAAGTCTTTTCACTTACCTCTATGTTCCATATTTTCACCCATCCAGCCAGATCCCCTGTTATCAGGTACTGGCTTGCTTTATCAATTGTCATGATAATGGATCCCACGCCACCATGCGCTTCAAACTCTCCCAGTAGCTGGCTTTTCTGTATATTCCAAAACCTGACATAACCAGCAGCTCCACAAGATACTAAATTTGCTCCTCCTAAAACAAGAATGGTGAATTAATAGAAGGACTTCCAGGAAAGTTTGATCTAAAACTGGAGGTTGTGATCAAATTAAAATTGGTAGGTCACTCTCTGACTTCTCCCTACCCTTAAGACAATGCAGAAGGCAAATGGCTACAAACACCTGTATTACAGGATGTGAAGTAAGGTAGAGAAAACTATTGGGGTCTACTGGTCAATTGCTGTCCAGTTAGCATAGATTGGCAATCATTTATAATTCCCTTCCTCTCCCTTAATTCTAAAGGCATGAAGACATATGAAGCTGCCTTAACTGAGTCAGACAATCATTGGTCTAGCAAGGTCAGTGTTGTCTACTCTGACTGGCAATGGCTGTCCAAGGTCTAAGGTAGAGATCCTTCACCTAATCCGTTTATCGGATCCATGCAACCTTAATTTTGAGATTTGTGGCATGTCCTACACGAGAGGGGTACAATCTGTGCTCTTTCCTTAGCTCATCTTGCTAAATACAATGGTTCTTACATAATCAGAAGTTACTTTCTACTGTGCGTGAACCCATTAGATTGAACATTTGTTTATTTAACTTTAGCGTCCATACTGCACCTTTCCAATAGGGTGAAATATGGTTCAAGCCATGGAGTCACCAAACTTACCAAAGTTCTAGCAATAACAAAATGGTCGAGGGGAACCTGGGAATTTATGAGACTGTAAGTCATTATGCAAATGCTTGGCAAACCCAACATCTGCTTGTCAATTTTATGTACTTTACAGACCACAAAGAACCCTCAAGAAACCCTTTAAGGCAACAGATTTCCCAAATCTGAGCAGATAAATTTGCAGAAAGATTGCAATTTGCCTTGGGGGGTGGGAAACAATAATTCAATTCAGAAAAACATCTGGGAAAAGCAGCTGAGAAATTATTTTACGCACTCATGATTATTGGCTGTGAAACTCCCCAACGGAACCAAATTCTGTACTGACTTAACATCCTGCAGTGCCCTTGCTGACTTGCCCGGGATATAAATCAATACTTTGTTTCACTCTCTGCATGTAAGCAGCCTTCTGCTACAGTCTTGCTCATCTGGGTTATTGGAATTTGCTGTCAATATCGAACACAGTCAACTCAATCCTGCCCAAAACAAGAAGAGGCTCCCATTCACTACAGGCCACACATTTTAAATGCCTCTAAACATTCCTTTTTTTTTTCTGTCGGAAAAGATGCCAGCTATTCTCACATGGAAAGCAAAGTGCAGAAGCTCAGGCGCACTTCTTTCACCTTGGCCTTTGTTTGCCCATTATGTGGAGGTTCCCTACAGCACGCCAGTCATACCCATATCCACACCTGTTGACAATCGACGCCAAGGCATACACATGTACAAACTTATTTCTGTGCCACTGTGATCTCAAGCCAAGACACCAGTGCATACTTAGTAGTAGGGTTGCCAGGTCTCTCTTCACCACTGGAGGTAGGTTTTTGGGGCAGAGCCTAAGGAGGGCGGGGTTTGGGGAGGGACTTCAAGTCCAATTGACAAAGCGGCCATTTTCTCCAGGGGAACTGATCTCTATCAGCTGGAGATCAGCTGTAATAGCAGGAGATCTCCAGCCAGTACCTGGAAGTTGGCAACCCTACTTAGTAGGCAATGGCAGGGCTTCCTTAGCCCCAGCCAAAATCTAACCTTGGAGACTTCAGGTGTGCGAAAGTGCTCTTTGTTCATAGTAGAACTGCATAGAAGATCTGGCCAAAGGAGGCCTACAGTGGCGGGAGGCATCCTGCTTTGGAGGCATGGCTATGGGTAAGGGAAATCCATATGGAGATAGTTCTGGGCTGAAATCAAGGCTGCTGGAAGGAGGAGCTACCTCGAATTTGTCCATTTCACTGCCAGAGCAGAATCTTTGGGTCTCCCAACACTAGGGCTGCCAACCTCCAGGAACTAGCTGGAGCTCTCCTGCTACTAGAACTGATCCCCTGCCGATAGAGATCAGTTCCCCTGGAGAAAATGACCGCTTTGGCCTTTGGACTCTACGGCATTGAAGTCCCTCCCCTCCCCAAACCCCACCCTCCTCAGGCTCCACCTCAAAAATCTCCTGCCGGTAGCAAAGAGGGACCTGGCAACCCTACCCAACATGGATGGATCCAGTACAGTCATATTAAATCAGCCCAGTTATGTCATGATGGGATGTTAAACAATATGTTTTAAATACCCTGTGTGGTAAAAATAATACCCAGGCATCCAGCAGCTGTGGGTTTATGCTGGGAATAATTTAACTTCTTTTTTTTTTCTTATTTAGAGCCCCCTGATATTGCGAGGCTATAAACTGTTCCTAAATTTGGCTTTGATGAGCAAGGTTGCCAGGCCTTCCACTATGGCAACCCACACTGCCCACTGTTGCTCTGAGAGGCAGTGGGAGGGGAGGGAACACATTGCCAACATTGCTACATCACTTCCAGGGAAAACCCAGAAGTGGCGTAGGGTAAGTCTAGGAATCACCAGAAAGTGTAGCTTTACCATAGCGTTTCTGGCAATTCCTAGAGCTACTCCGAAGTGACATAACAGCCACATCACCGACGTCACACACACACACCCATGTCATGTTATAAGACAAATGACAATACTTTTTAAAAAAATATGTCAGCAAAATCTGTCCCAGTGATCTCAGTACTTTTCATCCAGCACTACTACATAATAAATTTGTCTCTGCTTCTGTGCTGGCTAAAGGTACAATAGGGTTGCCAACCTCCAGGTGACACTTCCGTGTGTATCAGTACGTAGTACAAAATCATAAACAAAAACCAATATGCGCAAGGAATATAATAAAATGCAAAAATGTATCACATGACAAAAAAGCAAGTTTAAATCAACTATATGCAAACAATGAGATGCAATAATTATGATTATGAATGTCCCATGTCTGACTCTCTCTCTCTCTCTCTCTCTCTCTCAAATCTTCTTGTTTTACAGGTGCAGGTCAGAGACTTTTCACTATTGGATATATTCTGATGTGCTCCCCTTGGCAGGGAGGAAGAGGAAGACAGCTGTTTCAAGTTCTAATTCTTCCCCTCTTCATATCCATTTTGTATCTTATGTTACAAATTCCAATCCCTTCCTGGGCTAGCTTGCAAAGGTTCCCAACTGGATACAATCAAGTTAGTAAAGGTTCCAAGATGAATATACTATGGCATTGAAGTCTCCCTCCAAACCCCACCCTCCTCAGGCTCCACTCCCAACATCTCCAGGTATTTCCCAACCTGGAGCTGGCAACCTTATACAAGAATAAATTTGAATAGATTTCTTACTATTTTGCTTAGTAACGATTTATTGTGATATGGAGGTTTTTTGTGAGAACTAAAGCTCACTTCATCAGATGTAAGAAGTGTGTTCTGTACTGGTGCACATACGTATGTGTGTGTAAAGATAAAATGCAAAATTAGACACATGGTTTGGAACAGGGTCATACCAGGGGGGAGGCTAGGTGGAATCTTTATCCAGGGGCCCATGGTGGCTCTTGGCAGCCCTGGAACTGAAGAATGTTGCCCATATCCAAGCAAGATTCATGTCCAGTAGCACCTTAAAGGCCCTCAAGATTTCCAGGGTGTAAGCTTTCAAGAGTCAAAGCTCCCTTTGTCAGCTACTCTCGGGCGCTTATATCCTGGAAATCTTTTTGGTCTTTAATCTTGCTCTTCTACTGCAGACCAATATGGCCGCCCACCTGAAACTATCCCATACCTGTTACTGACATATTCTCCCGGGCCTCTAGAAAGAAGAGCCTGGTAATAGCACTGCAGTTCTCTGCACCAGAGATGGAGTAGCGAGCCCCGGATAACGTGTGTCTTCTAGAGGGCAGCCGGCCAGTAGAACTCCCTTTCTGCAACTCTACAGAGAAAATTTGTGATTAGTCTGGAAAAGAAACACTTTTTCATGATGCCAACAATACCTACAATCTATAAGGACACGCAAGCTTCCCTTTCAGCAGCTGTCTCCCCAGAATCCCAAATAAGCTTTTGTGCTCCTCTGAGTTGAAAAACCCATTCAGAGAGGTTAGTGTGCTGAATGGAAAACCCCGGGGGGGTGGGAACATATGTGAGCCAGTGGCAATTTCCTTTTCAGTTCATTCTTTTCCCCAAAGGTAAATAAATACAGCCACGAGGATTTGTTCATATTTTTTAAATAAAATCTAAGTCCTTCAACAGCTAGATAAAAAAAATCTATGCACTCAAAATGAATCATGCTGTTCTAGATGGAAATGCTCGAGGCTTATTATTGTACCATATCTACAAAAAACAGTGGAAAGTATTCCAATCATTGCAGAAACAAACAGAACTCTTGTGACGCCGCAAAGACGAACACATTTTTATTCCAGCATAACCTTTTGTGGACCCGAGATGTGCATTTCTGGGAAATATACCAATCTAATGCGCAAATCATCTTACTTTGAAAAAAAATTATAAAGAGGCATTTAAAAAAATCTAAATACAAGTAAAGCTACATTAGAGGTTTAAATAATACATGGCATCTATTTTTACATCAGTTTCCATATACAAGTAAAATTCCCAAAGTGGAACAATGTGAAACACATTTTGGAATACTACATACAGTACACATTCTCACAGAGAAGGCATCTTGGCATCTTAGAACCTTTCATATACTGTACATAAAAAGTGACAGAAATCAAGGCATGCTTGCATTCAACCGTCAAAAGGACTATTAGCTTGTGTGAAGGAGAACATGATTTAGACAAGATCTTGTATTTTCTTGCTAATATTAGAAAGAGAGACACATTAATGATTTTTGGCTCTTGGTGGATGATAGTTTGGAAGCCAAAACTGGTTTGAGAGAGGCACTGTTTCCCCTGGTGTGTAAATATTTCCTGCCCTACTGTTATTTCTGGTCAAACAGGTCTTTGATATACCCCCTCCCCTACAAAAACTTGTTTACCACTGACAAAAGCAGGATGAATACATAACACAAACTTCAGCCCCTCTTCAGCTAGTAGGGTTGCCAACCTCCAGGTACTAGCTGGCGATCTCCTGCTATTACAACTGATCGCCAGGTGATAGAGATCAGTTCACCTGGAGAAAATGGCTGCTTTGGCATTTGGACTCTTTGGCATTGAAGTCCCTCACCATCCCAAACTTTGCCCTCCTCAGGCTCCACCCAAAAACCTCCCACCAGTGGCGAAGAGGGACCTGGCAACACTATCAAGTAGGATTGCCAACCTCCAGGTGGGGACTTAGAGATCTCCTGGAATTACAAGTGATCTCCAGATCACTGAGATCAGTTGCCCAGGAGAAAGTAGCTGCTTCAGAGAACAGACTCTATGGCGTTATACCCCACTGAGGTCCTTCTCCAAACTCTGCCCTTTCCATGCTCCACCCCCAAATCTCCAAGAATTTCCCAACATGGATCTAGCAACACTAGCAACCCTCCGTCAGCTCTCTGATGAAACCAGTGCTTATTTCAACACAGATGACAGACAAACAGGCAAGATATGTTTAAAAATATAGAGTTAGGTTTCAACAGTATTCTCATCACAAGTTCCATTTGGAGAGCAAACAAAGATATGCATTAACTCAGCCGTGCACATGCATGCATTCCGCTTCTCCCGACTGCTCCTGAAGATCATAAGGAAGGAATCCTGGTTTAAAACAAACACTAGTTGCATGCATGTAAATACTGATGAAGTGGGCTCTCGTCCACAAAACCTCATGATTTTAGCTGCAAGAGACTACCGTCACAGTGACACTGTATGAATGCTGAAGCACAGGTTAACTGGAATTAGTTTCACTGCCTTCAACCCCCAAACAGGATTCCAAATCTAGATTGTGTTTGTGTAAAGTGCCAGGGGACTTGTGGCAAATCCGTAGGGTTTCAAAGGCAAGAGACTTATAGAGGTCGTTACAACTTAGTCAAAAATCATTAGGGTTACCCACCTGTAGGTGGTGGCTGGAGATGTCCCGCTATTACAAGTGATCTCCAGGTGATAGAATCAGTTCCCCTGGAGAAAATGGCCACTTTGGCAATTGGACTCTATGGCACTGAAGTCCCTCCCCCTCCAAACCCCGCGTTCCTCAGACTCCGCCCCAAAATCACCAGGTATTTCCCAACCCAGAGCTGGCAACCCTAACAATCATGTTTGTGTGAAGGAAACTCCAGTTAACCTGGGCATTTGTACCTCACAGATAACTAGGGTTGCCAGGTCCCTCTTCGCCACCGGCAGGAGGTTTTTGGGGCTGAGCCTGACGAGGGCGGAGTTTGAGGAAGGGATGGACTTCAATGCCATAGAGTCCAATGGCCAAAGTGGCCATTTTTTCCAGGTGAACTAATCTCTATTGGCTGGAGATCGGTTGTAATAGTGGGAGATCTCCAACTAGTACCAGGAGGTAGGCAACCCTGCCGATAACCTGAGGTAGCTTTAAACCAGGTATTCTTCCTCGTGCTTTGCATGAGTGGGGAGGAGTGAGGTACAACAAACCAAATTTGTGCACATCCTGCCTTAATGGCGGCTTGCCAAGACAGACGATGTTTGCCATTCTAGAGAAATCTACACAGCAAATCATGGCGTGGATCTTTTGGTTTTAATCATTTGCAGGTTGCTTAGATATTTATTCAGATCTAATGAGGTTTCAGTTGTTTGTGTGGCATTCTGTTCTGTTCTAGCCTTTGGGTCAAACCAATAAATTCTATGAGTGATGCCTCATGAATCAGGATAAAAGCTTGTGAAACATGGCCTTGCTAGAAGACAAATGAAACCACCAGCTCTTCAGCTTTTTTTTAAAAAAAGTAGGCAAGTTTGTTTAGGATTCCGTGGGAGGCCTATTCTGAGAAGGAATCTCTCAGAAAAAAATCCATGAATTTTGCATGCACGTGTCTCCAAATAATAACAAAAGGCTATTCTTTTCTTTTTAAAAAACATTTTTTTATATTTTTTTAATAGAGGGAGATGCTTGAATTCTATTCACTGCAGTTTGACTGAGGACCATCTTCTGCTACATGAGCTCTAGGGTTGCAAGGTCCCTCTTTGCCACCAGCTAGAGGTTTCTGGGGTGGAGCCTGAGGAGGGCGGGGTTTGGGGAGGGGAGGGACTTCAATGCCATAGAGTCCAATCGCCAAACCTGGAGGTTGGCAACCCTACCAGAAACCTCCATTTCAAAAAAGGTTTGAGATGCAGAAGGGGAGGGGCAGTTTGCGAGATGCATGCCCTCGAGCTCCCGTTGGTGGCAGTTCGTTGGACTCCTGCCAGTGAGGATTACCAGCCCCACAAGTAAACATGCTGTCACCATTCTGATGATGCAGAGTGGTAATTCTCAGTGAGAAAGGGAGATGGACGCCATATGAGATTTCTTGCTTATAAGCAAATGAATAGATGGAGCGAAGCTGAGACCAGCTTTAGAAAGATTTAAAAAGATGAATGCCCTCAATCTGTTTAAGCATAAAATCTGAATTCAAAATTCTGAAAGCAACCAAGGAAATGAATCCAAAGTAGGGCGCAATAAGGGTAGGATAGTTACTCTCACTGGTCCCGTATTCCATATGGGTTGATTTTCCTGCCTCTTTTGGTACCATTTAATGGTATAATTGTTCAGCTTTTCACTACCTTTTAATTAATTAATTTTATTGATTTATTCTAGACTTATACCCCTCCCCTCCCCTGGGTCCCAGGGCTCGGGGCGGCTCCCAACATTCAATAAACAATCTATCCCTAGAGATAAGACACCATTACAAAATCTTAAAGTACAATTCGTAAAATAGCATCTCTGCTCAGGCATCAGAATAAAACATGATCATTTGGCACCCGACAACCAACATCCCAGACTGGTGTCAAAAACAGGCAGCACTGCTAATAGGTGGTAGAAAACTGGTCTCGACCATCCTGAACTGTCCTCTAATGCTATTAATTTCCTGCACTTTCTTTTCTTTTCTTTTCTTTTTTGCAATTCCTTAATTCTAATTTTGAGATGTGGAGTAGTGGTGAATTTCTCAGGCTATGGTTTGGGAGATTTAGAAAAAGAAGAGTTGGTTTTTATATGCTGACTTTCTCTACCACTTAAGGGAGACTCAAACCGGCTCACAATCACCTTCCCCTCCCCACAACAGATACCCTGTGAGGTAGGTGGGGCTGAGAGAGCACTAAGAGAGCTGTGGCTAGCCCAAGGTCACCCAGCTGGCCTCGTGTGGAGGAATGGGGAATCAAACCCAGTTCTCCAGAACAGACTCCACCACTCCAAACCACCGCTCTTAACCACTACACCACGCTGCAGGTTCAGTTGAGATCATAACCACTGGGTGATTTCAGCCCAATCTCTCTCTCTCTCTCTCAAACCTTCCTCGCTGGCTTGTCGGGAGGAGAAAATAGAGAGGGTGGAGAACCACATAAGGCGTTGCTAAGCTCCTTGGAGAAAGGGCAGGATAACAATATGACACTGAGAGATTTTTTTCCCATTCCTCTGCAACATTATACTTTGAGTTTTATGCCTTCCGGCTTTCAGAAAGCTCCGTGTAACATTTCAGTCATATCCATTAGAAGCCTTTTTTAAGCACATCTAGACCCAGGGGTTATTTATCCAGTGCAAATTAGTCACCCTCCAATTTGTGACTGCCTCCTTCCCCTCAAAAAATCTCCCTTTCCTTGGCTGATGCAGAAGCAAGAGATCAAAAGTCCCCCTTTTCTTATATTTCTGCCAACTGTTGTATAGGCATCTTTGATAGCAGGATTTTGGAAGATTAAATATACAGTCCCTTTAAAACTTGTCTTGGTGGAATACCTCAAGCCAGCTCTGTCAGAAATGTAAAACCTGTTTGCCAAGCCCTTATGCGAACATACTAAGATACGTTTCTTTCCCTGCCATAATACACCCTTCCTCCCCTCCCCAACCCCATATACTCCAGTATTTCTCCCATAATGGAAGCTGCAGTTTGTAGACAGGGGAACAATTACGAATCGCCTGCCGGCGTGGTGCTTAATATATGATAACCATTAGCGTGTGAAGACTCTCAACCAAATGAAAATTTTTCAGGTTATGAACGGCCTCGAGGGGAGGCTTAGTGGCAGGAGGGCTGCCTGCCATTATTTATCACTCTGCGCCAAAACAAGGCAAAAATTAAGGGAATGCTTCCTGCTGATGGTAATAATATATTCTTTAAAATGCTGATGTGCATCCAGGACCATAAACAGAAGCCGTAGCCTTGAGAGCGAGGGAAGATTATCAAGGAAGGCCGACACCCCCACCACCCCTTTGTCACTCTGACAAGGGAAAGGCATAAACAGCTCCTCTAGCTGGAAACTCATAATTAGTAATTTCATAGATCAAAGTTTCCGTAGCCTCGTTGATCCCACAGAATGCAAGAGGGAATGAGCCAGCATGGTGTAGTGGTTTAGAGCGGTGGAGTCTGATCTGGAGAACCGGGTTTGATTCCCCACACCTCCACATGAGCACGAGGCTAATCTGGTGAACTGGATTTGTTTCCCCAGTCCTACACACGCAGCCAGCTGGGAGGCCTGGGGCCAGTCACACTCTCTCAGCCCCACCCATCTCACAGGGTGTCTGTTGTGGGGAAGGGAAGGTGATTGTAAGCCGGTTTGATTCTCCCTTAAGTGGTAGAGAAAGTCGGCATATAAAAACCAACTCTTCTTCTTCTTTTTCTACTCTGGATAGAAAACAAACAGCCATCCACCATGCAGCCACTTTTACTTCCGATGGCCGTAGGAGCTAATTGTCTGGAGTGCCTGCATTTTATCATGAATTTCTATCATATGGGGGCCCTGGATGCTTGAAAGCCACACTGGCTTTTTTAATTTATGAGTGCCATCCATTATTCATTTGTTGATGTTTTATAGAATTTTGTATAGTTTTATGGTTTTATTTATGATGGTTTTATTGCATTTACAGATTGTATGTTGTTAGCCGCCCTGAGTAAGGTGGCCAACCTCCAGGTACTAGCTGGAGATCTCCTGCTATTACAACTGATCTCCACCTGATAGAAATCAGTTCCCCTGGAGAAAATGGCCGCTTTGGCAGTTGGACTCTATGGCATTATAGTCCCTCCCTTCCCCAAACTCCACCCTCCTCAGGCTCCGCCCCAAAAACCTCCCACCGATGGCAAAGAGGGACCTGGCAACCCTACCTCTGATCTCCACCAGCTTAGTTGTATAAGCAAACATTACGTAGCCTTGACAGAGGCCTGAGGTTTGTTAGCAGCCCCTTCCCCACTGACAACCTTCTACTTACCAGAATCTAGGGTGTGGTTTTTTTTTATATACCTTAGGAAATTCCTGGGGATTTGGGGGCAGTGCCTGTAGAGAGAGCAGTATGGAGAGAGGTCAGTGGGGAGTTCACCCTCCAAAGCTGCCATTTCCCACATAGGAACTGATCTTTGTAGTCTTCAGACCAGTTGTGATTCCAGGAGAATACCAGGCCACGGGTTGCCAGCTCCAGGTTGGGAAAAACCTGGAGATTTTGGGGGGTGGAGCCAGAGGAGGGTGGGGTTTGGGAAGGGGAGGGACTTCAATGCCATAGAGTCCAATTGCCAAAGCCACCATTTTCTCCTGGGGAACTGATCTCTGTCGCCTAGAGATCAGTTGTAATAGCGGGAGATCTCCAGCCACCAGGTGAAGGTTGGCAACCCTATCCTTTCACCTGCCAATCCCCATTTAAGGTTACTGTTGCCTTTTTATTTGGGCAGAACCCTTTCCTACGCTAAGGAAAAATCCTCATTATCCTCCTGAGTCCAGGTGTTTTTCCCGCTTTTCCACAGAGCAAGGGAGTCTGCCACTCTCCAGCACACATCTCATGATGATTGGCACTTACCTGAGTGGGACGTTTGGGCTTTTCCTGGATTCAGGTTCAGTTTAATGTAGGCATTTTCTGTACTGTTATTCCATACAACGATTTCGCCACCAGAACTACCTGCATGAGACAAAATGTTAACATGCTGCTGAGGAGGGCTGTGTGCAAACATTTGACTTTGCATTACATATTTTCTTTTTTCTTTTCTTTTCAAGGGAGGAAGATGTTGTCGAAACGCCTTCTGCTAGCTCCACAGAGGAATACAAATTAGTGCTGCTTGAGCTGCTGTACAAACCTACATCAAATGAAACAAAAATCTATCCTATAAATAGGGTTGCCAACCTCCAGGTACTTGAAGGATATGTCCTGCTATTACAACTGATCTCCAGCCAATAGAGATCAGTTCACCTGGAGAAAATGGCCGCTTTGGCAATTGGACTTTATGGCATTGAAGTCCTTCCCCTTCCCAAACCCTGCCCTCCTCATGCTCCACCCCCAAAATTTCCAGGTATTTCCCAACCTGGAGCTGGCAACCCTACTTATAAATTAGAAGAGAACTGAGGTCGCACATCAGAGAGTCAGCCAGACTTATTCCCTCCATGGTTTCTGTTTCCAAATTGGACTTCCGATACATAGGGCTAATTTCAGCAGAGTTTCCCTTAAATGGTCACCCCCCTCACATCACCATGCTTCATGTCCACCTGCTTTCCCAGAATCCCATTCCCTCTATGCAGCAAATACAGGTCCTGCCACTGAATATCAACCAACTTCCTGTTAATTCACAAACAGGTTCTGCAATGGAAACAGGTTAATTGACTCCGTAGCTTAAACAGAACGTGCCGTGCCTCTCACGCGGTAGGACACATTCATTCAGTTTTTCACTTTCAAAACTAATCTCAGACCTCATTGGCTTTCCAGAGTACATTCTGAAGCTGCCAGTAGGTTAATAAGCAAGAGAAAATTATGTGCAAGTGGGATGTCCTCTCACGGAGTCTATCTTAGGGCAGAGCATTACCTGAATTTGCCAGCTAGGGGGTTTGGGACTACATAAATTTTAAGTAGCCAAGTATGTCCGTTTCATACAGTTGAAGAGATGCAGCTGTAAGATGCAACCTGTGCACCCACACCTAGGGTTTAAATTCAGTGTAGGCTTCCTCCAGGTGTCTCTGCCAGTTTTGATTTCCCACTCCTTTACATGAGCAGCGGACTCTAATCTGGTGAACCGGGTTGGTTTCCCCACTCCTACACATGAAGCCAGCTGGGTGACCTTGGGCTAGTCACAGCTCTCATAGAGCTCTCTCAGCCTCACCTACCTCACAGGGTGTCTGTTGTGAGGAGGGGAAGGGAAGGTGATTGTGAGCTAGTTTGATTCTTCCTTAAGTGGTAGAGAAAGTTGGCATATTTAAAAAAAAAACCCAACAACAACAGCTCTTCCAGCATGAAATGGAGATCTCTCATTTCTTATGGAATTGCATGGGCCAAAGGTTTCTGATTAGCAATGGACCCTCTTCCAAACCATGGCACCATGCTAACCCTTGACGCTAACCTTGTTATTACCTCTAAGAAGAAACATTGGCTTTCTTGGACTTTCCCTATCCCTACTTTAAGTGAAGTGCTTCTAGGGTTGCCAACCTCCATGTGGAACCAGGAAATCTCCTGGAATTATCACTGATCTCCAGACTACAGAGATGTTCCCCTGAAGAAAATGGCAGTCTTGGAGGGTGGATTTTATGGCATTATACCCTGCTGAGGTCCCACCCCACCCTCCCCATGCTCCACCCCCAAATCTCCAGGAATTTCCCAAACCGGAGTTGGCAACCCCAAGCATTCCGCCCCCATGCTCGAGAGCGGGAAGATCAAGCCCATTATTTTACAACTCTCATTCCTACCAGGATGTTTCTTTGTCTCCTTAGGAAGCCCTAATTTGTTCACGTCTGGTAAGTAATCAGCTCTGCCAAGAGTATATTAGCTAAACCTGCCCGGGCAGCAGGAGACCCAGCAGTGCATATAGATGATGAGGGCCCTGGTTCCAGTCTCAGGATGATGTATTAGGCAATAAACGTCCCACTACCTGTAACTAGAGTTTGTGGAGGTAAAAACACCGCACATAAGATGTCATCCAGGTGCTGAGCTCCTCCTTTCCATTCCGAGGGCTGAACAAGACTCTGGGTCAAACTGCTCAGGTGGAAGACAGTAATCATCCTAAGAAAGAGAAACAAGCGCAAACAAAACAGTAATCCTCTGTCACTTCTGACCCCTCTTCCCAAATGAGAATATCATAGCCAGAGGCCTATATATTTCCTATATCTCAAGTTCAGCTATCCAGAAGCCAAGATGTACTCCTGGGAATCTTTAAAATGCAATTGAATAAAAGTGAGTCCTCAATAGGGTTGCCAATTTCCTCTTCGCCACTGGCAGCAGGTTTTTGGGGTGGAGCCTGAGGAAGGTGGGGTTTGGGGAGGGTCCAATGGCCAAAGCGGCCATTTTCTCCAGGGGAACTGATCTCTGTCGCCTGGAGATCAGCTGTAATAGCAGGAGATCTCCAGCCACCACCTGGAGGTTGGCAACCCTAGTCCTCAAGAGTGTTGAGGGAAAAGTTTGAAAGTGCAGAGGCAATGGGATTTGTCTAGATCGAGCTTATCAGCTGACCAGTAGAAATAGGATTAAAACACAGGTACATGTTTGTTTGGAAGGAAGAATAGGTGCATATGTGCATATTTGTCCATCTATGCACCATTCCACAGGTGGCAGCTTTGGCAAGGCTGGCACGGGACCTGCAGTTCACAAGCCAAAAGTCATGCTTGGAGAAAATAACTCTGTCTACTTCTCACGCTCCTAGGTTAGCACGCTCTAAGGATGTAAGAAGCTGTCCTTCTGTATCGCACATGCACATTAATACAGCATCTCCTGCCGTCTTCAGCACCAGAATTCCATCAGAACTCAGCACCAAGGAAAGCGGAATCCTGTGGCCTGTATATATTATGGTAACTGAGCAAATTTGCCTAACCATAAGGAAAGGGGAGAGAGCACTCCAGGCCCCACCCCATGAGCATTGGTTTGTTATTTGTACATGCCACCTTTTCTCCAAGATGCTGAGGGTAACACGAGAAAATCTTTTTTCTCACGACAACCCTGTAAGGTTAGACCGGGATGCTCGCACAGTGTGTTGCTTTGACCCCAGGTCTAACACCCTAACTTCTGCAGCTTCTGTACACACTGAGTATTCAGTCGTCAACTCCATGAACACATGAAGATGCCTTATACCAAGACAGATCATTGGCCTATCAAGATGAGTAATGCATAGATCAATATTGCCTACTCTGACTGGCAGCCGCTCACTAGGATCTCAGTCTTTTCCATAACCTATTAGTTAATCCCTTTAACTGGAGGGGATAGGGATTGAACCTGGGACCTTCTGCATGCTAAGCAGATGTGCTACCGCTGAGCCATGGCCCACTCTTTAACCCTTGCCGTTGAGATCTTAACAAGCATTGTCCCTCACTTTCAACCATATCCTCACAGTCATCTGGGCAGAAACTTTGTGGCATGATCCATCGGTTCAGTGCAAAGCTCCACATGTGCTCATTGGGGGAGAAGACTGCCCTAGAGCATGCTATTTATTCAGCCCTTCACTCTTGGCCAGTGCACATAACGCGCATGTGAGCCTCTTATAGAGAGATCTTGTAGATCTTCCCAATGCTACAAACACAGAATAATCAAGAACCTCATGCCTGGGTGTGAGGAGCAAGCGAGGAAGGAGGTAGACCATGTTGTTGCTTAAAATAAGAAAAGAAAATATAACAGTTGGGATTTGCCAAATTCTACACCCATTTCTGTTCTACATGCAGCGCATGCCTAGTCCCATCTGTTATTCCCAGCCAAGTCCATCCTCCGGACCTTTCTGGCTAGGCAAACGTACAGATGTAGTCTCCTTGTCCAAACAATGCAACATGTGTGGAACCCCATGCAAGGAAATCTACCCGATGGCCAAAAAAGGAATAATTTTCACCACTTGGGGTGAGTTCCCTCGGATCTGTTCCACTAGTAGCAGTGCTTTCCTCCAGGCTGGGAAATACCTGGAGATTTTGGGGGTAGAGTCTGAGGAGGGCGGGGTTAGGGGAGGGAAGGGACTTCAAAGGGGTATAACGCCATAGAGTCCACCTTGCAAAGCAGCCATTTTCTCCAGGTGAATGGAAATCAGATGTAATAGCGAGTGATCTCCAGCCACCACCTGGAGGTTGGCAACCCTGATGGAGATGCTCAAGGTTGAACTTTACTCTTCTATATGCAGAACATGTGCTCTGCCATTGAGCCACACGGCCCTTCTAGTCAAAAAGCATTGTTGCAACACAACGGGAAACACTTTAAGGTTCAGTCTTCTTCTTTTCTTTTTTACTCTCTTTATTGGGTTTTTTTTTTATACACAGACTGTATTGCAAGTATCATTCAGGTGCTTTTTCATCACCCATTGTTCCACTGTACTTCTTTGCTGCCAAAACATAATGGCAACTGTCTCCTTTGCAATGCACATTGTTTCCTACCATCCTAGAAGATGAGGGGGATAATTACACACTCCTCTCCTCTCAGTGGTGTTAGGATGAGTTGTGTAGGTGGTTTTTTTAACCTGCATTTTTTTTAAAATTACAAATTGTGGAATTCTTCAACAGCCCGAATTATATATTGGTATAAAAGACCTGGGGTGTTAAAAAAAAACACCCTGCCGGCATAACTATGAAGATGATAAATGCCCTGGATTTAAGCATATGCTGTATTCTTGTGGTATTTACTCAATGGAAGTCCCCTAGAGAAAGGGTAAAGGAAAGCTGCAATTAGTGGTACATTATCACTTACTTAATGAACTATCTGTAATCGCTAGCAGCTGCTTAAAGACCTTCTTTACCCCTACTGGATCTCTGTTATTGTATTTCTCATGTTTCTATGCCACACTTCCTCCGCAGGGCAGTTTACATGGTCTCTTGCTCTTCTTTTGACCTCACAACAACCCTGTGAGGGAGTTGAGCTGAAAGAAAGGGGCAGGCTTAAGAATAACCCAGGCCTAAAGGGCTCAAAAAGACAAGTCATAGATCATGCACCTCCATCCCTCTTTGGAAGAAAGATATTGGGAAGAAAGATGAAACTGCAGATGAGAAGGTTGGGCCAGCACCAACGGGTTGAAATTGAATCAAAAGAGATTTCGGCTAAACATTAAGAAGAACTTTATGACAGAGCAGTTCCTCGGTGGAACAGGCCTTCTTGTGAGGTGGTGGCTTCTCCTTCTTTGGAGGTTTTTAAGCAGAGGATAGACCTGACCATTCTGTGAACATAGGCAGATCATGAGAGGGAGGGTAGGAAAGGATGAGTCCGTGCTCGGCTCTCGTAGTCCTTTCTTACATTCCCAGGGTAATGCCGATCTCCACTTTGGGGTCAGGAAGGAATTTTCCTCCAGGCCTGATGGGCCAGGAATCTTGGAGGTTGTTTGCTGAGTCCCCCCCCCTCTTGAAACCCCCCCTCCTGAAATCTCACTCTCCCCAGGTTCTGCCTAGGTTCTGCCCTCAAATCTCTAGGACTTTCCCAACTCATTGTTGGTAAAACTAATAGGGTTGCCAACCTCCAGGTACTAGCAGGAGATCTCCTGCTATTACAACTGATCTCCAGAGATCAGCTCACCTGGAGAAAGTGGCAACTGGACTCTATTGCCCTCCCTATCGCCCTCCCCTGCCAAACCCCGCCCTCCTCAGACTCTGCCCCAAGAACCTCCCGCCTGTGGTGAGGAGGGACCTGGCAACCCTGAACACTAACCACAGGTCTTTCCTGTAAAATCTGTATGTACTTTTCTTTCCCTTTGTCCTAACTCCATTACATCCGAAATGAGCCCCAAATATGTATTTCTGGAAAAAATAAAACTTGTAGGAAAAGAACCTTACTCTGAAAAGAAGAATTTTTATCAGCCTGCTGAGAGAACAGAGATTTCCAAAGAAAGGTTGAAGTCCTTTAATCCAATCTAATCTATAGTTTACAAACCGCAATACTTATCCGGGCTAAAGCAGGCTTTGTGTAGTATCCAGCACAAGCATATTTCATGTGTTTACATTGATTTTCTATTTCCTGTGCCAATAAAATTTGCTCGTATATAAAAGAGAAAGAATCAGTGGTAGCAGCTGGGCAAAATCAGGCAGAAAGGGCCTGACAAAAGGAAACATTAATTTTGATGCTGTTGTGGTCACTATTTAACCCTGATTTATTGCTAATACAAAAATTTTTCAAGTGTGGCTGGAGGACACTCATCCAACCTAAGGAGCCGTCCTCCGGTTTGTGGCTCTTCTGTTGGTAGAAGAGACAATTAAATTGGAATGCACCTTAAGACAGAAGAAGGCTTTTTACTTTGCAGAGCAAACTGGCAAACCACTGCCTATAATGTTCTGTGCACGTTAAAATTATTGTTATTACTGAGCAGTCTTACAGCATGCCATATACTTGGCACAAGCCACAAGCTGCACCATTGGCCCTCTGGTTGTTAACCCAGAGATGTCAGAAGGAGATAGCATGGCAGCAGGACTTGCCAGTAAGCCAGTTTGGGGACTGGGAGTCATAAGAACATAAGAAAAGGCATGCTGGATCAGACCGAAGTCCATCAAGTCTAACCGTCTGTTCACACAGTGGCCAACCAGGTGCTTCCAGGAAGCTCACAAACAAGACGACTACAGCAGCATTATCCTCCCTGTGTTCCAAAGCACCTAATATAATAGGCATGCTCCTCTGATCCTGGAGAGAATAGGTATGCATCATGACCAGTAGTCATTTTGACTAGTAGCCATGGATAGCCCTCTCCTCCATGAACATGTCCACTCCCTTCTTAAAGCCTTCCAAGTTGGCAGCCATCACCACATCCTGTGGCAGGGAGTGCCACAATTTAACTATGTGTTGGAACCTTTCCAAACCCAATTCTATTCACAAAATGGCCTGCCAAGAAATCTAGTTCCTTACCAGGACTTTATTCCTCATACCTTTGCGGTCTCCCTCATATATCTGATGAAGTTGATTTTCACCTTACGAAAACATATAGACTCAGGAAGCAGTTGTGTTTCTAAAATAGTTTCCTTAATATCTTAATAGTGTCTTATTTTGCTCTGATTATGAGCCAGTACCCATAGCTGTGTTCATCATGTGATGACTGTGTGTGTGTGTGTGTTAAGTGCTGACAAGTCGCTTCCGACTCATGGCGACCCTATGAATCAAAGGTCTAAAACGCATGGTCGCTTTCGCCTCCTTTATTCCCTGTTTCAGCCAGGATTCAGCAAGGATCGAATGCACATTCGGCGAAACGCATGCATTCGATCCTGGCTGAATCCTGGCTGAAACAGGGAATAAAGGAGGCTAAAGCGACCATGCGTTTTCGCCCAAAGTCCTCCAAAATGTCCTATCTTTGACAGCCTTGCTCAGGTCTTGCAAACTGAGGGCTGTGGCTTCCTTTATTGAGTCAATCCATCTCTTGTTGGGTCTTCCTCTTTTCCTGCTGCCCTCAACTTTTCCTAGCATTACTGTCTTTTCTAGTGACTCTTGCCTTCTCATAATGTGACCAAAATACTATAGCCTCAAAATATTGTCGAAGGCTTTCACGGTCAGAGTTCATTGGTTCTTGTAGGTTATCCGGGTTGTGTAACCGTGGTCTTGGACCAAGAAAATACAACAAATGCTACGATCAGCAAAAGACAAAAGAGACCCCCTCACCTCTGCAGGAGTATATCGTATACCTTGCAGCTGTGGAGAAGTTTACATCGGGACCACAAAACGCAGCATACAAACAAGGATAAAAGAACATGAAAGATACTGCAGACTTGGCCAACCTGAGAAATCAGCAGTGGCTGAACATGGACTGACACAAACAGGACACAGGGTCTTATTCCAAGACACTGAAAGACTGGACAATTCTACCAACTATTTTGTCAGATTGCACAGAGAAGCCATTGAAATTCATAAACATCAGCACAACTTTAACAGAAAAGAGGAGAGTTTAAGAATGAATAAGGCTTGGCTTCCTGCCCTGAAAAACCTCCAGACAAAGACAACATTCAACAATAGCCATACAGATTAGCTTTGGATTACACACATTAACAGATCACTTCAGGATACAATGGTTCCATATTAACATACCATACCCTCATTAGCACATTATCTTGATACTTACAGGACAATACTTTTGCAGGACAATACTCAGCTCAAACCCAACCCTTTCTGACTATATATTACTCTTCCTACACCCTTGACACTGAGAGACACTGTCCTTCAGTGTTACTACTCTGAAGATGCCTGCCACAGTTGCTGGCGAAACGTCAGGAAAGAAAATTCCAAGACCACGGTTACACAACCCGGATAACCTACAAGAACTATAGCCTCAGTTTAGTCGTTTTAGCTTCTAGGGTCAGTTCAGGCTTGATTTGATCTATAACCCACTGATTTGTTTTTTTGGCAGTCCACGGAATCCATAACACTCTCCTCCAACACCACATTTCAAAGGAGTCTCTTCCTGTCAGCTTTCTTCATTGTCCAGCTTTCACACCCATACATAGTAATAGGGAATACGATGGCATGAATTAACTTGATCTTGGTGGCCAGTGACACATCCTTACACTTGACTGTAACCACCATTTAATAAACGCTTAACACAACCTATCTCAGCCAGCTATTATGAATACAGCTCCTTTATTAGATGGAGACACTATCCTTCAGCAAAGACACGTTTGAAGGATGAGTTTACATCTTCAATTTAAGCAAAGGCGATAGAATACACTTGATAATCTTATCGCCAGTTTGGCATCTATTGTAAAATAACTTCACAGTACAATAAGAGGTAATGGTCCGTATTAACTGGCAGTAGAAGCTTCACACGTCCTGTTTATCAAATGATATCTACAATTATCATGTGAATAAGACCATGCATAAAAGTAAGCACTAAGTGTTTCTGATAATTACCACCTCATCAAATTTCACAGAGCAACCTTGACATTTTAAACTGCATTGTTCCAAAATTTTGATTCTGTAAATAGCATTATCTACTATAATTAATGAGATTTTTTTTAAAAATTACAGCTGTTCTGGATCTGTTAAAAATCATTCAGTTCCTAGAGTTTCAAAGGAGAGGGAAACACTCCAAAGCAATTTATTCCATCCTAATTTCCAGCTCCTCATAATTTTACAGTGAACAACAGCAATGAAAATTACCTCTACAGAGGAAGCAGTTTCTGTTGTCTACATTTTCAAATTTATGGACAGAAGGATTTCTAATTAAGTCTGCTGTAATTTCTTCCTTAGCATCTGGAAAACATCTTGGCGTAGAAAATACAAGCCCTCCCTCACAGAATCTCTAATGTTTTAATGATTTTTTTCTGCTTCCAGCTGCAAAAAGAATCAGTGGGGTCTTGGGTTGCCAACTCCAGGTTGAGAAATTCCTGGAAATTTGGGGTTGGGGTTTGGGGAGAGGTGGACCTCATGGGAGTATAATGCTCTCCAAAGAATCCACCCTCCAAAGCAGCCATTTTCTTCAGGGGCACGGATCTCTGTCATCTGGAGATCAGTTTTGGTTCCAATAGATCCTCAGGTAGGGTTGCCAACCTCCAGGTGGTGGTTGAAGATCTCCCACTATTACAACTGATCTCCAGGCAGCAGAGATCAATTCCCTTGGAAAAAATGCCCATTTTAGCAATTGGACTATATGGCATTGAAATCCCTCCCTCCCCAAACCCCACCATCCTCAGGCTCCGCCCCAAAAAACCTCCCACCAGTAATGAAGAGGGACCTGGCAACCCTATCCCCAGGCCTCATTTGGAGGTTGGGAACCCTAGTAGGGCCTCATGAAGTCAAGCAACGCTGTCATCGACACTGCAATCCCACCTCCAACAGAAGCTTTCCAAAGGCTCCACTTCGGATAGCGTAACATTGGTAGGGTTGCCAGCTCCAGATTGGGAAATACCTGGAGATTTTGGGGGCGGAGCCTGAGCAGGGTGGGGCTTGGAGAGGGGAGGGACTTCAATGCCATACAGTCCAATTGCCAAAGCGGCCATTTTCTCCAGAGGAACTGATCTCTGTTGCCTGGAGATCAGTTGTAATAGTGGGAGATTTTCAACCACCACCTGGAGGCTGGAAAACCTAAACATAGGGAGGCCTCACCAGCATTGTCAAGCTGCAGCTGGGGTTACTTTTGCCACAGTTCACAAGACCTCAACTAGACATCAATTTTAGAAAATGATATAAGCCACAGCTCCCCAAGGAGCATGTCCAGTCAGCATGAACCTAAGTATCTGCCTCCTGACCACTAAGTGGCACCAAATATAAGACACCAGTGTGTGACACCAGTGTGTGACAATATCTGCCTGACATCATCCTAAAACAAGGATAGGATTCCTACAGCTTTCATATGGAGAAAAAGTATGCACCTCCCCACCTCTATACCATGCAGATAATATGCGCAAATGCCTAATCTACAAAATTCTTTCCATCTCAAAAATGGGAGAAAGTCTGTATAAAACAGGCAACTATGTAGACCATCCCCATCTATAGCTAAGTGACAGAGAGGGATTTGTTCTAGTCTTTCACCATATGAAGATGCCTTACACTGATTCAGACCATTGGTTAATCAAGCTTAGTACTGTCTACTCCAACTGGCAGCAGCTTGTCTTAAGTCCTCAGGCAAATAAAAGTTATTTCCACCTATTTTTTTCTAGCTAAAGATGCCAAGGTACCAGATGCTCACTGCAGCTGGAGGAACTCCCATTCATGCTCTCTGTTGCCCATCCTCAATACAGCAAGTAGCAGGAGAAAAATGGAGGAGGAGAATGATGTCAGACCTCCCCTCCCCATGATACCGTAGAAACTCTATTTATCATTGGGGGATTCCTAGAACGTTGTGGGGAACAGTGACGTCACTTCTGGGTCCTCACCCAAAAGTGATGTCAGTGCATCAGTGATGCTTCCCCCTCCCAGGTTCCATCCCCAGACAGGTCCGGGGTATCCAAACACTGAACATGAGTCAGCAGTGTGATGCAGTAGCTAAAAAGGCAAATGCGGTCTTGGGCTGCATCCACAGAAGTATAGTGTCCAGATCACGCGAACTGGTGGTATCTCTTTACTCTGCTCTGGTTAGACCTCAACTAGAGTACTGTGTTCAGTTTTGGGCACCACAATTTAAGAAAGATGTAGACAAGCCGGAATGTGTCCAGAGGAGGGCAACAAAGATGGTGAGGGGTCTGGAGACCAGGTCCTATGAGGAAAGGTTGAAGGAGCTGGGTATGTTTAGCCTGAAGAGGAGAAGACTGAGAGGGGATATGATAACCATCTTCAAGTACTTGAGGGGCTGTCATATAGAGGATGGTGCCGAGTTGTTTTCTGTTGCCCAAGAAGGTCGGACCAGAACCAACGGGTTGAAGTTAAATCAAAAGAGTTTCCGTCTAGACATTAGGAAGACTTTTCTAACAGTTAGAGTGGTTCCTCGGTGGAACAGGCTTCCTCGGGAGGTGGTAAGCTCTCCTTCCATGGAGGTTTTTAAGAAGAGGTTAGATGGCCATCTGTCAGCAATGCTGATTCTGTGACCTTAGGCAGATGATGAGAGGAAGGGCATCTTGGCCATCTTCTGATCACTGGAGGTGTGAGGGGGAAGGTAGTTGTGAATTTCCTTCGTTGTGCAGGGGGTTGGATGGTGGTACCTTCCAACTGTATGATTCTATCCCAGGGGAAGGACTGGCAGGTAGGATTGAACCTAGTGGATGCCTGAAGCAAAGAGGCTTCATGACCAGTTGGGTAGGTATGCGTGAGGACGTTAAGCATCAAACGGTTTCATTTTAAGACCCCTGTCCTGGTCACATTCACAAACCACATCGTTCTGGCCAGTTAACAGAGGAGAGAAGTATTTGCCGTGGTTTATCTGCCTGCATAATCAGAAAGACATCCTGTTTGACCTTTAGATTTGCCACTAAATTTCAGCTCAGGAGAAATTCAAGACAAATGTGTAGGGTCCTTTTCAGACAAAGTATGTGAGGAGTTTCAAGGGGAGGTAAAACAGACTTGACACGATGAGTGATATCGCTCAGGAGAGCTTTTTACCTTTTCAGAACTGCTGTCAGATTTTAGACACAGTGAATCATGAGGCGAATTTGGAGGGTCCCATTCAGGTGAGAGATATCTACAAAATTTGAAGTAAATCGAAATTATCTGAATAAAATTAATGAAACGTGTGGCATAGCAATATTAAGATGAGGCCATCTTCCTGGAAAAAAAGATATACCTAGGCTGGAGACACCATTTATTTACATTTTCTGCTTATTGTTCAGTTCATATTACTCCTGGATTTCTCCTCATATTTACCTGCTATGTTCAGGAAAAGAGTCACGACTATGCAGTTCAAACTCAGTTGATAGCATCACTTCATTGATTATGAAGCACAAAACAGGAACCATAACAACTGCTCATAAAACATACCCCTTTTATTTTTACAATTTAATCTCGACATTATTAAATCTTGCAGATAATCTTGCTGCCCTCCCTACCTCATTCTAAAATGGCGGCCTTGATCAAGACAGATGAGATCCATTCTTGCTACACTGCACCTTTGAATAGAACATCCTTAGATTCAGTTATCAAATAGCCCTTGAATTAGTTCAACAGCCTGGAAAGATAAGCTTTAAAAGGTTTTATCTCCAGAAAACGGAGGCAAGGAACACTCCCAACTTACAAACTTCTATACACGGCAGTTTAACGTTTACAGTACCTGTCCCAGCCTAGAACCAATATAGTTCGGCTTAGCACCAAGATCTGGGAAATTTCAACAGCTCGGTCTCTTCCAGCATTAAGTTGATGGTGACAGTGTCCATTGAAGTCCCAAATCTGCAATGAAAATTTTAAAAATCAGTAATAATAACTAGGCCAGGTCTACCTAGTTATTAACCTCTCGAGGTTTCATTTAACCTTTGACATTTTAAATGGTCAAACTTTAACCTTTAACTTGGGATAGGTTAACAGAAAACAATATACATATTTAGAACATGAAATTTCAATTTATGTATTAATTTTAATACATAGGTAGATAGATATAGTTAGAGTTGCCAGGTTTGGGTTGGGAAATACATGGAGATTTTGGGATTGGAGCCTGAGGAGGATGGGGTTTCAGGAGGGGAGGGACTTCAGCAGAATAGAATACCATAGAATCCATTTTCCAAAGCAGCTATTTTCTCCGGGGAAACTGATCTTGGTTGTCTAGAGATCAATTGTAATAGTGGGAGATCTCCAGGACTGGCAGGTAGGTGTTACCTGGAGGTTGGCAACCTTAGATACAGCAAGGTTGTCAACCTCCAGGTCAGGCCTGGAGATCTCCCAGAACTACTGCTGATTTCCGGATAGGGTTGCCAAACTCCAGGTAGTGGCTGGAGATCTCCTGCTATTACATCTGAGATCAAGGTGACAGAGGTCAGTTCACTTGGAGGAAATGGCTGCTTTGTAAAGTAGGCTCTGTGGCATTATAACACATTGAAGTCTCTCCCCTCTCCAAACCTCAACCTTCTCAGACTCCACCCCCAAATTATCCAGGTATTTCCCAACCCAGAGCCAGCAACCCTATCTCCAGACAACAGAGATCATTTCTCCTGGAGAAAATGGGTGCTTTGGAGAGTGGAGGAGCCCCGTGGTGCAGAGTGGTAAGCTGCAGTACTGCAGTCCAAGCTCTGCTCACAACCTGAGTTCGATCCCAGCGGAAGTCGGTTTCAGATAGCCGGCTCAGGGTTGACTCAGCCTTCCATCCTTCCGAGGTCGGTAAAATGAGTACCCAGCTTGCTGGGGGTAAAGGGAAGATGACTGGGGAAGGCACTGGCAAACCACCCCATAAACAAAGTCTGCCTAGTAAACATTGGGTTGCGACATCACCCCATGGGTCAGGAATGACCCAGTGCTTGCACAGGGGACTACCTTTACCTTTTTTACCTTTTGGAGAGTGGCTTCTATGGTATTATACCTTCCTGAGGACCCTCCCTAGTTCCATCCCCAAATCCCCAGGAATTTCCCAACCTGGAATTGCCAGCCCTAAGATAGGCACACACACAAACCATTAAATATACTACTGTTATTGGCTATGTACACCTTTCTAGTTCTTGTGGCATATTATAGTATTCTGGATTAAGGCAGGCAGAGAGTAGTGGCTTCAAATCATCTGTGGAGGCTGTCTTCTTAGTTAGAATGCTACCCCTGACTTGTTGCATTAATGCAGGGGTCAGCCATTTCCATGTTTTTGCTACACTGCCCCCTCCCAGCACATAGTATACTTCCGGGCATGTTTCCAGACCTTCAGGAGCAGATTTAGAGAGAACATGTTGAGGGAGTTGGGAATGTTTAGTCTGGAGAAGAGGTGGTTAAGGGGGGACATGATTTCTCTCTTTAAGTATTTGAAGGGCTGACACTTAGAGGAGGGTAGGGAGCTGTTCCTGTTGGCAGCAGAGGATAGGACTTGCAATAATGGGTTTAATTTGCAGGAGGAAAGGTACTGGCTGGATATTGGGGAGGGGAATTTACAGTTGTTGGACAGTGGAATCAGCTACCTAGGGAAGTGATGAGCTCCCCCTCGCTGGCAGCCTTTAAGCAGAGGCTGTATAAAAACTTGTCAGGGATGCTCTAGGCTGATCCTGCATTAAGCAGCGGGTTGGAATAGATGGCCTGTATGGCCCCGTCCAACTCTATGATTCTAGGTTGGGGAGTGGAAAGCAGTACAAATCACTTCTACAAACTTACTCCATTCATGAATCTGACCCACTGACAGAAAAATAGATTAATTTCATTTAAGGCAAGTATGAAATAACAGGATTATAAAAGAGTATAGTTACAGGAGCCAGCTTAGATAAAATTAGCCGAGACTAAGTCCTGTTCAAAATCAATGGAATCGATTAGTAATTATGACTAACTTAATAACTATTGTTTGCTGAGGGACAGCCGCAACTAATTTCTACTGCACTTGTGGCATTTTCATACAATGCCAGTTATCCTAACCCAGGACCAGTGGACCCATTGTTCCCCTCGCCTTTTCTCTGTGCTCTGCAGAGGGTATCTTCTGCTGTGCAGCTCACTTCTGTGTATGCAGAAGTGCTAACAACATAAGGTTGCCAGGTCCCTCTTCGCCATCGGCAGGAGGTTTTGGGGTGAAGCCTGAGGAGGGCGGGATTTGGGGAGGCGAGGGACTTCAATGCCACAGAGTCCAATTGCCAAAGCGGCCATTTTCTGCAGGTGAATTGATCTCTGTCGGCTGGAGAGCAGTTGAAATAGCAGGATATCTCCTGGAGGATGGCAACCATATAACAACAGTGGAAGTGGGTTCTTGAGAGAAGTGAGTAACCAGAGAGAGGTGTGAAGAGAACAAGGTCACAAGATCCAGGCCACTATGAGTAACAATTTATTCTGCACAGTTGCCCACACAAAACATTGTATATAGGCACAACAGATAGTCATCTGAAAATGAGAAGCAGAAAACATATTATGCAACATCAAATCTTGGAGTCACTACTAATGACATTGGGTGGGCAAATTTCATAGAGCAGAATGATTAAATCTTGTGTGTTATGGATAAATGTTTAATAAAAAATGAAGAAGAGAATGGTATAAGCTGCATCAGGTCCCCATTTGGAGAAAATAACGTACATAAAACAAAATAAATTTAAGACAAAGATCTATTAGAAATACAAGGTAGCCAGCTGGATTTTAAGACTGAGTACCATGGTTCCAATCTGTCCCAGGGAAACTCTTGATGATTCTGTGTTATTGTGAACCTATAGCTGTTTTTCACTCACTCATTGCTGATTGCTGGTTAGTGAAACGTCTCACTTCTAGACCCAACAAGGAGCTCTTTTATTTGCCAGCATACTTGACATCACATCAGACCAGCACTACGCTGTCATCAGCAAAATATCCCAGGGGAAAAAATGGCACAATACAGTGGGGTTGTCAACTCTAGGTTAGAATAATAGAATCATAGAGTTGGAAGGGACCACCAGGGCCGTCAAGTCCAACCCCCTGCACAATGCAGGAATTTCACAACTACCTCCCCCCTCCACACCCCTAGTGACCAGAAGATGGCCAAGATGCCCTCCCTCTCATCATCTGCCTAAGGTCACAGAATCAGCATTGCTGGCAGATGGCCATCTAACCTCTTCTTAAAAATGTCCAGGGAAGGAGAGCTTATCACCTCCCGAGGAAGCCTGTTCCACTGAGGAACCGCTCTAACTGTTAGAAAGTTCTTCCTAATGTCTAGACGGAAACTCTTTTGATTTAATTTCAACCCGTTGGTTCTGGTCCGACCTTCTTGGGCAACAGAAAACAACTCGGCACCCTCCTCTATATGACAGCCCTTCAAGTACTTGAACATGGTTATTATATCCCCTCTCAGTCTTCTCCTCTTCAGGCTAAACATACCCAGCTCCTTCAACCTTTCCTCATAGGACCTGGTCTCCAGACCCCTCATTATCTTTGTTGCCCTTTTCTGGACACGTTCCAGCTTGTCTACATCTTTCTTAAATTGTGGTGCCTAATTTAGGTTGGTAAATCCCTAAAGAATTTGAAGAGGGGGAGGAAGGGGGAGGGTTGCCGGGTCCCTCTTAGCCACCGGCAGGAGATTTTTGGGACGGAGCTTGAGGAGGGCGGGATTTGGAGATGTGAGAGAGTTCATTGCCATAGAGTCCAAATGCCAAAGCGGCCATTTTCTCCAGGATCTCTATTGGCTGGAGATCAGTTGTAATAGCAGGAGATCCCCAGCTAGTACCTGGAGTTTGGTAACCCTAAGAAGGGGAGGGACCTCAATGGGGTATAATGCATACAGTCCACCCTCCAAATCTGCTATTTTCTTCAGGGGAACTGATTGCTGTCATCTGCAGATCAGTTGTAATTCTGGGAAATCTCCAGGCCTCACCAGGAGATTGGCAGCCCTGTTAAACAATATATCTATAAACAGAAAGCTATAATTAACAACATCTCACTACTGCCTTTGAAATGAGACTCGTGTATCCACCCTGTAAAAAGTAACGTGAGCTTGGGGCATATTTTATCTTCTGCATTGCAATAAATCCTACTTTTTTGCAATGTTGCAACTTGTAACTGCCTGCTAGAGTAGCTGACTATCTGAAAATAAATAACTGGCATTTATCATTTGTTTAGATTTCCTTTTTGGTCTTTTGCTGAGAGGGTGCATGAAACATAAACCTGTTTGAGCACTGGAACCCCGAGGTCTTTCTAATTGCATCCAATTAAAACAGGGAAAGGTTTCTGAACATCTAACAGAATTAAGCGCTGTATTGAGCAAAGACCATCCAAATGCTTGAACTGCAGTTGCGCATAGCTTTTAAGGCACTGTGAACCAAAGGTCAAAAAACATTATCTGCCTTCAACAGACAAGAAAAGACTGTACTTTTCAAGATGCAGGTGGTTGGTTGCCAGACTGAATACACCCCCACAGCAAAAAACAAAACCCACAAACCCTCACTGTCCATTGAAAATGAGTATATTGGGTGAAAACTGCAGTCTAACGTAATCAGTGTGGTATAGTGATTAGAATAGTGGACTACAGCTGGGGATGCCTAGATTCAAATTCCTGCTTGCTATGAAATGTTCTAGATGACCCGGGGCCAGTCATTCTCTCTTCTTTTAGCCGTCTTTGCAGAGAAATGGAGGATGGGTGAACCATGCATGACAGCTTCAGTTCCTTGGAGGAAGACAAAGCTTCTAGCATGGCGTAGTGGTTAAGAGTGGTGGTTTGGAGTGGTGGACTCTGATCTGGAGAAATGAGTTTGATTCCCCACTCCTCCACATGAGCAGCAGACGCTAATGTGGTGATCCAGGTTGGTTTCCCCACTCCAAGCATGAAGCCAGCTGGGTAACCTTGGGCTAGTCACAGCTCTCTTAGAACTCTCTCAGCCCCACCTATCTCACAGGGTGTCTGTTGTGGGGAGGGGAAGAGAAGGTGACTGTAAGCAGGTTTGATTCTTCCTTAAGTGGTAGAGAAAGTCAGCATATAAAAACCAACTCTTCTTCTTCTTAAAATGTAATAAATGCTCTTTGATCTGTCAATTTTCTACATGCAAGAAGTTTTTAATGAGTGTCGACCTTCAAAAGCATAATCCCCCCTGTGGCATTCTGCAGCTGTCCAGTCACAGAAGGTGACAGATTAGCTCTTTGTTTATTTCCTTCATTTGTACACCACTTTTCTCCCCTCAATGGGAACTCTAAGACGATTACACCATTCGCCCCTCTTCCATTTTATCCTCACAACGACCCTATGATGTAGGTAAGGATGAGTGCGGGGGACTAGACCAAGGTCACTCAGCGAGCTTCCATGGCAGAGCAAGGATTTGAACTCGAGGTGCCCAGACCTTAGTCTGACACTCTGAGTACTACACCATACTGGCTCTCAATAACAGTGTGCCCTTTCTTCTGCGGTTTTATAATGCCAGCGTCTGGTTGTTATTGACTACTGTCTAGTGCAAGTGGAGCTGTCCTCAGTGAAGAGGAAACCTCCTGCCTCCCACAGCAGCCTGCTGGGCGCCCATCAAAACCATATCTTCTATGGTCAGTGGACCCCCAAGAATAGTATGAAGAGTGGAGTTCTTCATTGGGAAGAGGGGAGGGGCTCAATGGTAGAGCATCTGCTTGGCATGCAGAAGGTCCTAGGTTCAGTCCCCGGCATCTCCAGTTAAAGGGACTAGGCAAGTAGGTGATGTGAAAGACCTCTGCCTGAGACCCTGGAGAGCCACTGCCAGTCTGAGTAGACAATATTGACTTTGATGGACCAAGGGTCTGGTTCAGAAGAAGGCAGCTTCGTGTGTTCATGGGAAAGGGCAACTGCTTAAAACCATCTTCCCCTCTTCTGCAGGCAGAAGTGTTTTCCGCAAGCCGAAAAGGAGGACAGGAGCCAAGCCATAATACATTCCCTGCCACTCCTGTGACGGGGGCCCCATTCCCACTGTGCATACATCTGTTTTGCAGCATGGTACCTCTGGTGCTCTGCACCTCTGGTGCACGTTCTCATACCTTCACTGTCCCATCGGTGCTTCCAGTGAACAGTCTCGTCTCACTCCCATCCAGTGCCATAGTGGTGATCTCAGCCTTCCCATGGCAACGTGTGAACTCTTTGATTTTTTGCCCGGTATCAATCAGCCAGAAGATAACAGTCGATCCCGTATCGGAGGTGATTACCTAAGAAAAAGCAGACACGCACATACATAAAAGTTGCTGGACGGCCAATATGGCCTAGTGGTAAAGCATCAGATCAGGATCTGGAGGGATAGGCAGGGTATAAATGAAGTAAATAAGTAAACATAAATAAATTAAAGCCCCATTTATTTCTCATTCCATGTTACACTTTCATTACAACAATCGCAGATGAACGTGCACTTCACTTAAATAATTGCCCGCGGATGAAATGCAAATCCAAAAGGGGGGAAATGGACATTGATTTTTTCATCTTCTTTCTTTCAACTCATTAGAAGATTTATCTTCTTTCCCTATTAAAGTTTGTGGGCTGCTTCTTATCCTAGCTTAAATACCTGCCTTCACAGCGAGTGCCGTTTAACTAAAGAGTAATGATTTCACTGACAAGATCATTAAACGGAGAAGAGACTTGGTCCCTCAAAAGATAATAATTGGGATTCAGAGAGGAACAAAGTGCCCTTTGCAACAAGAATGTGGCGTCTTTTCCACAGATCTTCCGAGGGCACACTAGACAAACTGCTTTGCAGTCTGTGGCAAGATAAGCCATCCCAACTTATCTTAGCGAATCGATCCATTGAGTAATGGATCTTAAAAGATGATCGAGGGAATGTCTCAGAATGCATTAGTTTCCATCTGGAATTTTAACCGTGTAGTCAGATGCTATAAATGGGCAGAACAGCCATTTGGACAGATTACGCTCTGTCCCTGCTGATGTTGGTGGCATGCTTTGTGGCTCATGATAACACAATTACTTCTTGCCATTTTTTGGCATGATTTATTAGATCGTGGTGGGTAGCCATGTTAGTTTGTCAACAGTAGTAGAAAAGAGCAAGAGTCCAGTAGCACTTTAAAGACTAACAAAATTTCTGGCAGGGTATGAGCTTTCGTAAGCCACAGCTCACTTCTTTAAGTAGAGGAGAGTGAATTAGACACACAATGGCAATGTAAATGTCAAAAGCAAGCAAATGACATTAGCAGGTGTGACTGGATTAGGCATGATATGCAGAGGGTTAGTAAAAAGGTAAAGGTAAAGGTCCCCTGTGAAAGCACCGGGTCATTCCTTACCCATGGGGTGACATTACATCCCAACGTTTACTAGGCAGACTTTGTTTACGGGGTGGTTTGCCAGTGCCTTCCCCAGTCATCTTCCCTTTACCCCCAGCAAACTGGGTACTCATTTCACCAACCTCAGAAGGATGGAAGGCTGAGTTGACCTTGAAACCAACTTGAAACCAACTTCCGTTGGGATCGAACTCAGGTCGTGAGCAGAGCTTGGACTGCAGTAATGTAGCACCACGGGGCTCAATAGAGGGTTAGTAGGCGTGGAGAAATTAGCATTGGAAATGAGACAAGAATCACAGATCTTTATTCAGTCCAGGAGAATGCATTGTCTTGAGCTTTATTATTAGTTGTAATTCAGCAGTGTCTCTTTCTAGTCACCCTTTGAAATCCCTTTATAAGAGAACTGCTATTCTTAAATCAGCACATGAACGTCCTGGAAGGTTAAAATGTTCCCCCACTGGTTTCTGAATGTTGTGGTTTCTGATGTCAGACTTATGTCCATTCAATCTTGCTCGCAGGGACTGGCCTGTTTGTCCAGTGCAGAGGGTGGAAGGGCATTGCTGGCATGTGATGGCATAAATCATGTTAGAAGATGAACAGGAGTATGAATCTGAGATAGCATGGCTGACTTTGCTGGGCCCAGTGATGGTGTTGCTAGGATCTATATGAGAGCAAAGTTGGCACCTTGGTTTGTTGCAGGCCTGGGTACTGGAGTTCATGCTACTGGTAAGTAGTTTTATCATTGCAGGTGAGAGTTGTTTTAGGTTAGCAGGCTGTTAGGTTAGGTTAGGTTAGGAAGACAAGGTCATCCTCCCAGTGCATTAGCGAGGGAAGTGTCACAGTCCAGCAGTATCTGATATTTATTTATCCAAACATTACATTTCTGCCAAAAAGGGGCCCAAAGCAGTTTACACTAGCACAGGGGTGTCAAACATAAGGCCCGTGGGCTGGATCCGGCCACATGAGAGCTCTTATCCAGCCCTCGAGCCAGCCACACACACACACTCACACTCGATCTGGGCTGGAGAGGCATGGCCCGGGGGACCTGGGGTTGCCAGGTCCCTCTTCACCACTGGCGGGAGGTTTTGGGGGTGGAGCCTGAGGAGGGCGGGGTTTGGGGAGGGGAGGGACTTCAATGCCATTGAGCCCAGTTGCCAAAGCAACCATTTTCTCCAGGGGAACTGATCTCTATCGGCTGGAGATCAGTTGTAATAGCAGGAGATCTCCAGCTACTACCTGGAGGTTGGCAACCCGGCCCGGCCCAACCAAGTGTCGTTGATGCTATATCCAGCCCTCCTAACTATTGAGTTTGACATCCTGCACTAGCACATACAAGAAATATAAGACATGTAAGGACTGACTCAGATAGTGCCAGAGCTGCAAGGGAACAGCTTCCATGTGGTAGGGTCCTCTGCTGTTTTGGTAACATATATAAAGAACCACGTCATAGCTCAATACCTATAGTTCCTTTTTATAGACACTGCAGGACAGGAATGGGAAAGTGGTTTAAAAAGCACCAGTGGAATTAAAAAAGAGCTTTTCATTCTGAAATTAATAGACTTCTTTTCTGATCCGTTTAACTAGGTCAGAGATGTGGGTTCCTATTCACTGAAGGCTATTTTTACATTTTACAAAGATAGACAATGGTTAGAATTAAATTCTGAAGTCTACAATCAGAAGAATGTCCATCAACATGCTCCTTCCGCTCTCGTGAAGACATTCTCAACCATCCGATCATGAGTCCTGCAGGAGCTTACATCTTACAGAATCTTACAGGATGTTATTCAGATCATGTTTCATTAACAAGACCTCCAGATGCTTTCATCTCTATTCAACATGTGTGTCCTGGCTACTGTGGTTGAAGGTGAACAAGCTGAAATCGAATCCAGTTAATAAAGAGGTAATACTGATGGGGAAGGAAAGTCATTAGGTTATAGCTCCCCTTATTGGTGGGGTAAAGTAATCTTGTAAGAGCTTCATGATACTTCATGATTTTGCCCTATCATTAGGACACAAGGTGCTATAGTGGCCAGAAGTGAGATTTGCCTCTCCCAAATGGTCCATAAAATGTTTCTCTGCCATCTTTGCCATGCCGATTCATGCATCTCTAAACTCTTCAGCTGGACTACTATGGTGCTTCTCTTGAAGTTTTCTTGGAAAATTCAATTAGTACTTTTTGTCAAGAATTTCATGTCATGAGCACATTACGCTAGAGTTAAAGAGCTTTGTTGACTACCTGAGTTCTTCTGAGCTCCATTTAAGCTTCTGGCTTTGACCTAGAAAGCCCTCGGCAGTCTGTGTACTGGAAGAGCAGTACTTTTCTGCTAGTTTGCAAGAGGCATTCAGAGATTGTTTGCCATTGCCTGCCTCTGTGTAGCAACCCTAAACTTCCTTGGTGGTCAATTGCCCCTCCTTCCCACAACAGTGGCAAGTTGATAGAAACTGCTTGTAATCATAGGAAGAGCTCTGACCCACACACTGAGAGTAGGATGTACCATCAAGTCTCAGCCAACTTATGGTGAACGTTTTCAAGGCAAGAGAGAGTGGTTTTGCCATTGCCTTCTCTGCATAGCAGCTCTGGGCTTCCTTGGTGGTCTCCCATCCAAGTACTAACCAGGGCTGACCCTCCTTATCTTCCGAGATCTGACAAGGTGTGGCTAGCCTGGGCCATCCAGGTCAGGGTGACCCCACAGTACCTGCGCTATCTGCCACAATGTCTGTGCTATCTATACTTAACCTATTGGGTTGGATCCAGACAGCTTTTTCACTCAATCTCACCAAATTCCCCTTCTTACTACAGTCCCCATCTGACATGGCTATTTTCTACGCAGGTCCCATGATCCCCAGCATATTTGTGTGTGTGTGTGCGTGTGTGTGTGGTCCTTCCTGTTTTACTAGCTGAAAATCTGGTTGAATCCAGCCCATTATAAAATTGGGTTGAATCTCATGGATCCATTCTGCTAGAGGTGACATTTTCCTCTGGTGCAAAGAACCTTCTGTTGACATAAAAGGTTCTTCAAGCCTCTTGCCAGGGGAAGATTCCTTTGGCTGGGGGAAAGCGCTACCACTGGTGAAGGAGCTGTGTTGGATCCCACCCACTGTTCTGGAAGCAAGTTGGCAGGTTGCATTTGGGTATTTTGTTTCTTTACGAGTCAACAGATAACACCTGAATGTAAAATTATAAAGAAACTACAGCTAGATAAAGGGAAGTCAGCTGCCCTTCAACTTGGGCAATTAAATGAATCAGCCTTGCTAAGCAGCGATATGCTGCATTCTTATTGTGTTAAATTAGCTGCGCTCCTCTAAAGCCTTAAAAGCATCATTACAAATGGTGCCCAAGTAGAATTTTAATTGCCACCCCAAAGAGCTTTTAATAATAGAAGCATTACCAGCGGTCTCTTCTATTTTAGACTCTCCTTCAAAGGAGTAAGGAGACTGCAGTGAAAGCATTTGTCATTGCATGGAGGTAGTCGAAATTAAACCACCTGTGTCTTGCTCTTGGCGGTGACAGAAAAGGACCAATCTGAAGTTTGTACCGAAGGGTACTTTTATTGTGTGGCCGCTCAGGCTCAGCATGACACACTTGCCATTTTGTTTTTCTAGTTGGCTTCTCTTTTCTTCTTTTTCTGGCTGGCAACTTAAACTCGAAGGGAGGTTGCACTACTTCTAATAGAAAGGGATGGAGGTTGGAGTGAAATAGAACATCTCAGCATCCAGCCTTGATTGAAGAAGGTTCAGTAGATGGTAAGCTTACTCAGGCTGAATAACATTGTATGATGGGGCTGACTGTCTTTATGATTATATCAAGTGGGGAGCCATGTTGGTCTGCAGTACAAGAGCAAGAATTGAATCCAGTAGCCCCTTAAAGATCAACAGATATTCCAGGGTATAAGTTTTCAAGAGTCAAAGCTCCATGTGTGTGTGTGTGTAAAGTATTGTCAAGTCACAGCTGACTTATGGTGACCCATTCAGGTTTTCAAGGCAAGAGGTGGTTTGCCATTGCCTTCTTCTGCGTAGCAACCCTGGAATTCCTTGGTGGCTTCTCATCCAAATACTAACCAGGGCCGACCCTGCTTAGTTTCTGAGATCTGATGAGATCGGGCTAGCCTGGGGAGAAAGATGCCTTAGGTGACATAGGAATTATGTGTTCCTTTGAGGGAAGTTGTAAAGCCTTCTTGGGGGCTGCTCCCTATTTTATAGCACCCACACCCAGTTATAGACTCATCATCATCACCCAAGCCTGAGAACCTTTCAGAAGTATCTTGGCGAACTTTGCAGTTTGTTTATTTATTTATATATCCAACTTTTATGCCGCCCATTCCAGGCTTTCAAGTCAGGCTCAGAGCAGATGAGTTAGGAAAGGAAGGGGACAATTCATTTAATTCAATGAAATCTTATTCCGCTCAGCTCATTTCAGATTTGTGCCATCTCTGAACTGTTTGAGATGGGACAGGTTTTATACCTAAACACAGAAATGACATGGGTATTATTTGCTTGGGAGGAGACTGGTTTTCTGCCTCTTCCTTCTTAGCCCTATTCTCTTCTCATGAAGAACGTTTGACCTATACAAGATGCACATCTATCATATGTACGCACTCTCTCTGTTGTGCCCATCCTCACTTCCTCCCTTATAGCCAACCTCTGGCATTCATTTCTGCTGCCAGCTATTTACAGTCCGGGGTGCTTGTTAGAGCCATGACCTTTTTGACCGTCATACATTTCCCACTTTTCGTTTGCAACACTGTCCTTCACATCTTCCTTCATTGTTTCCATCCTGCTCGGCTGCTTCTTCTTCAGTGCCTCCAGCTCAAGGATTGCTCGCTCACTGATATCGATTGTACCAGCCAGCCACTGTCACACCAAGAATACATTCAATCCACTTTAAATGTCCTGTTTGCACTTCTGCTGGTGACTTGATGGCTATTTGCTCATTAAGCTGAGGCCAAGCCAAGTATGACACAGAGCATGCACTCAGCAGGGAGCTGTGGCCCGTCACAGGTCTCTGCTGAGTATACATATATCATGCACATGTTTACAATCACATTTGGCACATTTCACATTTTCCAGCATAGAAGAAGTTGGTTTTTATATGCTGACTTTCTCTACCACTTAAGGTAGAATCAAACTGGCTTAAAATCACCTTCCCTTCCCCACAACAGACACTCTGTGAGGTGGGTGGGGCTGAGAGAGTATGAGTAGCCCAAGGTCACCCAAGGCTTCATGTGGAGAAGTGGGGAAACAAATCCAGTTCACCCTATTAGCCTCTGCTGCTCATGTGGAGGAGTGGGGAATCAAACCTGGTTCTCCAGATCAGAGTCCACCACTCTCAACCACTGCTCTTAACCACTACACCACGCTGGCTCACATGTAAAATGTGAGATGACCCTTGACTTTTATCTTTGTGCACTCTCAGCTCATGAAAATATCAGTCTTTTTACAGTCTCTCATTTGTGATTTTATCCTGCCAGTGGGAAGGGAGCTTATGGCCTAAGAATTTGCAGCTACCGTATATTTCACCTTCTGCTGTCACACTTATTCAGATGCCTGGTGCTTGATACACATAAGAATACAACACAGGCTGCAGACATATAGAATTTCACACACACACCTGGCACTATATTTTTTACTAGCTCTTAATGTACTGCTGTTTGGGGGAGGGAGTTGGAGGAAGCAAGTAAAATTTCTTGATGTGTGTGTAAAGTGCCATCGAGTCACAGCTGACTTATGGCGACCCCAGCAAGGGATTCTGAAGGCAAGTGATTAAGCAGAGGTGGTTTGCCATTGCCTTCCTCCAGGTGAACTAATCTCCACTGGCTGGAGATCACTTGTAATAGTGGGAGATCTCCAGCTAGTACCTGGCGGTTGGCAACCCTTGCTATACTATACCATTCTACACCCCCTCTTAATTGATGCTGAATGCTAAAAACATGGAAAATGCAAGCAGACAAGTGACTTTAAACCATGGTTTGCATGTGAAGCTCAAACCATGGCTTGAGATCTAGGTTTTATCCCAGCAACTGCAAGCACGCTCCTTCCCCGGAAGCCCCTTTTGATTCCTGAAAAGGTGATGCTAGATTTTGTGAGACTCCTGTAGACAAAAAGCCACTTGACTTAGACCCACATGGACAAAAAGCCCAGACTCACACCATAATTTCATATTGCGTTTACAGCATTTTGTAGCTCCAGAAAGTTCCATGCCAGCTCTACAACTCAATATGTGCTGTATCTGCATTATGTGCTATATTTACCCAGCTTGGACACATCACCAGCTGGTTGTCCAATTCTCTTATTAACCTCCACACTATTTTTGCCAATTACATAATTGAATAGCATTGCCCCGTAAACTGATCTCTGTCTAAGTTCAATTTTCACATTTAATTTTTGGACCACTTGGACATTTTGCACAATGAAGCAGCGGATCCAGATTCCATTTCTTTTATTAGTGAAATGCATTTCTCTGGAGTTCCATCTGCTTTTAGGAAGTCATAAATTATCTCTCTCTGCCTGGAAAACCAAATGAACAAGCAAAGCCTAGAAATATGGTGTACAGGCATTTACCCATATCTGGTATACATTTTTACTAGTCATATGAGAGAGAATTTGTTCCTTTACTATACTCCTTGCTTTTATGATATATATTTATTTAATTGATTAAAGCATTTATTAGCCCCTTTCCTACCATACAGGAACTCCAGGTGGCTCAAAAGCCAGAGGCTCAGTTCAGACATCATATCAAACTATGACCTTTCTTAACTATGGGTTGTATTGTACCAATTGCCAGTGGAAAGCGGGAAGGGGCTGTGGCTCAATGATAGAGTATCTGCTTTGCAAGCAGAATATTCCAGGTTCAAACCCCAGCATCTCCAGCTAAAAGAATCAGGCAGTAAGTGATGTGAAACACCACCGTCTGAGAACCTGGAGAGCTGCCATCAGTCAGAGTAGACAATACCAATCATGATAGTAGCCATAAGGTAGTCCCCTGTGCAAGCACTGGGTCATTACTGACCCATGGGGTGATGTCACATCCAGAAGTTTACCAGGCAGACTATGTTTACGGGGTGGTTTGCCATTGCCTTCCCCAGTCGTCTACACTTTACCCCAAGCAAGCTGGGTACTCATTTTACCGACCTCAGAAGGATGGAAGGCTGAGTCAACCTTGAGCCGGCTACCTGAAACCAACTTCCATTAGGATGGGACTCAGGTTGTGAGCAGAGCTTTTGACTGCAGTACTGCAGCTTACCACTCTGCACCACTGGGCTCTGTTAGATAACTTTTTAAATGTATTAATTCCATCCTTTTATCATTTCAGTAGGGTATGGTTATAACCAACATGGTTATGTTGGTCTGCAGTAGAAGAGCTGCAGTAGATAACCACAAGATTTTCAGGGTGTAAGCTTTCAAGAGGCAAAACTCCCATACTCAGATACAAATAGCTACTTGTAATCTGATGAAGGGAGCTTTGGCTCTCAAAAGCTTACACCTCCAAAAAAAATTTGGTCTCTAAGCGCTACTGGACTCCCATGTAGCTATCCTTTTATTATGTGAACCTTCAGGTTCTGAATTGTGTTTATATATGTATTGCATGTTACTGGACATTGTATTGGGCCTACCTTGCATAATTCCAACAAGCCACTGTGCTTTACGGACTCTTTTTTTAAAATATAGAATAAACTGGAGAGATAGAGCAATGGTCTAAGGCAGCTTTAAGAGTTCATGTGTCCTTATTTTAAAAAAAGCCATGCTAAGGCAGGGATGCGAAGAGGGGAGACAGAGAAATTACTCTCTCCTGCATCATGGAATTTTTGAGGTTCTGTTGGCTGGAAGGAACAGTCACATTAAATTCTTCATCCTTACTGTAGCCTCTAATGCTGGTGGCTTTTGTCCATGAGGGTCTTCCAAACTCTAACATCAACTGCTCTGAGAAGAAAAAGAATGCAGGGGAAATCCTCATTGTGCTGGTGATTGCTAGGATATTTTAGTTCTCAACCTATTTGAGCTTCACATACCAACCATAGTTTTAGAGTTGCTTTTTTTGTTTGTTTTTTGTTTTCCATCTTTTCAGCACTTGGCTTCACAAGTTCAAAAATTTACTCTACTCTCTGGAGATGGAGTAAGTACCATGATAATGGTTGTCAGTTTAGACAACCAGTAACCCATGGTCACAAGTCTTTTAGACGACATTAAAAAAACAATGGGGTTTGCCAGACAATTATAAACCATGGTTTATAACACCAGACATCACACCAAGCCTTATTAACCATAGCTTGTCATCTTGATTGAACTCAGACACAGAGTTCTTCTGTACATATGCATCTCATAAATCCTTTGACCTAGCCACTGAAGATTTTACCACAATAATGCATTTGTAATTTAGATAGGGGTGATTCCTCGACAATTGGCTGGACCCTTGATGGGGTCTTTCTTGTGTTGTGGCAATGTGATGACATTCCTTCAAGTATTTACCGTTTTCCATTTCCGTTCACATTAGTTGAACCACTGCCCAGGAACTGCTGAGAGGCCACTGCCAAGCGCTGATGCAGTCGCTGGAATCCATTGTACCATAGATCGAATAGAAGAGGCTTAACACAATATTCGGTTTCTTCTCCTCCCATGACTCACCCAGAGTGCAGAGCAGAGAATCCATTGGGGAAGTCCTCCCTGGCTGTGCCTCCTTCGCTATCTCAAGCAGCAGGGCCAACCATGCGTGCTCTCTCGATTTAGTCCTCCAGGTCCTGAAAGCCCCATTCGTCTTGGGAAACAGGGTCTTCCCAGGACAGCCAAAGTAATTGAAAGAGCCCTTGATTTCTGCAGTGCATTATATAACAAGGAACACTGGAAGTGCCCATTCTGTGTTGTTGCTAGGGTTGCCAGGTCCCTCTTCACCACTGGCAGGAGGTTTTTGGGGCGAAGCCTGAGGAGGGCTTGGTTTGGGGAGGGGAGGGACCATTGCCGTAGAGTCCAATTGCTCATTGTCTCCAGGTGAACTGATATCTATCAGCTGGAGATCAGTTGTAATAGCAGATCTCCAGCTAGTACCTGGAGGTTAATCATTCTTAACAATGCATAAGATAAATCAAGTCCATACATGGAATGGATACCAAAATATATACAGCAAGAATCACAATTCTCTTATGTGTTGCAATGTCCATCTCCTATTGGATCAGTATAGTCACACACTTATGCAAAGAAGATGCCACTGGATTCCATGAGATGGGTTTCCGGTACTGTACTAATTTCACCGCTGGGGCTTCTTCAATTGGGACAATCCTTATGTGGCTGTAAGGTGGATCATTTGAAGGAAAAGATATAGTCTTCTACTATTTGGAATCCAGTGGAATCTTCTTTGCATAAGTATGTAACTATACTGTTCCAACAGGATATGGACATTGCAACACATAAGAGAATTGTGATTCTTGAATATGTTTTGGTATCCATTCCAAGTATGGACTTGATTTATCTTATGCATTATTAAGAATGATTACTCTCAGAAACCATTATATGGAGTAAGTACATGAAGTTTGGCAACCCTAGTCGTTGCCCAAAGAGAAACGTGCACAATGCACATGGCCCTGGTAAAATATCTTCATTACCAGCTTGCCCGGTCCCTGTATCTCCTGGGTTAGCCTTGACACATCCCTGTCTCGTGGCCTGTGCATGAGGCTTTTTCTATCTCCTTCCATTGTTTTCTTCATTGAGGACTCCCTCTGGGTCTCTCTGGTATCTCTAACAGAGACATTAACTCTCACGTGGGGATTCTTCTTTCTCTTCTGGTTTCACTGGATGCAAGCAAGCTGCAATAACGGCTTGTGCTATGGCACGTTTGATTGGTATATAAAATCAATCGCACCTCGATCTTTCAGTCTGGAAGAATCCTCAAGGGATTTTTGCAAAATCAGAATGTAGAGAACAGCCATTCCCCCCCCCCCCCTCTGACAGAAATGAAGGCACAACTCATAGTGGAAACAAACAGGTCATTTAAAAAAAAAAAACCTTACAGCCTCAGCACACAGCAGTAAGGGGAAGTACTCCACAGCTGAAAGTCTCCAAGATAAACTGGCAGAAAGTGAAGACAAAGCCAAAAAACGCCTAAGTTAAGCAACATTTCTTCAAGAGATTCCATTAGCTACTTAATACTTGTGAGAAGATTCGGCTTTCTGCTTTGGCTCTTGCCAAGCAGTCTGCTCAGGGCTGATTTTGAAGACTGTCGGGAAAATGACAAAGAATAACTCGGCCTGTTTCCTCCCTCCAGTGCTGTGGCCTCAATCCTGATCAGCCCCTCTCCTTCAGTGACTGCTTCTAGTCCCTTAAAAAAAAAAAACCTGCAGGGTATCCCAATCATGGATCTTCTGGTGGCTTGGAACTTGGCCTTTAAGGAGAGTCTCTTCTGATATTTAAGATATTGATCCACTGTAAAAGACAGCCTGCAAGAGGGCTTTATGAAGCACTAAAATAACAGTATGCCAATAAAATTATCCCCCAAAATGAAGCAGCTGCATAAAATCCAATAAAAAGAAATCTATCCGCATAAATCACAGAACTGACTGCTACAAAACGCTCAGCAACGGAGCAGTGGCTCTTAGAGCCAAACTGTGACAGAGAACTGGTCGCTACCACGAGATCACCATTGCTATTTGAAAGCGATTACAGGATCAGGCCCACAGCACAGAGATCTTTCCACCCCTCCCCCACATCTTTTCAAATGCCAAAAGAGTCATGGGGGGGGGACTCTTTTGGCACAGCTCATGGCTGTATAGGGTTGCCAGGTCCCTCTTCACCACCGTCAGGGTTTTTTTTGGGGTGGAGCCTGAGGAGGGTGGGCTTTGGGGAGGGGAGGAACTTCAATGCCATAGAGTCCAGTTGCCAAAGTGGCCATTTTCTCCAGGGGAACTGATCTCTATCAGCTGGAGATCAGTTGTAATAGCAGGAGATCTCCAGCTAGTACCTGGAGGTTGGCAACCCTATGGCCCTAGCTGGCCTTTACTCCCAAGCCAATTTATGACCAACGCCTGTGGTGGTTCAGGAGCATCAAAAGGATCATAATCTGTGCTTGCACACAGCAAAGGCTGTCAGTCAGTGTTGCAAAACCAGTTTCAGTTTCTCATTACAAGGCCTAACTACATGTTATGTTTTCCATGTGTCTTCCCCCAGGGTCCACCCCAAAGGCTTTTATTCAGAGATCAGCCGGGAGTTTCCCACAGGGAACCTAATTCCCAAATGTACACAAGCCCAGTGAGGGTCAGGAATGTGGCATGCAGGGTAAAGGGTTTCAGCCTTCCCCACTGTGGCATTGTTCCAACCTGAAATGGCCCCAGAGGATATATTTGACCCCTTTAGGGTTGCCAGCCTCCAGGTGGGGGCTGGAGGTATTCCAGAATTACAACTGATCTCCAGACTACAGAGATCAGTTCCCATTAGTGGTACATGTGTGTACTCATAGGCTCTACCTGCAATCCCATCCCTATGGGTTGAATTGCACCCCCAGGTCATTTTACACCTGGAAATGATGCATGCAGGAAGGCAGAAATATCTTTTCCTCATATGCCCATATGCCATGGTCCCAATCCAAACTGGATCCCACACATGCTTGGAAATTAAATTCCCATCAAGATAACTTGCAGGTGACATAGGGTTGCCAGCCAAGCATGGCAACCAGCAGGAAGGCTAGGGGCAGGGGCATAAGGGGTGCATGCACCATCAGCAATGTTGCTGGTAGGGTTGTGCATATCGATAAACCGAAAATAAACCCAAAATTAGCCGTTTCAGCAATATTTGGGTTTTATCAAATACCAAAACCTTGGAATATTAGATATATGCTGCTCAAGATCAATGGATCAAGGAGCTTCTAAGGGATAAAGGATAAAGGAAAGGGAAACCTTGGAATAAAGCAGAAGCTGAATAGCTGATTGCCGAATCAGCCAAATAGGTATTCGGCTTTTTTCCGCTTTGGTTGTCCCCAGGCTTTTCCCTATGGGAATTTTTTTAATGACTTCTGGGGGAGGCATTTTGGGAGGTAGAGTTCACAAATTTTCAAGGTAGCTTCAAGGGACTCTCCTTGCACGAACCCCAAAGTTTGATGATGGTTGTGTCAGGGGGTCCAATTTTATGGGGTCCGGAAGGGATTGACCCCCTCCACCATAGAGAAGCATTGTAAACTTCAGCATACTTCTCTATGTAGGATGGGGTGACCCCTTCTGAACTCCATAAAATCAGACCCCCTGTCCCAAACTTTACCAAACTTTGGAGTTCATGCAAGGAGAGTCCCTTGAAGCTATGCTGTGAATTTGGTGACTCTACCTTCAAAAATGACCCCCTGGGAGAATTTTTACTCACTTTTCACAGTTTGTGATGGCTGCATCCATCCCAAGATTCATGGGAAAACTCACTTTCCCATGAATGCTTGCAACGGGTATGCACAATTGTGTAGGATCATTGCAAACATTCATGGGAAATGAGTTTTCCCACAATTCTTGAGTGAGAAAGCAGGCGACCGTTATAAACTGTGAAAAGTGAGTACTTCTAAAATTCTCGGGGGGGGGGCATTTTTGAAGAAAGAGTCACCAAGTTCACAATGTAGCTTCAAGGGACTCTCTTGCATGAACCCCAAAGTTTGGTAAAGTTTGGGACAGGGGGTCCAATTTTATGGGGTCCAGAAGGGTTTGACCCCCTCCTCCATAGAGAAGCATTTGCTTTTTTTTTTTTTTTTTGCACAACCCTAGTTGCTGTATCTCTTTTGGGTAAAACTTAGACATGACAATGGGTATTTCTAGGGATTGCTGGAAATACTATGGTGAAACCACAGAGGTTCTGGCAATCCCTAGAGCTACCCTGTATCACTTGCAGGTTTTACCCAGAAGTGATGTAGCATCCTTAGTGCCATCGCTGATTTTTGTTGTTTAATTTTTCTGCTCAGTGTGGTGGAAGTCAATGGGGCTTGCTGGAAAAAGGCCTCCTGCCCTAGTGGGAACCTAGCAAGCCTACATGTGTCTGACTAAAAGTAAATTCAGGGAATCTAGACACAGCCATTGGAAACCCATAATGTGTTGTTCAACTTTAATTTTCACTCAGTTAAACAGGACTTATTCCCAACCGAACGTACACAGGACTGTAGCCAAAGTTAAGGCTTAATTTGTTAAATTGTAGAGCTCTTTCCTTGACAGCATGCAACGTATCTATTACTTTTGTCCAACTGGGCTGCATGATTTGTGCGCTCATCCATACGAAATGAAAAAAATCACAGGGTCTTGAGCGTTTGTGTTAAGAAAATGTTGATGATCTTCCATATCACCCTGCAGTGTGTGTTACCAAGACGTCTTCAGCTGTAGCTGAATCTCAATCCAGAGATTAAAAAATGCTACTTGGGCTCAGCTAAAGGAAAAGGGGGGAGGAAGAGAAATCAATCACACAGGCCTTTCCCTGTCTATCGAGGATGGCTCTTCGTTGAGATTCTGGTCATGCTCCTATTGCAAAGGCCGCAGCGCAGACAAACAGCACTCCACCGGCATACCAAGTGGCTTTGCATTTAACCAACACGTTTTATTATAAAATATGTCATCATGATCCTGGGCCACCACGCTGCAAGGTCACTTTAAGGGAAAGGTACCTGCAAAAATGAGGCACTGGCTTAGTTATGCTTAGGGTTGCTAGCTCCAGCTTGGGAAATACCTGGAGATTTTGGGGGTGGAGCCTGAGGAGGCCATTGCTAAATCCTCCAACAGCATTGGTTCTTGTAGGTTATCCGGGCTCTGTAACCGTGGTCTTGGTATTTTCTTTCCTGACGTTTTGCCCGCAGCTGTGGCAGGCATCTTCAGAGGAGTAACACTGAAGGAGTGTCTCCCCAACAATAAATTCCACATTTTAATCACTCACTATGTAAAGAAGTATTTCCTTTTGCCATCTTGAATCTACTGCCCATCAATTCTAGTATTTGGGGAGAGGGAGAAAAATTTCTCTTTGTCAACATTCTCCACTCCGTGCATAATTTTATAAGCCTCTATCATGTCCCCCCTTAGTCGTCTCTTTTCTAAACTGAAAAGTCCCAGACTCTTCAGCCTGGGGATGCCAACTGCCAGGTACTAGCTGGAGATCTCCTGCTATTACCACTGATCTCCATCCGATAGAGATCAGTTCACCTGGAGAAAATGGGTGCTTTGGCAATTGGACTCTATGGCATTGAAGTCCCTCCCTTCCCAAACCCTGCCCTCCTCAGGTATGCATATTTCACAACTATATCCAGACAGGTGCCACCCAGTAGCTTCTCAGGAAGTTTTCCAAACCAGGTTCATTTGAACCTGAAAGTGAGAATAAAAGAGATCCTTTCATTAGCACTTCAGTAGGGGTTTTTTTTTGGGGGGGGGAGGTAATCATAGACTTGGATAGGGTCGAAAGACTGCACTAGGGTTACTTACCTCCAGGTGTGGCCTGGAGATCTTCCCGAATTGCAGCTGGAATTCTACAAGGATCAAGCTTCAGACAGTCCCATCTGTAAGTATGGGGTGGGGGGAGTGTAATACTGGTCTACTTTATAGGGTAGTTGTAAAGATTATAACACATTTCTGAAACACGGCAAATGCTATAAAAATGCAACATACTACTATTACTCTGTATGAATTATACACCAAGTAAACTGTACTCTGCACCAAAAAGCCTAAATCATGAATCGAAACAAACTGCTATCAAATGTGCACGTTGGTTTACGTTGCAAAGGATGTCTTAGCCATGCAGTCCTCAGCAGAGCTACACCCATCTAAGTTCATTGATTTCACTGGATTTAGAAGGGTGTGACCCGTGGCACAGAGTGGTCAGCTGCAGTACTGCAGGCCAAGCTCTGCTCACGACCTGAGTTCGATCCCAACGGAAGTTGGTTTCAGGTAGCCGGCTCAAGGTTGACTCAGCCTTCCATCCTTCTGATGTCGGTGAAATGAGTACCCAGCTTGCTGGGGGTAAAGGGAAGATGACTGGGGAAGGTACTGGCAAACCACCCTGTATACAAAGTCTGCCTAGAAAACGTTGAGATGTGACGTCACCCCATGGGTCAAGAATGACCCGGTGCTTGCACAGGGGACCTTTACCTTTATAACTCAGTTTAGGATTGCACTTTCTCTCTGCTAATGACAGGAAAGCTGTGGAAGAGTAAACACTACCCCCTGCTACCTCTCTCAGTTGGGGAGGGAGGGTGCTTATCCTTCATTCATTTGTTCACAGAAGTCTATATAGCACATCGGCTTTTAGACAAAATAACATAACCATCATTAAATTCCATTTGAGAAGGAACGTTTGTCACTTTGAGAAAAATAATATCAAATGCACATTTTAAGGTAGCAAATTAAAATTACAGTTAAAATGGCAACAGAATCACAGGATATTTAACCAGGCACTGAGTTAATGGCAGTAGCTTGGGTTTTTAGTGCAGCCGAGATATGTTTGGCAGCTGCCAGAGAGATGGGGTATTCATTTCCAGACAGAAGATTGAGTAAGAGATAATCGTTCAAACAGCCAGGAAAAGTTGCAAGGGGGGTTTATCAGAGAAGCTCTAAAACCACCTTAGAATTTGCATAAGAAGGAAAAACGCCACAGGGTTTCAGGCACCACAAGACCACAGGAATAAATCCTTTAGCCACGTGGTCTGCTCATCCTTCTTCTTGCATTTTGGCTATACCGATGTCATGTACCTGGTGCCTTGATCTGAGCTGAAGTCAATTGACCCGATATATATTGAATCCACTGACATTTGCCAGGGAAATAAAACTCTCGGGACTCCGCAATGCTCGCATTTCTTTCCAGCAAGCACACTAAAAGCCAATAATGAGTTCGCATCAGCACAAAATCATTTCTCTTCCCAATTCAGCGCTCGCTGAAATCCCATTAAAGCGAATCAGATATTCAAACAGCTTATCTGACTAATGCAAAAAGGGTTTTCCTTTTCCTTTCCTTTTTTCTTTTTCTTTTACCTGCTTGAAAACCAAATTGTAAAGAACGCAGGTAACGGCTTTCCTGTGACTCGCGACTCTGCTCTTGCCTGTATCCGGCTCCATTTCCAGTAATGTCAATTGGTTGTTAAATGAGATGAACAGACGCCCGCGAGGTTCATCAAAGTAAAGCAGAGAATAGAAGTCGAGGCTTTTGGGGAAGGAACCAGCAATCCTCTGGATGCAAAGCTGGTGCTGAATATCCCAGATCCTTAACACCTGCACAGGGTGAAAAAGGAGAAGTAATCAGAATAGGGTTGCCAGCTCCGGGTTGGGAAATACCTGGAGATTATTTTTTTTTTGGGGGGGGGGAACTGGAGCCTGAGGAGGGCACAGTTTGGGGAGACTTCAATGGGGTATAATGTCATAGGCCATTTATGCATGGTAATTAGCAGCGCAGTCCAGGCTGAATTGCCCCGCATATTTTTTTGAATTTTTCACACTGAACCATCATTCCGGAAGTGACTGTGAAGCCAGCGCATACCTGCTTCGCATTACTTAAGAGCCCCTATAACGCAACCGTTTGTGTTAGTTCCGCCACTGCCACGAAGAATCCCCTCAAGGAATCATGCAAAACAACAGCGGCACATTTGCTATGCACATGCTAATGGCTATGCAACCAGGAACAAAGGAGCAGGTGAGTGTGAGTGAGTGAGTGTGTGTGTGTAATTTCTCCTTTTGTGTCCGGACAGTGAATAGGCATTTTTAAAGTCACATTTTAAAAAAGAGCTTTGAGCGAGCATCAAAATTGACCATGCATAAATGGCCATAGAGTCCACCTTCCAAAGTGTCCATTTTCTCTAGCTGAACTGATCTCTGCCGCCTGTCTCCCATCTGAGTACAAAACAGGGGTGACTCTGCTTAGCTTCCAAGATCTGAAGAGATTGGGTTAGTTTGGGCTGTCCTACCCCCTTCCAATTCTTTATACAGACTTATGTCCAAAAAATCAAGCATCAGATAACATAGAGGCACTATACAGATACTTAGAAACTACTTGGTGCTTACACTACCTAATGAAGGTACCACAAATAGCCCTTTTGGAGTATTACATTTTTGGCATTCCTATCTTATATACTGGGAGAATGTGCTATGCACAGTCCTCTAAGTATGAACGATGCAATTTTGTTTATGAACGATGCAATTTTGTTTAGAAAAATGTGTATTTTCCAGCCACTGTAAGTGCTACCTGAAACCCCGATTTTCGAAGGCATGCATTCACCTATACCGAAGCTGCAAAATTGTCCTTTTAAAAAAAAGATATTTTATTAACATTTTCAAAAGCAAAGAAACGAACAAACATATACAAACACTTCCATTCATACATTTTGTGCTTACTTCAGGTTATCAGTTTACATGAACATTGTTCTGTTGCTATTTACTTAAACATTGCTGAACCTAACTGTGCTTATACTCCAAATATTTATCTTTATTTACTACTTATTAAAGATATGTGACTATTGTCCTTTTCACACAAACTGATCATGAGGATTGTGCACAGCTCACAGTCATGATGAGAACACATGTATCATGTGCATGTCTGCAATTACATTTGGCACATTTCACATTTTCCAGTGTAGAAGAAGAAGAAAAGTTGGTTTTGATATGCTGACTTTCTCTACCACTTAAGGGAGAATTAAACCGGCTTACAATCACCTTCCCTTCCCCTCCCCACAACAGACACCCTATGAGGTAGGTGGGGCTGAGAGAGCTCAAAGAGAACTGTGACCAGCCCAAGGTGACCCAGCTGGCTTCATGTGTAGGAGCGGGGAAACAAATCCAGATTACCAGATTAGCCTCTGCCTCCCATGTGGAGGAGTGGGGAATAAAACCTGGTTCTCCAGATCAGAGTCCACCACTCCAAACCACTGCTCTTAACCACTACACCATGCTGGCTCTCGACAATGGCTTAATGGGATGTTATTTACCAGGTGATGTTATTTACCTCCATGACATGAAAAGCTTCAGCTGCCCTTCCACACATTTTCTCCGCCCCTGTTGGCACCCCTCTGTATGCCTCATGGAAATCCTCACTTTCAAATCCCCAGACTGAAATGCACCTTTGTTTCTGAATATGGAAGTGGCCATATTAAAATGAACAGTCATTCTCTTTCCAATGAAGGCCTTACCAGACATGAGGTATTAGCCAATCACGAAGTATTAGCCGATCACTAATTCATACGCTTGTCAACCGAGGCCTTCGAAAAGGGAAGCCTTTTATCTTTCTGGTTATGTTTCTTGTCCGACATGGCATTGCAATAGTAGACGTTTGATTTGGCTCGGCTGGCAGTCATTTAGAGATTGCTCTAGCGGAGCAGAAGGGCATTGTATGCAAATACCAAAACCAGCTCAGGTGCCTGCTCATCCATCAAAGTGAAACAGATTCATGCTCGTGCCAACAACAACACAGCACTGTTTGTTAGAAAAATAATGGCAAAGCAAGCAAAGGGAAAAACAATGTTAGCAAAGCTATTGGGAGTCATAGCAGCCGGCTAATGCAATCTGTTCAAATCTGAATGAGGAGCTATTGCCTTGGTTCTCGGGACATAAATCTAGGTTGCAGTATCAGATGTGTACAAGGAACAAGAAAGAACAAGAGAGCTAGGCTTAAGGTTCCATTCAAACCTTCCCGTGGGCTCTTAACAGCAGCCTGACACATAGATGAAGAGATAGGGTTGCCAGGTCCCTCTTTGCCACCAGTGGGAGGTTTTGGGGGCGGAGCCTGAGGAGGGCAGGGTTTGGGGAGGGACTTCAATGCCATAGAATCCAATTGCCATAGTGGCCATTTTCTCCAGTTGAACTGATCTCTATTGGCTGGAGATCAGTTGTCATAGCAGGAGAACTCCAGCTAGCACCTGGAGGTTGGCAACCCTATGAAGAGAGGGGCCATGGCTCATTGGTAAAGCATATGCCTTGTATGCAGAAGGTCCCAAGTTCAATCCCTGGTATGACCTCAGGCAGTGAGCACTGGGAGAGAGCTCCCTCCACCCCAACCAAATAGGGTTATGGCCTGACACTGGACAGGGTAAGTTGTTTGTAGCTGTAGCCAATGCTAAATCCTCCAACAGCAAATTCCATATTTTAATCACTCACTATGTAAAGAAGTATTTCCTTTTGTCCATCTTGAATCTACTGCCCATCAATTCTAGTGTTTGGGGAGAGGGAGAAAAATTTCTCTTTGTCAACATTCTCCCCTCCGTACATAATTTTTTAAACCTCTATCATGTCCCCCCTTAGTCGTCTCTTTTCTAAACTGAAAAGTCCCAGACTCTTCATCCTGGGGATGCGAACTGCCAGGAACTAGCTGGAGATCTCCTGCTATTACAACTGATCTCCATCCAATAGAGATCAGTTCACCTGGAGAAAATGGCTGCTTTGGCAATTGGACTCTGGCATTGAAGTCCCTCCCTTCCCCAAACCCTGCCCTCCTCAGGTATGCATATTTCACAACTATATCCAGACAGGTGCCACCCAGTAGCTTCTCAGGAAGTTTTCCAAACCAGGTTCATTTGAACCTGACAGTGAGAATAAAGGAGATATTTTCATTAGCACTTCAGTGGGTTTTGTGGGGGAGTAATCATAGACTTGGATAGGGTTGAAAGACTGCACTAGGGTTACTTACCTCCAGGTGGGGCCTGGAGATCTTCCTGAATTGCAGCTGGAATTCTACAAGGATCAAGCATCTGTAAGTATGGGGTGTGTGTGTAATACTGGCCTACTTTATAGGGTAGTTGTAAAGATTACAACACTTTTCTGAAACATGGCAAATGCTATATAGATGCAACATACTACTATTACTCTGTATGAATGATACACCAAGTAAACTGTACTCTGCACCAAAAAGCCTAAATCATGAATCCAAACAAACTGCTATCAAATGTGCATGTTGGTTTATGTTGCAAAGGGTGTCCTAGCCGTGCAGTCTCCTGCTACTACCTGGAGGTTGGCAACCCTATTTATCAGCCATGCCTAGAAATCCAGAACTAATCGTCTCAAATTTGCTGCTACCCACCTTATCCTTTGCAAAGCTGAAAAGCAGTTTGCGCTCAGTAATGAACTGGACTGCTACGACACTGTCCGAATGGCCTTCCAGGACTCCAGCGGATTTAGAGGTAACGTAAGGGTTCCAAAGGCAAACACGGCGATTGACTCCTGCAGTTGCTGTTCCAAGTGAAAAAGTTAAAAAACAATTTTAAAAATTCTTTCTAAACCAATAAATACACCTCAGTGGCAGCAACTGGGGAAAAGCTTCTCCCTGTCCACTCTCTCCATACCATGCATAATTTTATAGACCTCTCTCACGTCTCCCCTTAACAGCCTTCTTTCCAAGCTAAACAGCCCTAAGCTGTATGCTTCAGTTCAGAAATGGATGTTTGACAGTTCTCCACTGTGCGTGCCTTTAGAGGTTTGCATAGGATCTACATGCCCTTCCCTGTCCTGCAATTTGCTTTAGCTATTATATCAGCCATCTTCCTACTCTTTCTACTTTCTCTTCAAAACCATCGTGAAGTGTATAGGATGTTCTACACTAGATAAGCCTCCACACTGTGCAGCATCCTCTCCTATCCCTGGCAATATTTCTTTATTGGTTTTTCTGTTTATCTATTCTTCTTCAACACCCTGTTTTGAGGCCCTCGGGCTCCCTTTGTTCCCTTTTTTACCTATCATCCCCGTTTCACATCTGTATGAAGTTGAACTCCATCTGTATGACTTTATGAGTTTCTTTTTTTTTAAAGCGCTAAACTGAGATTCCTCCTGTCAGCAGGTGTTCCTCGTGCTCTTATATTCGTATCTGACTCACGAAGGGCACCACGGAGAGGGTACCCTCTGGGCATTTCTGAGCTGCAGAGACAGTGGTGAGAAAATAGGAGCAACAATTCACACTTCAGTCCCAAAACTGGCTGAACGATTATGGTTTCCCCCCCTGAGAAATACAGAGAACTGGAGTTTCATGAAGGGAATAAGGATTCTCAGAGCCCTTGCAAGACAGCAGCTTGTAGAACTTCTCAGGGAAAGCCACACTGGTTATGATTATCTGAAAATCCACTCACATTTGTGCCACAGTAATATGAAGCGCCATGTGATGTAGTGGTTAAAGTATTGAGCTAGGGCTGGGGAGACGACAGTGCCCTGAAGCTCACTAGCATTGCACTTTCCTGAGAGTAAGCCCCATTGAACAGACCTCAGTAGGATTCTCAGGAAACCTGGATAGGGTCATACTCTAGGTGATCTTAAGCCTGTCAACACGCCCTCTATCTCTCAACCTAATTGAGGCGGACAGGTTAGGTTTCGCCTCTCCCTAAGAGTGGCCAGGGAGACAGTTGAAAACAGCACTTACAAAAATTGAGGGCAGCGGTTAGAAAGGTCTGAGTGAGTCTGGCTGAGCGAAGCTGTGGAGAAGAGCAGCTTAAAGATGGCTGAAAAGTGTCAGTTTGTAAGGAAGGCTCTCAAATGCTGGAAATAGGGGAAACAGTTCAAAAGTTCAATTGAAAAGAAACTTCTACCTGACTTTCTTCAGTGCTATGAAGGAGGAGGAGGAGGAGGAGGAGGAGGAAGAAGAAGAAGAAGAAGAAGAAGAAGAAGAAGAAGAAGACGAAGAAGACGAAGAAGAAGAAGAAGAAGAAGAAGAGTTGGTTTTTATAAGCCGACTTTCTCTACCACTGAAGGAAGAATCAAACCGGCTTACTACCACCTTCTTTTCCTCTCCCCACAACAGACACCCTGTGAGGTAGGTGAGGCTGAGAGAGCTCTAAGAGAGCTGTGACTAGCCCAAGGTCACCCAGCTGGCTTCGTGTGTAGGAGTGGGGAAACAAATCCAGTCCGCCAGATTAGCATCCGCCACTCATGTGGAGGAGCTGGGAATCAAACCCTGGTCTCCAGGTCAGAGTCCTCCGCTCCAAACCACCACTCTTATGTTGAAACTCGAAATAAAAGTTAACTCCTTGTTTGTGTAACCCTGTGGGTGGGTTGTCTCGGGGAAAGAAGCACGCACATATGCATGCATAAGCAAAGATCTTGGTCTAAATATATATTTAGGTTACGAATAAATGGTGGTGGCGTGTGAATGAAACAGTGTTTGAGTCTCAAACCCCAATAGCTCTCTGCAGCATCTGAGTGAGGGGCAATTATTAAAGGGGTCTGGGCTACTCTGTCTGTTGGCATCTCTGTGAGTAAGAGGAAGGACCTGGTATGTGACATGGTCATGGCTCTCTCTATATTTTAAAAGATGGGTGGTAAATGTGTGACTCCCTGACCGACCTGTAACCCTCAACCTGTGGGAGAGAGGTTGTGGAGGGTGGTAGGCCCTCTGTGTGAGTGAGAAAAAGGCCGTCATGCTAATCTAACTATCAGGATTGTTGTGAGGGGAAAAACTGAGGTATCCTGCCCTGAGCTCCTTGGAGGAAGGGTGACATAAACATGAAAGAGATATATACATCTCTCGGCGTTTAGAAAATTGAAGACCTGGCCACTGCTAGGTAAATGGCCTGTTTTACAACCTCACTACAATTTACTACAATTTGCTGTAGGAAATGCAGCCCTAGAAAAGGACAACCTCATTTTGTCAAACGTGTGCTCCATGCGATTGCCACTTTCACTGGACAGGGCCACTGGGAGTGTGTACCTTCCTTACAAAGAACTCTAGTAAGCATGATAAGTCTGATGGGGTTGCAAACAGGCCTGATTAAAAATGTCCTGTCCCTTTAATATAGGGTTAATGTGAGGAAAAGAGCCCCGTGGCACAGAGTGGTACGCTGCAGTACTGCAGTCCACGCTCTGCTCACGACCTGAGTTCGATCCCGACGGGAGTCAGTTTCAGGTAGCCGGCTCAAGGTCGACTCAGCCTTCCATCCTTCTGAGGTTGGTAAAATGAGCACCCAGCTTGCTGGGGGTAAAGGGAAGATGACTGGGGAAGGCACTGGCAAAACACCCCGTAAACAAAGTCTGCCTAGAAAACACCGGGATGTGAAGTCACCCCATGGGTCAGGAATGACCCGGAGCTTGCACAGGGGACCTTTACCTTTACCTTTTTAATGTGAGGAAACGGGCAGCTGAAAGTTTTCATGGTAGGGAGGTAGATAATGTCATCTGGAAAATAACATTCTATTAAGCCTCTAAGACACAGGGCTACATTTTTTATCCAGACATTTGGCACCCCTAGAGTCTAGTCACAGCTGGATTTAAATTCCTGTAAAAAGGTACCCTGGCACCCCACTCTTTACCATTCTTTTATACAGCTACAGTGACATCCCTAAGCAGTTACATGCTTCAAAGCCCATTACTTTATTGGACTTAGAAGGGCATAACAGTGTTTAGGATTGCACCACTGGTCTTTCAGCTTCCAGTCATATAGTCAAGGCCTGTATGATAATTGTTATTTATACACTGTACCTATTTACTGTGGGAAATCTAGAAATATAACAACAATGTTGTCTATGTGGTGTAGTGGTTAAGAACTGTGGACTCTGATTTGGAGAACCAGGTTTGATTCCCCACTCCTCCACATGAGCAGCGGAGGCTAATCTGGGGAACTGGATTTGTTTCCCCACTCCTACACACGGAGCACCTTGGGCAAGTCACTCTCTCTCAGCCCCACCTACCTCACAAGGAGTCAATTGTGGGGAGGGGAAGGGAAGGTGATTGTAAGCCGGTTTGATTCTCCCTTGATTCTTCCACTTCCTCCACGATTTTTATGCATGGGTTGGGTCTGCCTGCTTGGACCTGGGTTCATTGCACGTTAAAGTAACCCGGGTTGGGGGAAACTGTATGCATTGGCTTGAATGATCAGGGATGAAACTGTGTGCTAAACGAACCATGAATACAGAAAAACAGTCTCCCAAGGTCAAATCAGGTCCCACCCCTTTAAATGCTGCTCTGTAATTGGCTTACTTGGCAGTGCTCCCCGTGAGAGAAGATTTCCTTCCCCCCCAAACCCAACTGCCGCATAAAAAAGCATTTAAGGACAAAAAAAAATGGAGCTACCTGAAAGAAGTGGTGTGCGTGTGGGGGGGGGGGGAGAGAAATCCAAGCCTTGTTTTTAAAAAGCCTTTCTTTTGCTCAGAAAGAGCTCTGAGGTAGCAGGAAGCATTTGAATCCCTGCCTCTTTACACACTGCTTTGTGATTGGCTGTGAGAGAAGCCAATCTTCTGTTTTCCCCTGTTTAACCATCGGCATGGTGCTTTGAGGAGGGGGTTAAAAAGGGGTGGGTGTGATGGTGCTGGGAAGCTCAACCTGAGGACAGTATGCACATTCTGTGACTCTGGAATTAGCCAGGATGAACGGTTTAATTCGGGCCAGAAGAGTAATGGGAAAAGCCGGATTCGTTTTGTGTCGAAACAGTGTTGAGCTTCCAAGGAATGAGATATTGTGCATACTGAAAAATTTGATCCTGGCTGAAATGGGGACTAAAGGAGGTTAAAGCGACCATGCATAAAACACCCTTGACATCATAGTACCATACTATTATCACCAGACTATTAGGACCAAATGGGGAATCATCAGTGGAAATATCATCAGTTGATTGACCACCACTTTGCTGGAAGGTAAATATAATATCCAAATGTTAACTGAGCATGAAAAGCCAGCCATTAGAACTTGGCTGGGTTCACTCATGAGTTCCATGAACGCAAATAGAGGTCTAAATTCGTAACAGTGTAGAGATAAAAAGAACATGGGAAGGATCAGAAATCGAAGGCCTTCCAGCCATATTCGGATCATTGGTGCTTTTCCCCCCCAAGGTAAAGCTTTTCCTGAGAATGAACATTCTGCTGCTGAGCTGCCACACGGGACTGGGAGGAAGGAAGGAGACTCTTTAGTACCTTGGGCTAGTCACCGTTCTCTCAGAACTCTCTCAGCCCCAGCTACCTCAAAAGGTGTCTGTTGTGGGGAGAGGAAGGCGATTGTAAGCTGGTTTGAGACTCCTCAAAGGTAGAGAAAATCAGGGTATAAAAACCAACTCCTCCTCCTCTTCTTCTAGTAGGGCAGGTGCAGCCCATGGGCCTTGCGTTTGTACCCCATTTGATCTGACACCCAATCCAAAGCCAAGTTCTTACACGCACATGCCATTCCAAACATATATGGAGGCTATATCTAAATTATTTACTGATTGTATAGCCGTTTACCACTGCCATCCTAGGCAGAATGACCCCCCCCCCCTTCTATGCTCATTGACTAAGCACTTCAGGGCACTTAGAAGAGACCCACTCTGCTTTAGATGGCACTGCAAATGTCATAGCTTCCCCCAAAGAATCCTAGGAGTGGCAAAGATTCCTGGTCCCCCCCCCCAATAAATCAGCAACTCAAAGAGTTCCCTGAACAGAGGAAATAGCTGCCACACTAGCTTGTGTCTGCTGTGTAGACATGCCTTCAAACACTCGGTTGTCATATTACATCTTACAATGAAGCAGAAATCATTAGTTACATACCTATTAAGTTGAGCCGGGGATGGAAGTCAAAAGCATTAACTCCTTGAGTGACATGAAAGGTTGTCATTGTAAGATGAGGACTTAATTTCTCTCTCCAGGCCAGCACTAGGGTGTTCGTACTACACGTTGTAACAGAAATAAAGGCATCTAAAGAGGAGCTGTATGCAACTGAAATTGGAGATGGGAAAGAGAGGACACTGGGATTAAATTCAACCCAAAGTAAGAGGTAGGTCAAATATCATGAACCTGCTGCTGAAAAATCTGCATTGCCTGTTTCCAGGCACAATTCAAAGCACTGGTTCTTAGACCTGTGTGTGGCCATATGTTACATTTTTCTGTGTACCTGTAAAGGGTTTTATGGGCTCATCTTAAAATGTGTGATGTGAACCCAGCCCCAAATAAAGGTATGGTAAAGTACAATATTAGCTGTTATTCCTCCGCAAGCACCCAATAATACTGTCCTAAATTACTTTTTTTAAAAAAGCATAATTGTCTGGGAAATTGGTTTGTTATATTCTGTGGTAAATTTTGCTTTGCAGTCCATCTGGAAAGACAGATTAGAATGCCTAAAAAAAACCTCACTCTCACTTCATGACCGGCCTCTTCGGGCTGCCGGGACATTAATGAGAAAGAAACATTATGAGGTTTAGAAGCCAATTTTGTAACAAAGACATAAAGTTGTTTCTGACTAAATTATGTTGTAAGTCAAGCTCCTTGGAAGATGTCAGACTGAAAAAGGTGATGTTAGAATAATTTCCATAGCAGGAAGATATATGACAAATTAAAGTGTTCTGTTGCATGAAGAAAATATGAAAGGGAGTAGAAGAGTTGAGAAGGAAATGGTGAATGAAGCAAAAATTAAAATTACCAAGGGGGGGAGGACCTCAGTAGAAACCATCAGTTAAAGCATCATATGAACCAGGGCTAGGGTGGCCAACCTCCAGGTACTGATACAAATAAAATAGTAGTAGGCAAAAGTAATAAAGCAATAGGCAAAAGATAGCAAGCAGCACAAACAGCAAAGCTGTCACTGTATTGCAATAAACATAAATAGGCAAACCAAGCTAGGCAACCGAGGTTACAAAGCGAAGAAGTAGCAAAGGCGATAAGAATCAGCTAAGTGCTGATAATAAGTGCAAAAAAGTTCATGTAAGGAGTGGAGTGATTTTCTAGTCAATTTCAATGTATCTTCAGGCGACGGAGATGCAGATGGTAACGCGGCTCCGGACGTATTCCAGCATTTTCACTACAAAAGTAGCTTCATCAGCCTGATATAAAAATATATACACAAAAGTACAAAACAACCTCTATAATAAACTACAACAATTCTTATCATAAATATGTATAAATATGTAACTTACCACAAAGGCTTAATCTTACTATTCCTTTGTGGTAAGTTACATATTTATACATATTTATGATAAGAACGCCTCTACTTTTCTTACTTTGTTTTCACCCTTGTAGTAATTCTGCTACTTTGAGAATCTGCCTACACTGTAATGTTTTGAACCTATATTTGCATCAACTATATTTTCTACTGTCTCTCAACCACATCTCTGCAGCAGCTCTCTCACACTTATCTTATGACCTTTAAATGGGCCCTAATTGTTCTTCAGCTTCTACTTGGTTGGTTTTTTAAAAAGGCATTTGACAACCCATCCCAGATCAAAATACTAAAAATTACTGGCTTTCAGTCTGAGGAAAAGAAATAAAACTTTTTTTTTTCATGGATTTGCTGTAGTCATGGAGTCTGCCGATGTTTTTTATTACTAAGGTCTTACATCAGTAGGGTTGCCAGGTCCCTCTTTGCCACAGGTGGGAGGTTTTTGGAGTGGAGCCTGAGGAGGGTGGAGTTTGGGGAGGGACTTCAATGCCATACATAGAGTCCAATTGTCATTTTCTCCAGGGGAACTGATCTCTATTGGCTAGAGATCAGTTCTAATAACAGGAGATCACCAGCTAGTACCTGGAGGTTGGCAACCCTATACATCAGAGATGGCTCCACTTCTGTATTCTTGAGGCCGTTGTGTTCTCAAGATGGTGAGATGGGGAGGGGGTTAGCAATAGCATTGTCAACAGCCTGGAGAAAAACATGTGATGCCACTTTAAGAGAGTAGAAAAGAGCAAGAGTCCAGTAGAACCTTAAAGACTAACAACATTTCTGGCAGGGTATGAGCTTTCTGAACCTATATATATGAAGAAGTGAGCTGTGGCCCACGAAGGCTCACATCCCTGCCAGAAATGTTGTTAGTCTTTAAGGTGCTACTGGACTCTTGCTCTTTTCTACGGCTACAGACAGACTAACACTACACATACATTTACAAACAGAACGGTTTTGTATCAGCTCAGGTATGTATTTTAAGATGTATTCCTATGATATCAGATTGTTACTCAAATATGTTTTGAATCGTAAAAGCACACATCCAAGGAATGCAGTCTAAATATTTCTTTCTGGAATGGGCTGACATTACAAAGTGTGCAGATCAGTATCAACCTCTGTTTTGTCTATGGAGGTAAATAACGTCACCTGGTAGATAACATCCCATTAAGCCCCTATCAAAAAGGGCAGAATCACTTTTCTCCAGGCTGTTGGCAACCTCAGGGGGGAACATCTATTTTGCCACCCAGCTTGATCCCTTCTGTGAAACTCAGCAAATGTTCTTTCCTCCGATTTAATTAAAACCTGTAAACCAAACTTGGAGCCAAATTAAAACTGCCTCAGGAGCCGGATTGGATGCCAACTGGATACCTCCACCTTACATGAATTTCAAAAGGAGGGGATGACCAAACTACCCATATTGGCCACCTTGCCAATAAAATCCTCTTCTGAACTCCTGTCTGTCCTGCCCCCCCCCCCCACCGCCTTCCCTCACTGCAGAGGTGAGGTAAGTTAATAGGGTTGTCAGCTCTGGGTTGGGAAATTCCTGGCGATTTTGGGAATGGAGACTGAGGAGGGTGGGGTTTGGAGAGAGGAGGGACTTCAATGCCATAGAGTCCAGAGGCCAAAGCAGCCATTTTTCTCTAGGTGAACTGATCTTTATCACCTGGAGATCAATTATAATACTGGGAGATCTCCAGCCACCACCTGGAGGTTGGCAACCCTACATTGAGTCTACCCTGCAAACCTGCCATTGAGGTCTTATTTCCATTGAGACGGTACACTTGTGCCTGGACTGGTCTGCCACGGGTTCATTATGATGGGGGAAGGGTTCACATCATTGAATGTGCCTGCATTTATTTCAAAAATCCCTGAACATACAAAGCTAGCATGTCAGAGAGAAAGCAGGCTAGGAAGATTTGTTTGTTTGTTCACGAAGGAGCATTCACTGATGTGCTCCCCGTTTGCAGCCGGAGGTAGTACAGTTCAGATACAGGTTATCACCTCAGTCTGTGAAAGCACCCCATACCTTTCTGAGTTTGCTTGCCCAAGGCTGCCAACTGGTGGGAGACATTCCATTGGGAGCCCCTCCTTTTTGACGCTGCCATTTCCTCCAAGGGAACTGATCTCCGCTGACTGGAGATCAGTTGTAATTCTGGGAGAACTCCAGGCCCCACCTTAAGGTTGGTAACTCTACTTCTTTGCTCCAGGGATGCCAGCCTCCACGTTGGACCTGGGGATCCCCCAGAATTACAGCTCATCTCCAGATTACAGAGATCAGTTCCCCTGGAGAAAATGGATGCTTTGGAGGGAGGACTCTATGGCATTGTACCCCACTGAGGTCCCTGTCCTCCCCAGGCTCCAGCCCCAAATGTCCAGGAGTTTTGCAACCTGGATCGGGCAACCTTACCCCCCATCCTCCACCGGTGGCGAGGGGGAACCTGGCAACCCTACCTTGCTCCCAACACCTCTCCAATCAGGAAATGGGAACTTGTTCCAGAGGCCCCCTCTGCAGGTCTTGGCAGGATGTGTCTTTGGGTTTGGCAGGACGAAACAAAACTGCACTGGCACCTTAAAGGCCAACAATGCTTATGCCATTATGAGTTTTCATGAGTCACCGCTCACTTCTTCAGAATCCTACTTAGGTGGGAATCCTACTTAGGTGGTCGATTACAAGGTGGGAGAAGTTAAGCCTGGCAACCCCAGAATTGAAGTTCTGCTGTTGAATTTTATATCAGGCCAGAGCAGTGCTGTGGTCGAAAAGGGAGCTATTCCTCCTGTCAGGCTAAGAAGCCCATCAATTATTCAGGCCTGAATAGGTAGGGGGCATGCCATGCATGCAAAGCACTTTATCGTTTTTAAAATTAAAGAGCTGATCTTCATAAGACGTGACATGGGCTTAGATCTCGGAACCACTGTGATAATCTTCTGCAGTTTTGATTTCGGAGTTTTAACTGCTTGGCAATGAGATTGGGTATGAAAGAGACCATAAATGGAAGTGCTCGGTCTTTGTGGGGCCGGACATTAAAGCAAATACTTGGGGTTGGATCCTAGGCAGAGCAAGTGGAGTCACACCATTTCCATGCCTTCCCTTCTCACTGCAGTCTTCTGTTCCAGGTAGGGTTGCCAACCTCCAGGTGGTAGCTGGAGATCTCCCACTAATACAACTGATTCCCAGACGACAGAGATCAGTTCACCTGGAGAAAATGGCCACTTCGGAAAGTTGAATCTATGGCACTATACCCCACTCAAGTCCTTCTCCTCCCCAAACCCCACCCTTCTCAAGCTCCATCTTCAAAATCTCCAGGTATTTTCCAACTTAGTTGATTGACAGTTCGCTATCGTATTTTACTGTGTTGAATGTTTTATGGATATTTATATTGAACTATGTTGATTTTATGGTTGCTACCCACCCTGAGCCAGGCTTTGGCTGGGGAGGGAGGGCTAGAAATTGAAATAATAAATAAGTTTTTTTTTTTTTTTTTTTTAAAAAGGAGCCCCGTGGAGCAGAGTGATAAGCTTCAGTACTGCAGTCCAAGCTCTGCTCACGACCTGAGTTCGATCCTAACAGAAGTTGGTTTCAGGTAGCCGGCTCAAGGTTGACTCAGCCTTCCATCCTTCTGAGGTCGGTAAAATGAGTACCCAGCTTGCTGGGGGTAAAGGGAAGATGACTGGGGAAGGCACTGGCAAACCACCCCATAAAACAAAGTCTGCCTAGTAAACATCGGGATGTGACGTCACCCCATGGGTCAGGAATGACCCGGTGCTTTGGACAGGTGACCTTTACCTTTTTAAATAAAAATAGGAGAGGAGGATAACCCTTATTTGAATATTTGTGCATAGTGCCCACAGTATATGACAAAAGGCTTTAAAGCCACCTCCCTGCATTGTTTCTCAGGTCCACCAGTACCTTGTCTAACCCATTCTTTGTCATGAAGTCTGTGCCTTAATACATAGCAACATCTGTGATCTCCAGAGACCAGCTCTTGCCAATTAATCGTCATTGTCACGTTTTCATCTTCATGGGAATTGGAAGGTCTGTCGAACAATGAGATCAGGGCAGTGTTGAAGAGAATTGCTTGAACCTGGGAGAGAAAGAATTAATATTTTTTAAGCTGTATTTTTACTACTCTCAACATTTCAAAGCAACCTATTAACTGAAAGCAATAACCGGACTATCGTACAAAGCCTCTACTTTGTTATAAATTCATAATGTGCGGGCATTTAAATTTCATAGCCACTGCGATGGCGATTTCCGTTAATGAGGCTGATGGGGTTTGCTTAGGAAGGGACAATGGACATCAATTAAATAGGTATAGCTTAGCAATATGTATAGCTTGGCAAGGGTATGCATTTGACAAAGAGGAGGACGACCCAATCTAAAGGGAAATGAAGGGAGCAAAACCTTGGACAGCTATTAATAGTTTAGCGAAATTCATGAATATGAATACGAGAAGTGAGATACAATGGACTTTTATTTCAACAGGGGAAGAAACCTTGCCCAAGCCAGACGTCTGATGGCCAAATGGCAAAGGAAGCACACACACAGGAGATCTGGAATAGTATCTCTTAATATTCTCATTTCTAATAGAAGCAGCCACAGGTGGATCTGAATTAAAGCAAAGCTGCCACAGTGATAAAAAGAGGGCTAATCTCCCTAACGCACTATTTTTCCAATCTAAATCTCCACCCAAACTATTAACCCCACAGAGGGAAACCACATTTGCTTGGATTCTATGAAAGATGAGCTCCTAGCAGGTATGCTCCAGAGCCACACACACACACACACACACACACACACACTAGCATCCTCGGATCTCAGAAAAACTGGTGCGTAGAGTCATGGCAACTCCATGGACATAAACTAAGGGACATGAGGAATTGGTAACACTTCCTCCATTTTCCTCTTGCAGTGATGGAGCCTTTTGGATTAGCAGAGACTCCACCAGTGGAAGAAAGAGGAAAGGTGATGTTCAGTTCCTCTTCTTTACAGCCTCAACCCCTATGCCCTGTATAATTTTTGTTCCTAACATTAATATTTCAGATATCTTAGGAGGCTTCAGGGAGAAGGAAGAGGTGGGATAGGTCGACATCTACAAGCAGCTTTATGCTCACAGTTCATAGGACGCAACCTACTGTGTTTTCCCACTGTGGGGTTAATAATTCAGGTGGAAATTTAGTATGTGGATCCTAACTCTCTTTCCACTTGCAAAATCTCTCCAAACCTGAACTTCTGAGGGCAGAGAGATACACACAAAATTTGATTTCTAAGAAAAGCAGCCACGGGGAGTTCTGAGTTAGAGCAACAGTGCAGTGTTGTGAAAGGGACACTTCTGCTCACACAAGATTTCAGTCAATTCCCAGTCCCTCTTCAGGGCCCACAAACTGTTCGCAAGTAGGGTTGCCAACCTCCAGGTACTAGCTGGCGATCTCCTGCTATTACAACTGATCGCCAGCCGATAGAGATCAGTTCACCTGGAGAAAATGATTGCTTTGGCCATTGGACTCGATGGTATTGAAGTCCCTCCCCAACTCCTGCCCTCATCAGGCTCCACCCCAAAAACCTCCCACCGGTGGCGAAGAGAGACCTGGCAACCCTATTCCTAAGGCTCCTCTGACACTCCTCCCCCCGCCCCGCCGGCTACATTTTAAGAAGCACAGCCAGCTGCAGCAGTAAAGGGAAAGTGGAAACGTTCCATGCTGTGAACACGGTGCTGTTCATGACCTTAGTAGAGAGAGGGAATTTAGATCGAGAAAATGGTGGGGTAAAAGGTTAACAGTTTCTGTTCCCACTACTGCTGCTCCAATCCAATTTGGAGCTCTACTAAACTGCTTTTAAGTTAGCATAAAAAGTCGGGAGACCTGATCGATATCCCACATGTCTTGTAAGTGTGAAAGCGTTTCTCACAATATGCATAAGATGCTGCCTTATTTTGATTCAGGCCATCCCCTCTAACTCAGCTTTGTCTTCTTTGAATGGCAATGGTTCTTCAAGCACTCAAGCGGAGATCTTTTCCAATCCCCCAACCTGGGATCTTTTTAGCTGGACATCTTGAGTTTGGAATAGAGTTTTGTGCTCGCAAACCACATTCTCTACCACTGAGCTATGAGCAGTCCCCAAATTGCTTTGGTAATGACTCCTATGTCTTTAAATTTCTGACTCAAAGGAAAAGGGCTGAAAATTTGTCCCCCATGCCATGGCCCCAATCCAAGGTGATTCCCACACTGAGCTTCTTTACCCTTCTTGGGACCGGCATCTGAATGTTACCCGTGGTGGGACATATATCATAACCTACAATTTGAAAATGAAAGCTTGGTACAAAAAAACCTTGGTGAGCCTGTAGGCACTTTTGGAATATGGAGAACAGGGAATGGATACCACCACAAAATGGAGCTGGGCCAAATCACAAAATGGCTGCCATAAAGGGCTGGGGCTGGGAGATGAGAAGCCAAGCAGCTTCCTGTGATGAAAGCACCAGTTTCCAAAGTAGTGCTCCCTGGAAACCCAAAGGAGATGCCTCCTTGGTTCTTCTGAAGCTCCTCCTAGTGGAGGAGTGGCTGTTTGCTTTTGGGAAGAAGTAAATGGGTGCCAGAAAACCCATTGGCAGACACCATAGGTGCCACGTTGGGCATTAGTGGTATAAATGATCTGAAGGAGCGGATGTTAGGAAAGACCTGGACTCTGGAGAATCACTGCCAGTCAAAGAAAATTAATGGTCTGGCTTGGTATAAGGTAATATTGTATCTTCAGTCATTGCCAGATGTTGTACTGTACTTGCCTGCCCACAGACATCCCCCATTATCAAAATGGCTTCATTTCCATCATGAGGATTGTACCAATAGTTCATGCATATCACTGTTCCTTCCAGGCCTTGAAGTCTGTACTGACAAGAGAACCCTTGCTTGGAATTCAGCTCGGCAAAGTAAACCTCTTTGCTTGTAAATGCAACTGCAACCTAGAAGAAGAAGAAGAGTTGGTTTTTATACCCTGATTTTCTCTACCTTTAAGGAGTCTCAAACCAGTTTACAATCACCTTCCCTTCCTCTCCCCACAACCGGCACCTTGTGAGGTAGGTGGGGCTGAGAGAGTTCACAGAGAACTATGTCTAGCCCAAGGTCCCCCAGCAGGCTTCATGTGGAGGAGTGAGGAATCGAACCCAGTTCACCAGATTAGAGTCCACCACTCTTAGCCACTACACCACGCTGGCTCCCAAAAGAATGAAAGAAAGTTAATGAGGGAGAAAGGGGGAGAGCGCCTCCAACCCTAAGTCACCCAAAGGTCTCTAAAAAGGCTTGCCCATTCTCCCGTTCTGCCCCTTCTGTATCCAATCCCACAGCATAACATTAACACAACAAACAGGTTGTATTTTCTTGATAACACTGATACAAAATTGGCAGAAATCCTACTCACTAGTATGATTGCCTTAGTTAATTATTGTCTTTCTGCATCTCATCCTGCCCATGCTGAGTCAGTCAGAACTCAGGTGATAGGACCATGATTTCTGGGTAGTTGTGAAGGACCTGAGGTTCCCTATGCCGGTTAGATGTAGTATGGGCTGGATCAGACAATTCTGATGCACCTTTACTCCTTCTCCTGGGATGGTGTTATGGCCCATTTATTGGGAGAGAGAGGAAGAACTAATGCCATATTTGTTCTCCCCTCTATGACCATGGATGCATCCAACATGGTGACTTTTCAAGGCCTACTCTAGCCCCTCTTGCAACATTAGGGTTGCCCACATCTGGGTACTAGCTGGAGATCTCCCACTATTACAACTGATCCCCAGCCGATAGAGATCAGTTCACCTGGAGAAAATGGCCACCTTGGCAATTGGACTCTATGGCATTGAAGTCCCTCCCCTCCTCAAACCCGCCCTCCTCAGGCTCTACCCCAGAAATCTCCCACCGGTGGCGAAGAGGGACCTGGCAACACTAAGCAACATACTGGTAACCCCAGTGGCACCATACAGTTTGGGAATTGCTGCACATTTGGAATGACACAGTACCTGTAACTCCAAAGTGGAGAAAGACAAAGGCATTTCATGGGATTCCAAATAAGGAGCCAGGTCCTCTTATTCAGTACAAGTGAAGCAGCAATCAGAGAAGGCATAACACGTCTTGGCATAACATGGCTGCCTCGGCTGGCTTGCAGGACAGATAAGAGCTCTCAAGGGGGCAGATCCGGCCCTTGGGCCTCAAGTTTGCACCCCTGCCCTAGAGGATTGTGGATCCCTGGGAACAGCATGGAGGTGAAGTGGGGTCTACAGGGGGAAGAAGAGATTATCAAACATTATTGCCCCACTTTTCTGCTGTGCCTTCTTCCAGTGGAAAACACCTAAGCCAAGCTGTGGAAATTTCTTCTAACACTTTAGCAGCACTATCCTACTTTCATCAATACGTACCTTGTTAACATTTGGTAGTGCAACCAGAGAAGTCACCCAGAGGTCTTTTGGTTTGACAGATTCCGTAGTGATCTGAAGAGTCCTCTGTAACATTAAACTCTCTGTCCAGATGCCAAGCAATCCACTCCTGCTCACAGTCAGGTAGCCACTGAGGCTTTTCAAAAACATTATGTTTTCAACATTGTCTTTATGGACTGGTGGGATAAGATGGAGGTCCTTCCACTGGGGGATAACTGATAACTTGGTTTGTTCATCTCTCTCATACAGCTCAAGGAGCACAAAGGAGGTCAATTTCTCCCAACTGATAAGACCATCTCGGGCCAAATCTATCTTATCAAACAGGTCACCATATTCTTCTTTGGTGCCTTGTTTAATCGCTGCAGACATTTTCTCCATGAATTCTTCTCTAGTCATACCGATGTTCTCATTTAACTCTGAGGACTTGAAAAAAACAACAACCATGAAAACGTACAGTCCACAAACTTGCTAAAGTTTCATGTTCAAACTCTCGACTAAATGTATGAACTACCCTCATTGCATCATGTCTGAGGTAACCTAAAAGCTCTGTGATGTCTGCTCCCCATCGGCAAATAACTGACTGATACCACATTCCTCAAGAGACAAACATATTTTGACCCCACCATTCCTCCAAAGAGCTGAAGGCAGAGCGTATAGACCTCTCTCCATTTTATCTTCACAATAATCTCGAGAATGAGCCCCAAAACTTGAATCTCAGGGCCAAGGCCTGACAATCCTTGTTCATATCCCCACACTTTTGTAGGAATGTGAATGCATGAAATTAAAATGGCATCTATCCTACCATTCCAGGAGCAAAGTCTGAAGCCTTCCTCTAACTTAAGCTGCTCTTCCTCTGATGGAAGAACCACCCAGGTTTGTAAGAAAGGGATCTTAAACTGGAGGAACTTCCTTCAGACAAAGGTAGGATGCATGTCGTTTTGGAGGGAAAGGGAGGAGCAGCATTAAGACAAATGCTCTTAATTCCTCTTTACCCAGTTTCCCCCCAAAATCCAGAAATCCATTTCTTTTCCTCATTTAGGAATCTGGAGTCAGTTTTTAATCAATCCTGTTTTAATCTAGGAGAAGTTCGAACAGAGGAAGGGTACTACATTGGCTCTTGATGAGGGAAAATGGGTAATATCAATTCTTCTCCCACTTGCATCAGCAGAAAAGTGAGTAGGATCCAACCCCATAAATTTTTCCCCGTTACGGGGATCCCAAAATACAAACTATCTCTAAAACGTATGGACACATGACAATCTAAATCACAACCCTGTGTCCAAGTAAAGTAACTGCTGTCTTCCTTCAGCAAAATACAATTAATAGCTTCCCTCCGCTTTGGTAACTGATTATAAAGGACTTTTTGTTGTTGCGAAGACCTGAGGTTGCAAACTGATTTCATAAGCTGTGGGAATAATGATTTTTGCTAGAAGCAAGACTCTGTATCCTATTTAATAATCACCCTATCTATTTAGCCTTGGGGCATTATTTTAAAAAACAGAAACACTTGTATTTTCTCATATACAAAAATGAAAGCACTTGGGGGAGAGGGAAAGGGACATGTTATGTATAGAGCGTCTCCTCCAGATCCACTGTTGTAATTAGTTAACTGAATAGCAGACATTAAAAAGGCACTTCAGTTTTTATACTTAATGCAGAGGAGGGGGTGGAATCTAAAGTGTAACACCATGATAACTTTGTGGAAAATCAGGTTTAATTAATTTTCACATAAAAATCCCATTATTATTTCAGCACTCTCTATATCCCACTGTTCCATATAGTACTTTAATGAACCAGTGTCTTAGAATGAAAATCATGCTCTGACTCTTAAATTCTATTTCTTTAAAAAAAAAGGGGGGGAGAAACAGGCATCTGTATGCAGTCAGTGTTAATTTTTACTTTTTGAAAATTACATTTTGGGGGTTGGAACTCATCAATTTTCTACTAGTGACAGCAGGAGGCAAGTCCCCTTTTTACACCAGCACAAGATTTTGTGGACTAAAGCTAGGGTTGCCAGGTCCTTCTTTGCCACTGGTGGAAGGTTTTGGGGGCAGAGCCTGAAGAGGGCGGGGTTTGAGGAGGGGAGGGACTGCAATGCCATAGAGTCCAATGGCCAAAGCAGCCATTTTCTCCAGGTGAACTGATCTCTATCGGCTGGAGATCAGTTGTAATAGCAGGAGATCTCCAGCTAGTACCTGGAGATTGAGAACCCTAAGATGGCATGACCCCACCCCGGCGTAGGTGCCACTTTATCATGGAATAAGGTGGCATCTGCTCAGGCACGGGGGCAAACACATCGGTGTTCGGGCATCACTGGCCCCCACTGCCAGCGCAGCTATGCCAGCAAGGCTTTCCCAGAAGAGAAGGGAAAGCCCATGCCAGCATGTGTGTGTGGGGGGGTGGGAGTTCCCGGGGGTGGAACTGTCTTTAGGCAGCTTCCACAGCCCTTTCACCCCGGGAATGCCCCTATTTGGGTGGTGCAGCCTCGCTTTGTGCTACGAGGCATTTTCCCTTTTTTTTCATTTTTCATTTTTTAAAATTCTTTGTTGTCTTTGTGGCAGCCGGGAAGGCACGGCTCTGCCCCTCCTGACTGCCACGAATCTACCCCCCCCCTTCAGGATGTCAGGATGGTACATCTGCTCATCGCCAGGGACAGGCCTCATAACCAGAAAGTCTGTCTTCTCCCGGAAGGAGGGTTAAACCACTCTGCCATGCTACCAGGCAGAGCTACCCTTCAAACTTTCTGCTCTTTTGCTGAGGCAGATCCAAACGATCACTGCCCTCTCCCCACCCCTCAGGCAGACCTGCCTCTGTGCTTCCCCCAACATTCAGTCCCCCCTCTGAAAGGTGATTGGATGCTGGAGCTGCACTCCCATAGCTTTGGGGATGAAACAGCTGAGTGGCTGTTTTTACATTCAGGGGGAAGGACGGCCTCCTGTCTGTCACGTCAGTAACATCTACTCTGACTAGCAGATGTCTAGGGTCTCAGGTAGAGGTCTTCCAGATCACCTATTACCTGATCATTTTAGCTGGAAATGCTGGGGATTGAACCTGGGACCTTCTGAATGCAAACCAGATGCTCTGTCACTGAGCCACAGCCCTCAAATTAATTTCAGTAATGGTTGAAGGGTCCTACTTTGGGGACAAGGGGCCATTGGTCAAGGGCAGAGCACAGATTTTGCATCCAGAAGTCCCCAGATTTCATCCTCTGGCATTTCCTATTACAAGATTCTTGGATAGCAGAGCTGGGAGAGACTTCTTGGCTGTAGAGAGGCTAAAAATAAGTTTCAGGCATTCCTTAAAGAAGGAAATTAACTTTCTCTGGTTCATAAGCACCAGCTTTTCTGTTACCATCAGGATGGCTGCCTGGGTGGTTATGAGATTAAGGGCACTTTCACGTATGCTGAATAATGCACTTTCAATCCACTTTCAATGCATTTTAGCGATCATTTGCAAGTGGATTTTGCCATTTCGCGCCGTAAAATCCAGTTGCAAAGTGCATTAGGATTGTTGGTTATGAGATGCCAGCTTGGTGTAGTGATTAAGAGTAGTGGACTCTAATCTGGTGAACTGGGTTGGTTTCCCCACTCCTACACATGAAGCCAGCTGGGTGACCTTAGGCTAGTCACAGCTCTCTTAGAGCTCTGTCAGCCCCACCTACCTCACAAGGTATCTGTTGTGGGGAGAGGAAGGGAAGGAGATTGTAAACCAGTTTGATTCTCCTTGGGCACTTTCAATCCACTTTGAAGCTGGATTTTACTGTGTAAAATGGCAAAATCCACTTGCAAACGATTGTTAAAGTGCATTGAAAGTGCATTATTTGGCATGTGTGAAAGTTTAAAAGGTAGAGAAAATTGGCATATAAAAAACAAATCATCTTCTTCTAGGCTGGGTTTCATGCCAACCTTCCCCATAAGACCCTTCTACTGCAGCCCAAATGCCCCCTCCCATACTGTTCCTAGCCTTGGGAGATAGGGGAGGACCATGAAGAGAGAGTTGGAGGGATGATACAGGAGGAGGGAATTGGCAAATATCACACTGCCTTGCGCATGCAGATCTTTTTGACTACCAGCACTGCTTATCATCGCCAACATGATCATCATGCAAATGACAGAAAACCTACAGCTTGTATAAACTAAAGAAAGTAAGCTTTGCTTCCTTATGAAAGACGCTGGCAGAAATTTAGCACAGATAATGATTGATGAACCTCCCAAAGCAGCAGAAACCTTTCGGAGAAATGTTAAATTCAATCCATCAAAGCAATCCGTCATTAAAATGGTGAGCTGAGCCTTCAAGAGTTTTGCACAAAGCCAAACTTCTGAGCACTAAAGCCAAGCGAGGAACTTGAGATCATTTGTAGATTGCACAAAAGAAGCATGTACAAAGAGCATGTCACGCAGTGTTGCTAACTTGTGATTATTTTTTAAATGCCTCATCAGTGTATGGAACCAAAGTTGATTCAGTGGGAAGAAAAAGGGAAAGTTTTAGGCTGGTATTGAGGCATAACCTGTTGAGTTTGGGGCAGGCCAGGGGAGGAGACTGGTGGTTTAGGAAAGGTTAGTGGTGAAACCTACCCTGATCTAAATGGCCCAAGTTAGCCTGAATGTACCAGATCTTGGAAGCTAAGCAGGGTTGGCTCTGGTTAGTACCTGGATGGTTGACCACCAAGGAAGTCCAAGGCTATTCCACAGTTGGAAGCCATGGCAAACCACCTCTGTTCGTTGCTTGCCTTGAAAACTCTATGGGATCACCATAAGTTGGCTGCAACTTGACAGCACATAGCAGATTTTAGGCAAGAGGTTTTAAAGCATAGAGCAGATCAAGGGGCGGAGTTAGCAGAAAGAAGTTAACCCCCTCTAACTCAAAATACCTGGTTTATACAACAACATAGGGTTGCCATGCTCCCCGTAGGGCCTGGAGGTCTCCTGGAATTATACTTCATCTCCACACTACAGCTCTCCTGGAGAAAATGGTTGCTTTGGAGGGTGGACTCTATGGCATTGTACCCCACTGGGGCACCTTCCCTCCCCAAACCCTGCCCTCCCCACGCTCCTCTCCCAAATCTCAAAGAATTTCCCAATCCAGTGTGGACAACACTATCAACAAAACCGCAACATAAACAATTCTGAATGTACTAATATAATATCTGGTGAATGGCAATGCTACATCCTGCACTCTACTGAGATAAGGTTGCCAGCTCCGGGTTGGGAAATAAATGGAAATTTTTGGGGTGGAGCCTGACGAGGGTGGGGTTTGGGGAAGGGAGGAACTTCAATGCCAGAGTTTGGAGAAGGAAGGGACTTCAATGCCATAGAGTCCAATTGACAAAGCAGCCATTTTCTCCAGGTGAACTGATCTCTATCGGCTGGCGATCAGTTGTAGTAGCAGGAGATCTCCAGCTAGTAACTGGAGGTTGTTAACCCTATACTGAGAAAATTTCGAGAGAAGGAGCTGTCTTTTTTCCTCCCAGTAGCACTAGTGTTGCCAGCCTCCAGGTGATCTCCTGCTATTACAACTGATCTCCAGGTGATAGAAATCAGTTCCCATGGAGAAAATGGTCACTTTGGCAATTGGACTCTATGGCATTGAAGGCCCTCCCCTCTCCAAACCCCACCCTCCTCAGACTCCACCCTCCCAAATCTCCAGTTATTTCCCAACCCGGAGCTGGCAACCCTAAATAACACCTCCTCATGGTGCTGGCAGAGTTCGAGAAACAATCCAATCCCACCCTTTGGGGGTTGCTTTCAATAAGTTTTACTGCAACAGGATTTGCAATAACTGACTGAAGGCCACTAATACAACAGAGAGACCTTCAGAGTACAAGCACTAGCACGCATGGACACACAGCAGAGAAAGAAAAAAATCAAGAGGCAGGCTGAACTGCAAGAGAAAAACATTCAATAAACTTTAAACCCTAGAGAATGCACCACAGCTCCCCCTACGATACAAGTGGACTAAACTATTCTTTCAGCTGCATTTACATTAACTAGACTTTTAGCAGGCTGATGCTTCTCCAACACATGACTCATGGAATGCTGCTCTTGAGTAGGGTTGCCAGCTCCAGGTTGGAAAATACCTGGAGATCTTTGGGGCGGAGCCTAAGGAGGGCAGGATTTGGGGAGAGGAGGGACTTCAATGCCATAGAGTCCAATTGCCAATCACGGCCATTTTCTCCAGGGGAACTGATATCTATCGGCTGGAGATCAGTTGTAACAGTGGGAGATCTCCAGCTAGTTCCTGGAGGTTGGCAACCCTACTCTTGAGGATCCCCTCACTTTCAGGAGCACCTGCAGGGGAGAGAAGAGGCCATTGCCATTAGAAAGTGTAGACTGAAAATCTCCAATGCACACTACTTTTTGGATCCTAGCCAAGATCCTTCACTGACTGTTCCACTCATCCAAACATCAGAAGGAATCTTCGACACAACTACAGACCTAAGAGGTTTTTTTTCCTTCAGATTTTCCTCACTTTGTTATCTCTGCCTTTGAAATGTCAAGCTATCTTTCCTTGAACTTTTCAAAAAGCTCCTTTTTTAAATGATCTATATTGTCCATCTGTTTAAAGCTGCCTGTCTGACGGATTTTGTATGATCTACCCTACATTTTTCAAGCACGCCGACTCAGTCGTTCAATGGAGCTGGAACAGTGGTTCTATTTCAAGTTCAAAGGCTTGCTCTTGGATATATTCAAGGCTGAGGATTGGTTTAAATATGATGTTGGAAATGTTAAAGAAAACAGACCCTTGAGAGGTTCCACATGGCCGGGGTCTCACTGAAGTAGGGTCTCTGACACCCACATATGTAGAGTTGCCCAACTGTATGACGAGTTGCCTTGCTAAAACAGCATGTGAAAGAACCACTAGCTCACATGAAATAAGGTTAGAGTTGCCAACCTCCAGGTGCTAGCTAGAGATCTCCTGCTAATAACAACTGATCTCCAGCTGATGGAGATCAGTTCACCTGGAGAAAACGGCCGCTTTGGCAATTGGACTCTATGGCACTGAAGTCCCTTCCCTCCCCAAACCCCGCCCTCCTCAGGCTCCACCCCCCAAACCTCCCACGACTGGCAGAGAGGGACCTGGCAACCCAAAATGAGATGCCATTGTCTAAGTAAGTGGCTCATTTAAACCAGGCCTGAACTGGGCAGCTTGAGGAACAAACAGTGCATTTTAAGAGAATTTGTTGGGGTTATTTGTTCATATCTCACAATATCCAGAATATTATTCTTGAGGACTAATCTCACACTGTCTGAAGGACATAAGGTTGACAACTCCAGGTTGGGAAAGGCCTGAAGATTTGGAGTCAGAGCCTTGGTAGGGTGGGGTGGGCTTTGGGGAGGGCAGGGACCTCAGTGGGGTTATAATGCCATAGAGACCTCTTTCCAAAGCAGCCGTTTTCTCCAGGCGAGTCTGGAGATGTTGTCATTCTGGGAGATCTCCAGGCCCCATCTGGAGGTTAGCAACCTTACCTGTGGTGAGAAGACACCACCAAAATAAAAATACTTTGTATCCCCTTGAATTCAAGCTCCAGAAGTTGACAAAAGTAAAGTTTAACTGAATTGTTTTCCAGAACATAATAGTCTTCCTAAAAGAAAAGTGGGAGGGGCTGTGCCTCAATGGCTGAGCACATATTTTGCATGTGGAAAGTCTCAGGTTCAGACCCTGGTACCTCCAGTTAAAAGTAGTACTTCCCACTGCGTCCAACTGCCCTTCATGAAATACAATGTGGTGGGTAGGGGACCCTCAGGAACAACATGAGGGGTAGGGTTGCTAGGTCCCTCTTTGCCACCAGTGGGAGATTTTTGGGCAGAAGTCTGAGGAGGGTGGGGTTTGGGGAGGGGAGGGACTTCAATGCAATAGAGTCTAATTGCTAAAGTGGCCATTTTCTCCAGGTGAACTGATCTCTTTTGGCTGGAGATCAGTTGTAATAGCAGGAGATCTCCAGTCACCACCTGGAGGTTGGCAACCCTAATGAGGGGTGAATTGAAAGTTTGCAATGAAAGTTGAAATAACTGGCTGAAAAAGACACTTGGCTCCAACCTGTTATGTAGAATATTTTTTGAAAGAGGAGGAGGAGGAGCAGCAGCAGCAGCAGCAGCAGCAGAAGAAGAAGAAGAAGAAGAAGGAGGAGGAGGAGGAGGATGTCTTCTCAAAGGCTTTTGTGTCTCATATGATGCATATTGTCCTTCCTTCTCCTTGAATACAATATAGGCCAGATATGGGTCAACACGAGGAGGAGTCTCCATTTTTTAGTAGTCATAACTCCAATCAGTAAGGCACCTGCAAATATTGGCATATGCAAATGTAACCCCATCGTTTAAGAATACAATGAGGCAGAAAATATTCTCCTGTGCCTCCCTGCGGTCATTCCATCTGCAGAATCACACATTTACATATAAATGCAACACTAATCTCAGAGCTAATAGAGAACAGCTTCTCCCTCCTGAACTTTTTTCAGAATCCCCATGTAGATGAGACAGGTCTCTCCGGTGAACTGCCTTGCATTTAAACCATTTGTTCACTAGGCATCAAAGTACTAAGGAGGCTAACTGTGGAAATGGTTCTTTCATAAAGGGGACACCAGTCTGCTCTCAAGACAATTGAACTGCTTATGTATTTATCACTCTAATATAGAAGGAATGACATTTGTGATAAGACAGCCACAAACCATTCATGGACTGCAGTCCAGATAGGCAACAATGCACAGGCAGTCCAACAAAGCACTTGGAGAGGTGCATTCCCACTGCTGGAAATGCGTATCCCATCCTCACCACATATAGGGTTGCTGAGCTGTCACCGGAAGTGATGTAAGATTGCTCCAGAAATTGTTAGAAACTCTATGGCTTCTGTTGATTCCTAGAGCTACTCCTTATCACTTCCAGGTTTTCCCTGGAAGTGACATAGCAATGCAGCCAATATTGCCCTCTTTTTTCTCCCCGCTGCCATTTGGACCGGAGGTGGACAACTAGGGTTGCCAGCAGCCATAACCATATATTACAAATGGAGGCTATGTCGGTTACATCGTGCTCCATGTCCACGACAATGCAGACGTGCATCTTATTTATTTAACAAATTATACCCAGCTTTTCTCCCCAGCAGGAACCCAAAGCAGCTTACAACAACAGGGTTCTCTCTCCTTTTACCCCAGTGGCTGCCTTGATACTGTGCAGTAGCTTCAAGAAATAACAGAGAAATTTTCCCCACAGAAAATGCCTCATCCATCAAGGCAAGTCACTATACATTTAACATGAGGAGACAGTCAAGGAGCCATTTGAAGTGACCTCCACATGGAGTTAATTTTCAATGTGCCAATGCTCTAAAAGCCTTCTCTAAGTGCCAGTGCATTCCAAGCTTAGGAAGGGACTGCCAGGGAGAGGGCCTTCTAGCTATCTGCAGATAATTTATCCCATGCTCCAGTAGAGTTGCCAGCCTCCAGATGAGGCCTGGAGACCTCCTGGAATTACAGTTGATCTCCAGACCATAGGGATCAGTTCCCCTGGAGAGAATGGCAGCTTTGGAGGTCAGACCTTTAGGCACAGCTCTCTTAGAGCTCTCTCAGCCCCACATATAGGGTTGCCAGGTCCCTCTTCTCAACCAGCGGGAGATTTTGGGGGAGGGCCTGAAGAGGGCAGGGTTTGGAGAGGGGAAGGACTTCAATGCCATAGAGTTCAATTGCCAAAGCGGCCATTTTTCTCCAGGTGATCTGATCTCTATTGGCTGGAGAGCAGTTGTAATAGCAGGAGATCTGCTAATACCTGGAGGATGGCAACACTACCAACACCCTCCTCCGCCCTTGATTGTTTCTAGTCAGAAAAAATGGCATTAAGTGGGGGGGGGGGAGAATACCCTTCTCCATGCACACTGCATTCATAACCCAAATTGGTCCCAAAACATGCACATACAAGAATTGAGGAGAGCCTTCAAATCACACGTAACTTGTCATGCAGGACAGAAGGTGGGGAAGCCAGACCCATCCCGTGCATTCTGTAAAGTACAAAGACTGCTTTTTTTAATGTTCCTCCAAACTAGGGTTGCCAGCTCTAGGTTGGTAATTACCTGGAGATTGGGGGGTGGAGCCTGAGGAGGGCGGGGTTTGGAGAGGGAGGGACTTCAATGCCATAGAGTCCAATTGCCACAGCAGCCATTTTCTACAGGGGAACTGAGCTCTGTTGCCTGGAGTTCAGTTGTAATAGATGGAGATTTCCAGCCACTACGTGGAGGTTGCCAACCCTGCTGGCCACACAGGGTTGGCTTTTTCTCCCTCCTTGGGGGAGCCTTTTACCACACCATTTTATTTTCATCTCAGTCCACCCCTGCCTGCAAGAGAACTGTTTAGTAAAGTTTTCTCCGTGATGTACTAACTTACAACATACTGGGAGGTTTTGACATGGGAAAACATTCAAAACTATGACACCCCCAGTCCTGAAATGGTACAGTCTAGAATTCTTCCCTCTCACTCACCCAGTTTGAATTAGATTGGCTACGATCCTCCATTTGTGAAAACTCTGAAATGTATCTAGAAATGAATTTTTTTGGGGGAAGAGATCATGAATCAACCTGACATCTCAGTTGATACTTTTGAAGTCCCAGCAGTGAAAAATGTTGCTCCCACATGCAAGTCTTTGCCAGATAGGAAAGTCATTTTAATTTGCATTTGGCACAACACACATATTCTGTTCCATTAAGACGCTGCTAGAAAGTTTGCATTGGGGCTCAAAGGTATTTGCTTCTCAGCATGAGCTATCCGTCACTCTACATTCCTGTGCCCTAGGGTTTCCAACTGCCAGATATAACAGGAGATCTCCTGCTAATTCAACTGATCTCCAGCCGATAGAGATCAGATCACCTGGAGAAAAATGGCCGTTTTGTCAATTGAACTCTATGGCATTGAAGTCCCTCCCCTCCTCTCCCCAAACCCCGCCCTCCTCAGGCTCCGCCCCAAAAATCTCCCACCAGTGGTGAAGAGGGACCTGGCAACCCTACTCCCCTTTATACTTTTGCTAGGCTCAAGAGCATCTGATGAGGCATATATAAATTTGACATATTTTGGCCCTGACTTTTGATCAGACGAAACTAAAAGGCAGCTAACAAATGATTAAAATCCACAGTACTAATAAATCAAAGGCAATAATTGTTTGGATCTGCATTCTACCCTCCCCCTACCTCCTAGGGCTGTCGATTCGGTTTGTCCCGAACCAAAAAACAGCCGAATTTCCCCCGATTCGGCGGTTTTCAGTTCGGATGGAACCGAATTTTTAAAAAGAAGGGGAAATGATGAGCCGAATTCGGCGAGTTTGGGCCCCCTGAATAAATTCGGCAAATTCGGGGGCTCAGAATCAGCAGCATAACTGTCAGTTAGTAAGCAGCAATCGGTGGCCAAGCTGGGTCTTCTTCTGGCCAATCATTCGCGGTTAAGTGCGTGAGACCAGCTGCTGCATGGCCCGGGGAGAGAAAGAGAGAGTGTCTGTTTGTGTGAGAGAGAGATCCCCGTGGGGAGGGGGAGGGTGCACATTCACGGCTTTCCACGGCTCCGGGGGGCATTTTTGGAGGTAGAGGTCCCAAAATTTCAGTGTAGCTTGAGGGGACCCTTCTTGCAAGAACCCCCAAGTTTTGTAAAGATTCGATTAGGGGGTCCTGAGATATGGGGCCCAGAAGGCCCCCCCAAATTGCCCATTGGAATAAAGTGAATAAGAACACATTTGCGCATTTCCACGGCTCCGGGGGGGGCATTTTTGGAGGTAGAGGTCCCAAAATTTCAGCGTAGCTTCAGGAGACCCTTCTTGCAAGAACCCCCACGTTTGGTGACAATTGGGGCAGGGGGTCCTGAGTTACGTGGTCCCCCCCACTTCCACCCTCTGGAATGATTGGGAGCAGGCGATCCTGTGCATCTAGAGAGCGGCAAATCCAAGGCAAAACCTCTCATGCATAAATGTAATTGTATTGGATTACTCCTGAGTCCTGACTCCCAATCCCTGCTCCTGATGGAAGAGAAGAAATCCACAGTAAGACCCATTTTGGGGCTTTTCTCTGTAATTTTTTTTCCTGTGTGTGTGTGTGTGTGTATGTATGTGGCGGGGGGAGATCGGATTTACTTCTCCTCTGTGCTCCTGCTGGAAGACATCCACACAGTCTGATTGTGGGTTTTTTTCTCTATACCTTTTCTCCTGTGTGTGTGTGTGTGGGGGGGAAGCAGAGTCTGTGTGTGGGGGGGAGCAGTTTCTGTGGGTGGCTGGGGGAAGCCAAAGGGGGCTTTTGCCCATTCTGCCGAGTGCGGTGTGCCCGCTCGCCTCTGTGGGAGTGCGTGCTGTGCTCTGCTTTTGTTTTTTGCCCCTAGCCTGGGGTTGAGTGTGACGGTGCGGCTTGCGTGAGTCGCTCCCCGGCGCCGCTTGGCAACTGCGCCTCCTCCTCCTTGGTTGTTTTCCCGTTTGGGGCCGAGCCATACTGTTTTGAGAGGGTTTTTTTTCCCCATTCTGCCTGGGGGGGCATGCCCGCTCGCGTCTCTCTCTCCCTGGTTTGAGGGGGGGGCTTCAGTTGTGTGTCCTCAGGTTTTCCCTCATTCATAAGATCGGTTAGGTCTATTTTGATGCTCGCTCAAAACTGGTTTTCAAATTGAGACTTAAACGATGCATTTGCCTGGTCCTAAGAGTCCCGACTCCCGAGTCCGATGCAAAAGGGGAAATTCCACCCCCACCTGCTCCTTATGCATAGCTAGCGTGCCTCTGTCCCTTTCCATGGTTTGCAAACTCCCAAGGTCGCTTCACGTGTTGCTTTGCATGGTTTTGCAAACTCCAGGTCCAACGGTCTATTTATTTCTATTCATTCCAATGGGCGGAGTGGGGGACCCCTTCCGGGCCCCATAAGTCAGGACCCCCTGCCCCAATCTTTACAAAACTTGGGGGTTCTTGCAAGAAGCGTCCCCTGAAGCTGCGCTGAAATTTTGGGACCTCTACCTCCAAACATGCCCCCACGGAACTGCGGAAAGGTGCGAATGTGTTTTTAGTGGCTATAAATGGCTGAATTTTTTTTCCCAAACTCCGACTCTCGTGCTGAATTGCACGGATCCGAATTGGGAGAGTTCGGACTTTGGCATTTCTTGAATCAAACGGGCCAAATTTTGCCGAATCTGAATTTTACCAAAAAAAAATTTCAACAGCCCTACTACCTCCCAACCAAAGGTTTCTGAGATGATGTCCATAATGTTAATTAAAATGTTAATCAAAGGCAATACAATAATTAGACAACAGCATCAAAACCTTGGCAATTAGCAATATACTGTTAAGGAGAATGTACAAGCAAGAGAAGAAAAAACACACATGTACAACAGCACTAATCATCCCAAGGCCCAAATGAATAAAGAACTCTTAAGGTGCAATGGACTCCAGTCTAAATCCATTTCAATGGGCTTAGACTGGAGTAAGTCTGCATAGGATTGCACTGTCAATGCCTATTAATGATCGTGGGATGGAAGGGTCCACAGCTGAGCCACCATCAAGAAGACTGATCTTGTCTTAGAGGATGGGGTTTTCCAAAGAAGGGCCTCTAGGGGAATACCAGCACAGAATTTGTCTTAAAACGAGTCCTACTCACTGTTGGTTGGATTGGATGCAAGTTTTTTGCTACCACCATCGCTCACACATGTCATCTATAACATTTCATTAGCCCGAGTTCCTCAGAATACAAAGAAGCAACCAACTGGAGATAGGGTTGCCAACCTCCAGGTAGTACATAATAGGAAAATATACACTTTAAATCTTTTATTGCTAGGCAATTCCAGTATTACTTCATGCTGTTGCCTAAACACAATTAAACACAATAGCAAAACTCCCATAACTACCTAAGACAACCTAACAACATAAAACATACAAGGGAAAAGAATTGCAATTCAGCAACGACCCGAGAAGCTCCAAGTCATAGACAACAACTGCGTCTGCAACCATTCTTGACCACGAAGGTTCCAATTGGTGCCCGAAGGTCCAGTTCCTTCTAGAATATAGAAAGGCCTGGGGGAGAGCCCCAAGGCAAAATAATACAACTTGAAGAGGAGAACGTGTAGCCAGCTGTAGCACGTTTTGCTACGCTTCGTCAGCTTATTCAAAGTTTATTGGCTCCTAATGCATGTCAATTTCACATTTACTGCATGCTGTAGGATGCCTCCTGGAACTGCAATAGAAAGCAAAAATCCTTGCTGTATGAAAACTGTTGGAACTAAGGTCCCCTTAACAATGTAAAAGCTTATTAACATGAGGATAATAGCCCATTGTTATAATTTTTGTTATTTACAGTCAATCTAATTAACAGTCAATATAAACATATCTTACCCCTATTAGTCCTAGACTGTAAGGTGCACCCAGTTTCTCCCATGGCATTAGCTATCACTACTGTTTGGTGATCTAAAAAGATTTAATGAGCCAGTTAGGAGGTTACACCTGATCTCATGTTTCCCAAAGAAAGGCGTGGGACTACTATGTTCTTAAAGAGACAGTCATCGTGAAGTACACATATAAGTTTATAACAGAATTTATAACAATGGGCTATTATCCTCATGTTAATAAGCTTTTACATTGTTAAGGGGACCTTAGTTACAACAGTTTTCATATAGCAAGGATTTTTGCTTTCTATTGCAGTTTCAGGAGGCCTCCTACAGCATGCAGTAAATGTGAAATTGACATGCATTAGGAGCCAATAAACTTGGAACCTTCGTGGTGAAGAATGGGTGCAGACGCGGTGGTTGTCTATGACTTGGACCTTCTCGGGTTGTTGCCGAATTGCAATTCTTTTCCCTTGTATGTTTTATGTTGTTAGGTTGTCTTAGGTAGTTAGGGGATTTTTGCTATTGTGTTTAATTGTGTTAAGGCAACAGCATGAAGTAATGCTGGAATTGCCTAGCAATAAAAGATTTAAAGTGTATATTTTCCTATTATGGATTGTTGATTTATGAGCCTTCATGCTGCCTCTTCTATGAAGTATCCTTAATACTGGCACAGGTTGTATATTTAAGATTGTTTAAACCTCCAGGTAGTAGCTGGAGATCTCCTGCTATTACAACTGATCTCCAGTCGATAGAGATCAGTTCACCTGGAGAAAATGGTTGCTTTGGCAATTGGACTCTATGGCATTGAAGTCCCTCCCCAAACCCCACCCTCAACTATAGGTCTCAACTATTGGTGGTCCTTATGAAACATTACCTATTAGGGTTTTGATACTTGTATTACTGATACAGGTTGCTGATGAAGCCATAGGCGAAACGTGGTCCCGATCTAGACGACACGTCCTGGCATCGTCCCTTCGTGGCTTTCTTCTAGTTGTTGCATTTAGTTGCTTGACAACTGAACTTAATTTTTGCATTTACTAGAGACTCCTTACTAAAAGACACCTAAGTGGGTCGTATATTTTGACTTACCTGTTCAATTAGGATCTGTGATATCCTCTTTATGGTTATATCTTGTGGATTGCTTGTTGTACATTTGTATCTTGTTGTATCCCTATTTGTATATATCTTGCACTTTCTCACTATAAAACTCACTTTTTTGCATAAGCAATTTGTTTATAGTGCTGTCTTGGGTTGCTCCAACCTCCAGGTGGTGGCTGGAGATCTCCCACTATTTCAACTGATCTCCAGGTGATAGAAATCAGTTCCCCTGGAGAAAATGGCCACTTTGACAATTGGACTCTATGGCATTGAAGTCCCTCCCCTCTCCAAACCCCGCCCTCCTCAGACTCCACCCCCAAAATATCCTGGTATTTCCCAAGCCGTAGCTGGCATCCCTATGGGATGTCCCCTTAGGCTATGGGCCCACTGGGACTTTCCCCAGTAGCCTCAATGGCCAATTGGCTTCTATTGCCATTAACAAAACAATCCCGAGGCAGAGCAGATGGTGGCGACAGATCTACCAAGGCAGCATCAGGAATGCTTGTTCTTCCAACCTGGAACCCTTTCCCCCAAACCCACCAGCATAACATCCCCATTCGTCAGTTCCACGGGGATGAGCATTTCAATTTGAACCTCACCTCTGCAGAGTCCTACCGTTATTGGGGTCAATTTATATTCGTTGGCTTGAATGACAGGAAGAAGGGCAACTCCTGCCCAAGGAGGAATGATCAGCCATTTCTTTTTGCAATTATAAATGTAGTCTATGCACAGTAAATCAGAGCTTTTGAGGAATCATTCTGCTCTCTGTTTTACCCTTGCTGACAGCTACCGTTACCAACAAGGGAGTGACTTTCGTTTCCACCCACGAATGAACAGTGGGAGCTGTTTTGTCCTGCCAACGAGACTGTCTATCACATTCAGAAGCCATAGAATTCATCTGCCCCAGAGTGATCATTCTCCAAATGCAAGCATGCTGGGACTTCACAGTTATACCCTTACAGCAATTGATTGAATGAGCAACCCCCCATCCTGTGCATGCAGAGAGGGGAAAGGAGATGAAAAAAAATGCTTTTACCATCAGAACAGCAAGGAAAAATACCGACTGAAACAGTGTCATAATAAAAATGGAGCAGGCAGAACGGACATGTACCACTCTGGACTCCTTAGAGGAAGGGTAAGATAAAAATGCGAAAGAGAATTCCAGCAAACTTGCAGAACTCGCAGTTAGGAGCAATTAAAAATCACAGCTTAACAGAAAGCACAGTGTGACCATGTGGAGAAATTCGTTTTAATTTGGAGGTTGAGGCTGTACAAAACCTTCATTTCGTTTTAAAAAGTTTTTCTCTCTCCCAAGCAGAGGACAGGCAGGAGGGGGGGAAGTCAAGGGCTCTCAAGCCTTGCCCAAGCACCAACCCAACAGTGCTTTAGAAATGCTAATGGACTTCCTGACCAGAGACAATGAAGTGGTCAGCTCCCACCAGCTTGAAGCTGACACCAAGAATAGACTGGGGGGAGGGGGGGAGGCTAGAATGTGTCTTCCAGAGTATTTGCAAAAAATCTCCTGCTTAAATAGGATTTAGGGGATCCTACTGGTTGTTCTTTTTTAGAAATGCCTTTCCTGAGTGATGGTGTTGTTTTAATAGCTGGATGTTGAGCAGTTCATTCCATTATGAACAGTTAAGTCCCATTCGTACTGGGTTTAAACGATATACGATTAGTAAGCCACCTTCGCAGAAATAGATAAGGCAGGGTATAATTTTTTTGAAATAAAGATATCATTCAAAGAAGTGCCTTCTGCTCCTGTTTCTCATTTCCAAGTCTCAGGAAAAGGAACAAAGCAACAGCATCTGGATAAGGGTTAGGAGGAGGAGGAAGAAGAGGAAGAGTTGGTTTTTAGACCCCGATTTTCTCTACCTTTAAGGAGTCTCAAACCAGCCTACAATTGTCTTCCCTTCCTCTCCCCACAACAGACATCTTGTGAGGCAAGTTGAGCTTAGAGAGTTCTGAGAGAGCTGTGACTAGCCCAAGGTCACCCAGCTGGCTTCATGTGTAGGTGTGGGGAAACAAACCCGGTTCTCCAGATTAGAGTCCACCTCTCCTAACCACTACACCACGCTGGCTTTTTTTGCGGACAGAGAATGTTGTACCTTTAAATTCTATTCAACAAGTATGTCTCTTTCCCCCAAGCAAATGCTTATTTCCTTTATGTATTATCCACATTTCTCACTGCGACTCAAGACAGATTACAACATGTAAAGCAATGCAGTCAGTAGGATGAGACACCTAATAAGCAAGGTAATAGAACTAGAATTACAGAAATCGGAAACAAAGCATAAAGTATTAGACATGCTACGTTAATGCAGAGAATGGTAGTCCATAATTAGAAAACAATGCAGTATAATAGAGAAATTATGGGATGTTGGCATATTAGTGAGCTAGTATAGAACATGTGGATTTTGTGGACAGATCCATCACGAAACTGATATCTTCTTTATCCCACTAGATTTGGGAAGTGAAGGCTTTGGAGAGAGAAAAAAATCAACCCGTATTAAGTTTGAGGCCTTCTACCACACAAAAGAAAACCACACAAAACGTGCACCTTTTTGAGTCCCCACTGGGGAGAATGGTGGGGTATAAATGAATAAATAAATTCCCAGCAAAGGTGGCCAAAGTTCCTCTCGGGCAGGGCTCTCATGCCCCAACAGCTATACATCTAGCAGAAATTTAGCAGACCAGGTTTGTTTTCTATTGCTACTATCCCTACTGTGAAAAGCTTCATCTACTGGTTTTCTCGTTACACAATAAAAGCTTTCATTAAGAAATAACTTGTCCACCCTAATTCCCACTCAAGCATCCTGCAATAAGCCATTTGGGTTGCCTGTGGTAGAGCAGAGGCTTTATATTAGCAAACACACAGACACACATATGGCTACTTCTCTTCCCACTGGAAAATTCTGTCTTGGGAGCTCTTGAACGAGAATTCGGCGGGTGATCTGGAACTGATATGCCAAGGAGGAAATGACACTTTGCTCCCTCTATTAGAGCTCTGAAACAAGACCTCTGGTGGATTGTCCGCTCACTGCTCAGCTGAAGAGGCTTTCTTCACTATACCCCAGGAACAATGCAGCCAGAAGATGAAGCTGACGTGGGAAAGGATCGGCACCTCCTTGACCTGGCTTTGCCCAGGGACGCCGCTCTACAAAAGATGCCAGCCACGTCCCCCTCATTTCCTGCCAAGATACAGTCTGATATATCTGGATGCCGTCAGCTCCCATTAGCAGGCCAGCTCACAGAGGGGGGGAAAGGGCAATTCATGGAAGGGAAGCCATCATCTCAATTAGACCCAATTTAAACCACAGGCCTGACGTGCTGCAGTAATTAGAGATCAAAAGTTATGTTTGTCCTGCTCGTGTTCATTCTCTCGCTCATCTCTCTCGTCTCTCCTACCGAGGCATGGATTAATATCCGAGGTCTTCTCGCTAGAGTGTTTCGTCTGTGCTAGGGCTGCCGAAAGAGCCAGTGGCCAAAGGACAGACACCCCTCTTTACATACAGTGGTACAGCTGGGAAATTTTCGAGGCTGGCCTGAATGGTTTTATGTGGTCTCCAATTTTACAGTATAATGGATACTCTGAATACAAAGCTACAGGTTAGGTTTTGGGAACCCTGTGCTGAGCCCATGACCCACAGTCCCAAATTCCACCCCAAAGTTTGTATGTATCAGCACCACCATTGCACACAAACAGTGGCAGTCATCAACTCCTTGGTGGTGGAAAGTGCCCATCAAGTTGCAGCTGGTTTGCAATGCAAGAGAGGAAGAAGAAGAGTTGGTTTTTATATGCCGACTTTCTCTACCTCTTAAAGAGAATCAAGCCGGCTTACAACTGCCTTCCCTTCCTCTCCCTGCAACAGAGACCTTGTGAGGTAGGTGGGGCTGAGAGAGTTTGGAGAGAACTGGGACTGGCCCAAGGTCACCCAGCAGGCTGCATGGGGAGGAGCAGGAAAACCAACCCGGTTCATCAGATTAGAATCCTCCACTCATTTGGAGGAGTTGGGAATCAAACCAGTTCTCCAGATTAGAGTCCAGCGCTCTTAACCACTACACCACACTGGCTCACATGTTAACAAGCTTGCAACAGGTTTTCATGCCTTGCGGGGCATTGACTAGACCAGCTCCATAAGTAACCAGTTCCCCTCCTCACTTCAGCCTCCTCCCCATGCTACATGACGTTTTGTCTACAAGAGTCTCCCCGGCAAAGTCTTTTGGGGGGTCAGAAGGTGATGGTGGAGAGCAATCCACTTGTAGAAAAAGCTGGTAAGATCCAGCCCAATAACAAGAAGGCAAATACAGAAGGGCTGAGTTAAGGTTAGATTCCACTTCTGTACAGCAGTTCAGATCTGGATGGCCCAGGCTAGCCCAATCTCATCAGATCTGGGAAGCTAGGCAGGGTCAGCCCTATTTAGTAAGTGGATAGCAGACCACGAAGGAAGTCCAAGGTTGCTACATAGAGCCAGGCAACGGCAACCATCTCTGTTTATCTCCTGCCTTGAAAACCCTAGGGGGTCACTCTAAATTGGCTGAGAGTTGATGGCACTTTCCACCCCACAATTATTTGCCTTTGTAAATTCCCACACCATTTCTCCACTGATACTCCTCAACTTTCTGTGAGCTGGGCCTACCACAGTTCCTAATCCATAGATCTGGACTGTGCCCACCATTTGCTTCCCCACTATGAATATGTGAGCATATTTTTAAGAAGGGTGAAGAATTCCACTCTGACACCATCCAGTAACCTCACTGATATGTAGATCCAGGTAGGAGGAGACAGTTCCCTGTCAAGTCAGTCCTCAGCATCAGCAATGGGGCCACTTAAGCTGATGCACTGAGCTAATGGATTGCTGGACACCTCCTGAACAGATTCATGGAGGGGAGGTCCATCAATGGTTACTAGCCATGATGAGGAAAGGGAACATCCATATTCAGAGGCAGTAAATCTGTCAGTATCTGTGCTAGCAAGCAACATCCTTAACTTCTACCCCCCACTTGTTGACCATCCAGGGTAACTGGGTGGCCACTCTGTGAAACAGGTTGCTGAGTAGATGAATCACTGGTCTAATCCAGCAGGATTTTTCTTACATTCTTATGGTGATTCCTCGTTGGGAGTAGTGTTACAAGCCCCTTTGCTCTGCTGACTCATTTATTTACTAATGCTGCCTGCCTTCTCTGAGTGAACAAGCAGAGCCAAGGGACAGGAGCAGATATGGCCACTAGGGTTGCCAGGTCCCTCTTCACCACTGGTGGGAGGTTTTTGGGGTGGAGCCTGAGGAGGGCAGGGTTTGGGGAGGGGAGGGACTTCAATGCCATAGAGTCCAATTGCCAAAGTAGCCATTTTTTCCAGGTGAACTGATCTCTATTGGCTGGAGATCAGTCGTAATAGCAGGAGATCTCCAGCTAGTACCTGGAGGTTGGCAAGCCTAGTGGCCCCTCATCTCCCCCTGGGCAGACTGGGAAGGGCAAAGTGGAAAGGGCAAATGAAAGGCTGTCAGGAAGGAGGTGGACTCATTAAGGGCTTCTCGCTGAGGACCTTGAAAATACTGGAGACAGCACAGCTCTCGGCAAACAACAACCTTTATTCTAACTACAGCCCAACCCTAGAAAATGGCTGACCATGAGAGACAGGGTGTGGTTTAGGAAGTGGGCTGTCCCGCTCTTCTTTAAGAAACATGAACTGTCTTGCTGCTCCCCTTGCTGGTTCCAGATGTTTCACTTCTTCTGGCATCCTTCAGCCCCCTCCCCTGTTACCAGTAGGGATTATTGGCCAAGCCCCACGACCTCTTCCCTCACTGTGAAGTCTTCTAGAAAAGCTACAGTGACCTTTTTTTTTCTTCCTGGAGAGCCTTGATTTGTGGCTGAACACTGGATTTTCAACTTGTTCTCTGGTAAGTAATGCTTTCTGCTTTGTGTCATGTATTGTACACTTGAAATCAGTGTGGGGTAGTGGTTAGCGTTCAGTCTGGGGGTGCCTGGGTTCAGACCTCCAGTCTGCTGTGCAGTTTGCTGGGTGACCTTGGATCAGTCACACTCTGTCAACCTAACTTATCTGACTGGATTGTTATGAGGATTTTAAAAAATGAAGAAGGGGGAGAGCCATGTATTTTTCACTGAACTCCTTGGAAGAAGGGTAAGATTAAAAAAAAAAAAACAGGTTAGAGTACACACAGCAGTGTTACCTAGTATTGTTGCAACAGACCCAGCGTGGTGTAGTGGTTAAGAGCGGTAGACTCTGATCTGGAGAACCGGTTTGGTTCCCCACTCCTCCACATGAAGCCAGCTGGGTGACCTTGGGCCAGTCACGCTCTCTCAGCCTCACCTACCTTACAGGGTGTCTGTTGTGGGGAGGGGAAGGGAAGGTGATTGTAAGCTGGTTGGATTCTTCCTTAAGTGGTAGAGAAAGTCAGCATATAAAAACCAACTCTTCTTCTTCTTGCTAACTCCCAGTTCCCTAATATTAACGTTTCTTCAGTGAATGAGTAACAGATTCCTGAGTTGGATCCCCGCAAACAGCAAGGTTTGTGGATCTTTCCTGGACACCCCCCAACAGTTTTTTCCAGATTTGAGAAAGTCTATTCCCAGGATCAGATGACTCACATGGACTAGAAGCTACATGGGCAGGGCTGCCAGGTCCCTCTTCACTACCTGCGGGAGGTTTTGGGGGTGGAGCCTGAAGAGGGTGGGGTTTGGGTAGGGGAGGGACTTCAATGCCACAGAGTCCAATTGCCAAAGCAGCCATTTTCTCCAGGTAAACTGATCTCTATCGGCTGGAGATCAGTTGTAATAGCAAGAGATCTCCAGCTAGTACCTGGAGGTTGGCCTCCCTACTCATGGGTTTGGACAAGGGGCTGCAGATGGTGGTGGTAGGGAGCAAAATCACTCTCTTTTCTGTCAACAGAGCTACACTGATGGAAAAGACAAGGAGGAGGATTTCATCCCCTTCCCCATTGCAGCCTCCCCAACGTGCATAGCTATTAGTCCTCATGGGTCACACCACCCCAGGAATAAACCTTCCTGAGTCTGAAAGGACTGCTGCTAGGAAGGGAATGTGGGAAAGATGTTTGACTGTCAGCACCTTTTGTTAACAGATCACGGAATCTAATTGTGTTCTTTTTCCAGATCGCCTACATATCTTCGACAAGGCTGAACCGTTTTGCTTGCTCCCGTTGCATTTGAAAGAAGGGAAGCTTAGAATGGTCAGTAACATAGCACTAGACAGCAAGACGATTTCTAGGAAGCCAGGTGCCCGCGGGCCAGATTTTTTACAGGTCGAGACAGAATTTTACCCTCTTGGCTGATCACCAGGATGAGAAGAGGCAAAGCCAGAGACATTTCCGTCCCTTGGTCTGCTCAGAGACCTATTACTGAGACCCGGCAACTACGTTGGCCTCTCCGCTTTTCAATTCCATGGGCTGTAAAAGCTTCCTCGAGGGCCGTTCCTGCTTTTAGAGCAAATGGCACCCAGGGGCCTTCTGAGCTGAACATTCAGGGCAGATGGCCCCCCTCCATATTCAGAGCACCGCTCTGTCAGTATTTATCTGCTGTTCGGTGCTGTGCGGCAGTCTTTGCTCAGAGGCACACTTCACTTTTCTTTTTTTGTTCCAGGCCGTTCCGCTGCTCTGGCTTCTGCAACCCTTGAAAAATAGATGGGGTGCCGTTTTTCTTTCTGGCGCAAGGTGCAACGGAAAGCAGCCGTTTATCTTCATTGGTGCAGTCGCTGGACTCTTATTGGGTGTGCTTAGATTACAAACTACTATCGCCAACTCCTTTTCAGACTATCTGTCACTGTCCTCTGATCATTTCGGTTAAAAACCAGCTTGGAAACCATACCCTCTAACCTGGCATCTGTTCCCCATAATCTCAGATATATGTATAATCCTGCCCAAGACACTGCATTTGTTATCCAGGTCCGTCATATTCCATGACTGTCAGACATGAGGTTTGTGGTCATGAGGGTCTTTTCGGTGACTGCCTCTTGGCTGAGGAATATCTTTCTTCTCCTTGCTGCCTGACAATTATTTCAGCTTTCCTTTTACTGATTTACGCCACACTTTGGTAACTTCAGTTTGCAGTTTCTTTCTTTTCTTTGCATTGCCATTATGGACTATGTCTAGGGTTGACAACTCAGGACTGGGAAATTTCTGGAGATTTGGGGACAGTGCCTATGGAGGGTGGAATTCAGGGAGGGATTTCACCTAGATGCTATGGCATACCATTAGGGTTGCCAGGGCCCCCCTCACCACGGGTGGGAGCTTCATTGTGGTGGTGGTGGGGTAATTGGCGCAATAATGTCACTTCCGGGTTACCCCATAGAGTTTTCGGAGGAATGTGCTAGATCATCCCCGTCACTTCCGGGGTAAAACCGGAAGTGACGTTATTGCGCTGCTTGCCAGCCAGCTGAGGGGGTGCAGGCAGCACCTTTAATTGGTGGGTAATTGCCCACCGTTACCTGGTACCTGGCAACCCTACATACCATACAGTTTTCCTTCTGACACGGCCATTTTTGCCAGAGGAACTGATCTCTGTACAATAGAGATCAGTTGTTATTCCAGCAGAACTAAATATGTCAGCTTAAAGTTATTTTCAGCTGTTTCCCCCCCGTATGTTTTTATTGTGGTGTGAGTTTGTTGACCCTGATGCTAATATTGGCTTTATAAGATTCTATTTATTGTTTGGGGGGTTGCATCCAGACTAATATTTGTTTATGGGTATGTTTATTGTTTTATTGGGTTGGAGCCACAGGATCCCCCCCAAAAAAGAAAGGAAACCCTTTAGTATGTCTTAGAGACCAACAATATTTTTGGGATATTGTTGGTCTCTAAGGTTCTACTGGACTCGAAGCTAACTCTTCTACTGCAGACCAACATGGCTTCCTTCCTGAAAATTACTCTATAGCGATTATTTACAACTGGATTATCCTCCATAGACAAGCCTATCCAGTTGCAAATGATTGCAATAGCCCAGTGATAGTGTCATAGCCTATGGTGTGTGGATGCAGCCAACAATCGGCTATGAGGACATAAGTGTAAAGAAACATAGAGCTGGAAGGGACCTCAAGGGTTATCTAGTCCAACTAGGCTTGCCAGGCCCAACAGCTCCACCGGCGGGAGCTTCGTGGGGCCGTGGCGTTAGCGCGCAATGCGCCTTCGCAATGCACCTGGTTTCCATAGAGTTTTAGCCAAAAGTGACGCAAGCACCACGTCTGCAATTGGTAACCCTAAGTCCAACCCCCTGCACAATGCATGAAATTTACAACTACCTCCCCTCCCCCACTATCCCAGTGACCCCTGCTCTATGCCCAGAGGCAGGTAAAAAAACCCTCCAGGATCCCTGGCCAATCCTGCCTGGAGGAAAATTCCTTCCTGACCCCAAAGTGGCAATCAGTATTGCCCTAGGCATATAAGAAAGAGCCATAATAGCCAAGCACTGATGCAACCCTTCCTGCCCTCCCTCTCATGATCTGCCTAAGTCCACAGAATCAGCATTGCTGACAGATGGCCATCTAGCCTCTGCTTAAAAACCTCCAAGGAAGGAGAGCGCACCACCTCCCGAGGAAGCCTGTTTCACTGAAGAACTGCTCTGTCAAGAAGTTCTTCCTAATGTTTAACCAAAAACTCTTTTGATTTAATTTCAACCCATTGGTTCTGGTCCAACCTTCTGGGGCAGCAGAAAATAACTCCACACCATCCTCTCTATTACAGCCCTTCAAGTACTCGAAGGAGAACCACCACCTCTCAAGGAAGCCTGTTCCACGGAGGAACCGCTCTGTCAGGAAGTTCTTCCTAACGTTTAGTTGAAGAACCCAACACTATATTCAATTCCTGCAGTGTCCCCTCCACCTATCACACTTCTGTAGCGCTACCTCTGGTACCTCAAACACAAGGGTGACTTAGAAAAAGATATTGTACAAAGATATGGTAGAATAAGCACAACGTAATTACCATCTGAATTCTGGCATATTCTCCACATGCAACAAAAAACCAATTGTTGTAAGCCCCGAGTTAGTAATAGCTTTCTAGAGTATATACATATTTGACAAATGGATGGAGGAATGGATACGCTGACAGATAAATATTTGTAAGTTTCCTAATAGGTTCTCATTGATCTGCTGTTCCTCCTGTGAGTGGGGAGGATGTGATCCTTCATTAGGTGACATTTCAAAAGCAATTAGAAAAACCCTTCCACTTGTAAACACACTCACCAGAAAAAGCTCTTGCATTTTCATAAAGTCGTGAATAGTCAATCTGTTTTCAAGCTGTTCCACACTTCTCACGGAGCCTTTTTCTCCAGTCGTGCTCAGCAGCTGATCCTCAGTAGCAACCATGGCTTTTCTTAGCGCGAGAGGCATGTTTGTTGCTAAGGTTTAGTTGGCTTTTATGTACATCACTAAGACTCCAAGTTGTTCTTTTGTATCGTTTCCAAAATCTTGCTTGGCACACCAGCTAACCCAAGTTATGGGGCAACGCCTATAGAAGGTCAAAAAGGATTTCATTGGTGTGTGTGTGGGGGGGAGGAAACAAAAAGAAGAGCTCACTGCATATTCCAATTAGGATATTTTCATTCATATTTAGCCCAGATTGAACACTGGATTTTAGACCATGCTGTGAAAAGCAGAGAAAATAAGTGACGCACAGTAATACTAAGCAAATAGAATCGAGCAAATTTATAGTAATTCACAATTTGTTCCTGTAAATGGAATAGAAGCTATTCACCCACAGAAAATCCATTTTGCTTACCTTGTCACCACTGACTTGTTATTTATTCTGATTAAAATTATATTATCTTTTCAAAGCATGCTTGATTATTTCCAATGCTCCTTTTTCTCAACTACTACCAAGTTTACACGGTATTGATGGGACTGTTTGGGGACCTGGATTTCCTTTCCTTCAAGCCCTCAAGTGTTTCTTAGCAACCTGATACAACACTAGCAAAGCTGTCTTCCCTCCCTCTCCCAGTCAGTGGTCAAAATAAAGAGTGGGCTGAGCTATCCTCAGGGAGAATCTTGCAAAACAAGCCAGGAAAGAGACATAGCAAATTAAAAGACTCAAAGCCAGATCTTTCAAGAATACTAGTTTCAGCACAGCAAAGACGGGGGAGATTACATTTTGCATGGATGAGTGCGCACATGTGTGCCCACACATTGTGCACTCAGTGATCTTTTGATCTGCAGTGTAGTTGAATGGCACCCCTTTGTAGACTAGTAAGCAGACAGGTAACCCTGTGCTAGTGCAGACTTTTTAGACCCACTAAGTACACATGAACACATGAAGCTGCCTTATACTGAATCAGACCTTTGCTCCATCAAAGTCAGTATTGCCTACTCAGACTGGAAGCGGCTCTCCGGGGTCTCAGGTAGAGGTCTTTCACATCACCTCGCTGCCTGGTTCCCTTAATTGGAGATGCTGGGGATTAATCCTGGGACCTTCTCCATGCCAAGCAGATGCTCTACCACTGAGCCACAGCCCCTCCCCTGTCAAGAGAGGGGAGTCAGGGAGCAAAGGAAGAGCCAGCTATATGCTAGCTTTGTCGCCTGTTATTTCGCTACATGGTCAGCACAAGGGAAGAGGCAGACTTATACTACCATCTAGGGTTACCAACATCCAGGTGGAGCCCGGAGCTCTCCTAGAATTACAACTTATATGCAGACTCTAGAGATTCATTCCCCAGAGGAAATGGCCACTTCAGAGGGTCGCCTCAATGGCAGCGGTTCCCAACCTTTTCAATCCATTTATTATTATAAAGGAGCTTTCCTGGGGATATATCTGAATCAATCTCAAGGTAGAGGCTGGACTTCCACCTGTAGGGAATGCTGTAGCTTTGGATGTCCTGCATTGAGCAGGGGGGTGGACAGTTCATAAGACTCCTTCCATTCGAATGATCGAATGACTCATCAGTCTCTGAGGGCGACATCCAGAGTTAAACAGAATGCTTTGATCCTACCCTGCACAACACATCAGACATCCAAATTATACTAAAATCATAGGGTCCCTTCATCACACTTGCCTGGTTTAAGATTGCCTTTAAAGGTTAATCCTTCTTCAGAAGTCTCGAGTCGAGATCAATTTCGGGCTCGCTGCAGAGAGCAATCCAAGGCTTTGTGGATATTCAAAAACAAAACAGAAAAAAAGCAGTAGTCTCACAAATCAAAGCTTTACACATAAAGCAAGGCTACTTGGGTCAGGATCGACATTTCCATGAACTCTTACTCCCCCCCACCCCACACAATCCATTTCAGTCAAAGCAAAAAGGGAAATTAGCCTTACCGCAGCTTGCTTTGATTCTGTGGGTAGGAGAGCAACAAAGGGTTGACTCCTCCAACCCCATCTGGAGATGAATCCCCTCCCTCTTCTGGGAGATGAAGAAAAAACATGAAGCAAAAACATTGCTTTCAAGTAGACCTAAAGGTCCAGTGACTGTCAAAGTTCCAGCATGCATCACAGCCCATTGAAACCAGATGTGCTAACACCTACGTGTCTCCATAACACAGCATGGTAGAATGGTTAAAGTGCCAAACTTACACAGAGAACTCTCCAGGTTATAAGAACATAGGAAAAGCCATGCTGGATCAGACCAAGGTCCATCAAGTCCAGCAGTCTGTTCACACAGTGGCCAACCAGGTGCCTCTAGGAAGATCATGAACAAGACAACTGCAGCAGCAGCATCCTGCCTGTGTTTCACAGCACCTAATATAATAGGCATGCTCCTCTGATCCTGGAGAGAATAGGTATGCATCATGACTAGTATCCATTTTTACTAGTAGCCATGAATACTCCTCTCCTCCATGAACATGTCCACTCCCCTCTTAAAGCCTTCCAAGTTGGCAGCCATCAAACTTCCATTCTGCCATGAACACTCTCTCAACCAAAGCTACCTCGCAGGGTTGTTGATAGGAGAGGGACCACACATGCCTCCCTGAACTCTTTGAGTTGAGTGAAACTTAAATATATAGGTTTGGTTCCCATGAAAAAGATCCATGAATGCAAGGGAGGGGCAGTTTTTGCCAATTCCCCTCTCCCACAGTAGCTTTCCGACCCCACCCACATGGTCCCTAGGGGCCTCCCATCCTCCAGGAGCAACACTGGGGAAGGGTCGTAAATGGCATGAAGAAGCAGGCAGAGAAGTTACACTTCCATGCACAGAAGACCTTCCATACACGGAAGATTTAGACGGACTCCAACCCATAGTGCCCGCATTAGGTGGTCATTTGTGTTTATCTACATTCCCATTACAAAATTCCAAGGTGCCTGTTTACAATAGGCAGATCCTGCAAATAAAATTTGGGAGAGGTGTTCATGAGCCTTCCCAAATCAGGTTTATATCTACATTGGATCTGATTACAAGTTTCTTCAATAGGATTCCTCAAACCTGATATTCCAGACTGTACATTTGATGAGGAACTTTCTCACCTCTGGAGAAGAAGAAGAGGAGCTGGTTTTTATATGCTGACTTTCTCTACCACTTAAGGGAGAATCAAACCGGCTTACAAATCCAGTCCTCACCTGATAGATGATCTTGTAGGAAAGTCGGTGGTGGTGGAGCAGGAGGGGTTGCTGTTGTGATCTTGAATGGGCTCACCAAGGGAACAGAACTTGGTAAGGCTATCATGAACTCCTGAAGATAACATCAGCTTTTCTAAGACCTTGGTTTGAATTCCCTAAGCTTCTGAAGAATAGAGAGCCCCGTGGCACAGAGTGGTAAACTGCAGTACTGCAGTCAAATCTCTGCTCAGACCTGAGTTCAATCCCGACGGAAGTCGGTTTCAAGTAGCCGGCTCAAGGTTGACTCAGCCTTCTATACTTCTGAGGTCAGTAAAATGAGCACTCAGCTTGCTGGGGGTAAAGTGTCAATGACTGGGGAAGGCAATGGCAAACCACCCTGTAAACATACACATGAAGCTGCGCTATACTGAATCAAACCCTTGGTCCATCGAAGTCAGTATTGTCTACTCAGACTGGCAGTGGCTCTCCAGGGTCTCAGGCAGAGGTCTTTCACATCACCTATTTGCCTAGTCCCTTTAACTGGAGATGTCGGGGATTGAACCTGGGACCTTCTGCATGCCAAGCAGATGCTCTACCACTGAGCCATGGCCTAGTTAATGTCAGGATGTGACGTTGCCCCATGGGTCACTAATGACCCAGTGCTTGCACAAGGGACTACCTTTACCTTTTACCTGAAGAATAAATATGCTGCCTTGGGCAGAATTCATGGTCACTTGCAGGTACAGGATGCACCAAATTGTTGCCAGTGTATTCTTCACAATTCCACGTCACTGGTCCACAGATAGATACTGGGGTGGATCCAAACATCCTCAAGTTAAAGGAAGGCTCCTTAGATTGAAATGGCTCTTCCCACAACCGAAGAGCCACTTAAGCTGGAAAAAGGCTCTTTGGCTGGAGAATGGCTTCACATTTTGCTCAGTGGAGTGGTAGAACTGGGGTAGAATACACCCCAGTGGCATCAAGGAGCAGATTGGACTAGATTCTATGACCTTAACACCCACACCGGTAAACCATTGCAAGGAGCCTTTGTTCTTCTCCTGAAGAGAGACTGCCCATTGCTTTATCTCAAGAAACGGGTCCATTTTTCCTAGTCATAAACCTATTTCTCTGATAAAAAATTGTGGAGCTTTTGGCCAACCTCAGAAGACTGCATTCTGAGACCTTATAAATCTAACATTTAATTCAACAAGAGGCTAACAACCCACCATTCAAAGGGCTTCATACGCATGACCCTGTTGCAATCCCTTATATACTGCTCAGTTATCCCCATGATGCACTTGAGAGGAAGAACCTGATGGCTTACTAAAGGCCGCATAGCAATTTTATGGCACAGGTGGAATTTCAACAGCTTCTCCTAAATAAGAACTTGTTCTTAGCTATTACGCTTCAACAGCTCCGAAATATCTCCGCAGTCCTCATTTAGGGCGCTTTCCAACACACGGAATAAAGCACTTTGCAACTAGAGTTTACTAAGTGATATAGCAAAACTCTCTTGCAGACTGTCACCAAAGTAGATTGACAGTGCATTATTCATAGGGTTGCCAGCTCTGGGTTGGGAAATACCTGGAGATTTTGGGGGTGGAGCCTGAGAAGGGCAGGGTTTGGGGAGGGACTTCAATAGTGTCCACCTTCCATAGGATCCATTTTCTCCAGGTGAACTATTCTCTGTCAGAGGTTAGTTGTAATCCCAGGAGATCTCCAGCTAGTACCTGGAAATTGGCAACCCTAATTGTTCCGCATGTGTGAAATATAGCAGAAGTAACTAAAATAAGGGCACCCCTAAGACATGACAGTAGATCCCTGAGTAAGGGTCAATCCAGGATGTACATGGAACTCGCATGCAGAATTCACCCTTCCAACACCAGGAAGAGATCTGTTTGCAAAATGTAAGCATGTTAGCATTAGAGAACCTATGGCACTTTGGATCAGGCTTTAATCATAGAATCATAGAGTTGGAAGGGACCATCAGGGACATCTAGTCCAACCCCCTGTACAATGCAGGTCATTCCAAACTACTTCCCCCCCCACACACACACACATCCAGTGACCTCTACTCCATGCCCAGAAGATGGCCAAGGTGCCCTCCCTCTCATGATCTGCCTAAGGCCATAGAATCAGCATTGCTGACAGATAGCCATCTAACCTCTTCTTAAAAACCTCCAGGGAAGGAGAGTTTACCACCTCCTGAGGAAGCCTGTTCCACTGAGGAACCGCTCTGTTAGAAAATTCTTCCCAATGTCTAGACAGAAACGCTTCTGATTTAATTTCAGCCCGTTGGTTCTGGTCTGACCTTCTGGAGCAACAGAAATCAACTCGGCACCATCACTTATAACCTCCCAGGGATGCTCTAGGCTGATCCTGCATTAAGCAGGGGGTTGGACTAGATGGCCTGTGTGGCCCTCTGGGATTCTAAGTTTTGTGTATCTGACAGACCCGTGTAATCAGGTTTTCGCAAGGCGAGAGACAGGCATCTCCCCTGTCGCACCCGCAGTCTAGTTTCTCAGCTGTAATTGAGTATACAGAACATTTTGAAACTAGGTAGTTTACACACCATTGACTTTCAGGTGTTCTAGCAGCATCTCAGAGCAATAAGAAATGCTTTTTAAAGCAAGTGCTGGAAGTAATACAAGTAGTTTACTGCCATGAAGCAAGAAAAATAAAATTCCGAAGATGCTTGCTCAGGAAAGTAATCTCTGGATGTACCCACATATGCGGGGAAGACAAATTTGGCCGTTGACTTTGAGCTGTATTGTCGCAAAAGAAGTTTGCTTGATATGTTACAGCGCCGGAACTTGCAGTATTGCATCAAGACGCATTTGTAGTATTGAAATGTTGGTGGACAAGCTGCTTGTCATGGCTGATCAATCCTTCCTCTTCTGACTGTCCATATTTAAAGACTGTAAACTCTTCAGGGCAGGGACCAATTGTTTTTCTTATGTTACACTGTAAAGCACTATGTAGCGTGATGGTGCTGTCTATATGTAACAAGGCCAGAGGTTAGCTTGTTCCTCAATGATCAGGGAGCATTAGCAGCCTCTTAAGCTATAATGGTGTTCAAGTAAACCCCTATGGGGTTGGGGGAAAGCAATATACTTAGTTGCTGAAAGTGTAACATCGATCTTTTATATGCTGGGTGATGCATTCTCACCAATAAGGACCCTGCAAAGGTGTGCAATGCGAACCTATGCAAAGACACATCCGGCATTTTCTAGGGTTCCCTGCAATGCCCAAGCTGGCTGTCTGCATATAAGCCAGCCGCCATATTAATTGTTTGGTTTCTAAGAGATCTGCCAAGTGGAGTGCAATGGGACTTCCCTTTTCCCACCATTTCAAGACCACTGAGCATTCCCTCCCCCCGCCCTGAATTCTGTTCCTGTGAGTTTGGGGATCCTCATGTACAGTGCAAGGAGCAAACTGGAGAGAATTATGAGTGGAAAATCAGAAGAAATAGCTGACCCTTCTCTACCTCCCCCAACAGAGGTGCCTCATGCATCATCCTTTAAGACTGAATTTTAACTCCTTTGAACAGCATTTCTGTGTTATACCCAAGAACCTGTTACTTAGAATATCTGCCCACTTTTCTCCCTGAAAAGATCCGAAGCAGGTCACAGGGGAAGTACAGTAAAAAATACAATTTATACAAAACTCAAAAGACACAGGTATATATCTAGGGCCACTCCTGGATCCAATGGGCCAGTTTCCAAAGGCCATAGAGCAGGGGTGTCAAACATAATGCCTGGGGGCTGTATCCGGCCCCTTGAGAGCTCTTATCCGGCTTGCAAGCCAGCTGCCACCACCCCACTCTCAATCTGGGATCACAAGGCATGGTCCAGCCCGACCAAGTGACATTTATGTCAGATTCAGCCCTTGTAACAATTGAGTTTGACACCCCTGCCATAGAGCATAAGTCACATACTATGAGCCAAGAGTTATTTGGTTCATGCCCCCGGCCACACCTAAACTTCATGCCTGGAGACAGGAAGAGCTAACGAAAGCTCAGCATTGATGTTACCACTGGCAGCAACATTCCTTCCCATCTGTTCTCCCCATTTTTAGAAGTCTGACTTTCCTCAGCTACCAATTGTAGGAGGGAAGACTGAAAAGTCTTTGTGTCTTCAGAAGAAACAGGCATGTCTGCCCTTTCACTCACAGCTTGCAAGGGAAAAGATCACGCAGGTAATCTTACAGATGTAAACTATTTATTGAATATTTGCCACCAATATTATTAAATACATAATCTTGCAGTTTTTCGCTTTCAAGTTAAAATGTCAGAAACAGAACACCAAATATTTACAATTCTTATAAGGAATGTTACATAATGACACATTAAGGCGTAAATTCTTTTGGCTTATAATTCTGAAAAGAATGATAATAGCAAAAAAGTGATGCAAAATCTTCATTGTGAGATTATGATTAAGCTACAATGTTTTTACAAAAATATGGTGTCAGATGGCAATAAATCCCATTCAAAATCCTGCATTATGTCCCTTCAACTGGGACTGATAATTTATACAGTCAAAACTTTAAAGTTTACATATAAAGGTATCCTATCCACCATTGAAAAGTACAGCTCTCGACATATACAGTTTGTTTGTTTGTTTTGTTTTTCAGGCCACAGTTTTGAAGGTCTGGAGTATCAAGTTGGTTTGATGAATTAGTCGGTTGGCACTTATGAACACATTTATTGCCCTGTTGTAAGAAAACAAAACATAATTCAGCAGTATGACAGAGACCCCAAAACCATCAGGTGACGTTCAAGTATCTTCCATCATAAATCTAGACAGACACATGTGCAAGCATTTTTACTCTACAATAACCAGTGGATAGGATTCGAAGGGTCCATGCTGCTAGGGGAATGAGACTTCTGGGGGTGAGTTTTGCAGATCATAGAATGATAGAGTTGGAAGGAACCACCAGGGTCATCTAGTCCAACCCCTGCACAATGCAGGAAATTCACAGCTACCCACACACACACCCAGTGACCCCCTACTTCACATCCAGAAGATGTCAAAAAAAAAAAAACACTCCACCCTCCATGATCCCTGGACAATCCGGCCTGGAAAAAAATTGCTTCCTGACCCCAAAGTGGTGATTGGCACCACTCTGGGCTTACAAGAAAGGGCCACAAGAGCCAAACAAGAAAGAGCCACAAGAGTCAATGCAAACCTTCCTGCCCTCCCCCTCATGATCTGCCTAAGGTCATAGAATCAGCATTGCTGACAGATGGCCATCTAGTCTCTCCCTTCCTCCTGCAACCCCCCACCCTGACCTGGATAGCCCCAAGATAGCCCCCCATGAAAGTGCAGGGTTACTATACAGAGGCAGACAATGGTGGAACCACCTCTAAAGTCTCTTGCCTTGAAAACCCTAATGGGTTGCCATAAGTCAACTACAACTAGACAACAACCCCCCCCCCACCAGCAGACCCACCCCCCCCACTTTTCCCCACATTGTTCTCAAGAGTTCCTTAACCACCCAGGAAAATTTCAGGGAGATCCGTGAGCTACAAAAGGAAGGGGGGAGGCTAGGAAGTCCCGCTCCACTGGATCTAACCCAGACCATGTGCTGCAACTTCTTTCAACTTGCAACAAACAAACTGTCCTGCATTCAAGTAAAGCAGAACCAGCACAAGAACAAAATTTGAGTCCTTTAGCATTAGATACCAAGAGACCAGGTGAGCTTTGACTCATGAAAGTTTATACACTGGAAAAAATCGTTGGTCTTTTAAGGTGCTATTAAATTTTGTTCTACTACTACAGACTAACATGGCTACCCATCTGAAACCAGGACTAGCATCTAACTTCCCCACAGTTTATTCTTTTAAAATTAAAACTTCAAGGCACAGGAGAGTATTAAGTGATTACTGTGCTTCTTCTCTTCAGAGTAACTTATTTTATTTTTCAAATGTCCGAATGTTAGTTTCTCCCTCTATAAATCAATTGGATTACATGTAAAAACAGTGGTACAAAAAGTTCAAACACCGCAGACCTCTCACAGCCTGAGACTCTGAAATAAGAGATTCTCATTCATGTGGAATGCAGAATGAAATTTCTCTCCAAGGCAAGGGCACGATGATGAGCACTTCTTAAAAACAGGTGCAGAAATAAGGTAGCCTCACCGTGCACTACCGGAATGTATACCCCCCCCTCAAAAAACAAAATCAAACACACCCCTGCAATTTATATTCAGAGAACTCAAAAGCTGGTTTTGCGTGTCGTATGTCATTTAAACCTCCACATTAAGATAACCAACACCAAAACAGCAAATAATTATAAACCAGACCAAAAACAAGTCAGTCAAACTCCTGCCCAAGTAAGAGGCCGGGGCAGCCTTTACAGAGTCAGGCAAGGGCATCTCCACATATCCAAGAACTATCACAGCAAAAAGCTCCATTTCTCACTGTTCCAGTTCTCACCTCTTGCAAACGGGGGCAAACAAAACAAAGCAAAAGGATATAAGGAGAGGCTGTTTGTTAGGCAGGCAGGCCCCGAGCCATGACAGCACCTGAAATTTGGCCTGGAATCACATTTTAAGCCAGCGCTACTAATGCAATGGGCCCCGTGGCACAGAGTGGTAAGCTGCAGTACTACAGTCAAAAGCTCTGCTGACGACCTGAGTTCGATCCTGATGGAAGTCAGTTTCAGGTAGCCGGCTCAAGGTTGACTCAGCCTTCCACCCTTACCAAGGTCGGCAAAATGAGTACCCAGCTTACTGAGGGTAAAGTGTAGATGACTGGGGAAGGCAATGGCAAACCAACCAGTAGTCTGCCTAGTAAACATCAGGATGTGAAGTCACCCCATGGGTTAGTAATGACCCAGTGCTTGCACAGGGGACTACCTTCACCCTTCTAATGCAATACTGGTTGAATATACTGGCACATACTGCTGCAGATAAGATAAAAAGGTTTATTTATTTATACTTCAACTTTCGAACCCGCCCTCCCCAGCTGAAGCCGGGCTCAGGGCAGGTAGCAACATTAAAACCATTAAAAGCTTGATTTTGCACCCACTGGATCAACAGAACAGTCTGCATGAACAGCCCTTCTCAAAGCGTGCTGCAGTAACCCACACACCATAATCTGTAATTTCATAGCCAAACACAAGGGCCTGGATCCAGATAGCCATACCAGGCCACGGACTCGCTCCTCCCCATTGGGCCTTGTGACCCACAATAGCGCTCACCCACTTTTGAAATGGCCCTGAGTTTCAAAATCAATTGACCACGATGTGGTGGGGGTCCTGCGTGAGAAAAAAGGCCCCAAAGCTGCTTTGAGTGCACAGTGCTCCTTGCGCAGTAGTTTTGACTGTACCAGGTGCATTAGGATTGTTTTCATTTCCTTGGCAGAATCTCTAAGCTTATCTCACACCGGAAGCAGTTATTAAAATGCAAGTATGATTAAACCTCTAAGTATATATTAACACACTAAAGTCCGATGACATTTCTTTATGAACCGCCTATAATTGGAACTGCACTCATGAAATTTAGCTTGCGTGTTTCAAGTGCTGCTAGAATCAAAACAGCAGCTAATATAGGACAAATGCAAATCTGTGAACTGCTGCCTTAAGCTTCCCTACCCTGCCACGTCTGTCACTGAAAGTTCCAGGACTGATCATCTATTTCGCTTTCAGCATTTCGTCCACCCTGCTAACCCCATTTCACCCTTCTCGGTTTGCGATTATCCTGGGTCAGAGCATCTGTTTTAATTTTGCTTCTGTTGATTGCTCCGGTTCTGGGCTACTCAGAGTTTAATCAGAAGAATGTCTTAATGTAAACTTTAAATAAACTGCTCAGTGTGGAACGCAAGAAAGGTTTGTGTATTAGCACGACTGGGCGAGCTTTAAGGACCGTGAACCAGGTCAAGGAACAAATGGGATTACTTCCTCTTCACTTCTCAAGAGCTAAAACTGCTGTTCGGTGGCTTCTGTTACTGCTGCCTTTGAAAAAGCTGCAATGAGCCTAGATCTACACGACAGCTGCACAAAAGCAAGTCATTGCTTCTGGACCCCCTTGCTTATGCTCACACAGTGGTGTGGACCTGACTGGGGGGATCCTATGATGCTGGGGAGCCATGTGGCATTAAGCAGCTACACGTGTGGGGCCAAGTGCAACCTAGGCACTGGTCAGGTGGGAGCATACGGCACAGCGCTCCACATCTGTGCATTTAATTCACACACCCCAGCAACACGGGGAATCATTCCAACTGGAAGAGTATCCTTTACCACTGTGCATGTGCATTAGAGAGAAAAAATAAAAGAGGGTATGTTAAAAAATGCCTTAAGCTGGCTGTGCTTCTTTGCTGAATCAGATCAAGTCCATTAAGATTCCTTCCAGCAGTAGCCAGTCAGATGCTTCTAGGTACTCAACAAGCACAACATGACAGTGATTGGTTTCCCTACTAGTTGGGATCTGGTTTACAGAAGCACACCGCAAACCTCTGTACATGGAGATTCCATTTAGCTATCACAGCTGAAAGCAATGCAGACTGTCACTTACTTGACCATGCATGGCCACAGATGCCAACCCTGTTGAGCCTGTGGGCAATTTTGGATCGTGAGCCCAGGTGGTAGGCGTAGCCAGAAAATGGCTGCCAGGGAAGAGGGCTGATTCTGAATGGGTGCCCCCTGCAGACACATGGTGATACCTCCTGGGCTCTTCTCAAGTACCTCCTGCTCCAAGGAGATGGGGAAAAGCTACCAAAGAGATGGGGAAAAGCTACAACTGGCTCTTTGTTTTGAGAGCAGGAGCAGATGGGCACCAGGAAACACACTTACAATACAGTTTCATACAGAAATTTCAGAATGGCCTATCAGTTGGTGTTCAAATTGGATGCTAAACAAAAGTATTACAGAAAGCAGACTCTGGATTCCTTAGGGATTTAGGGGCAAATGAATCTGGTTATTGGGCACACCGGTAGAAAAGCAACCACTTTACCAGCAGGATGACACAATCTTTTTGCCAAGCTGCCCTAACTGATAGCAAAAGAACAACAAGCAGGGCTAAGGATATCTGGAAAGAATCAAAGCTGAACCAACTTCATTTCTTAAAAAAAAAATACTTACTTTCCATCTTTAAAATAAGTTTTCAAAGTGTCGCTGAAACTTTTGGAGTATTTTACAAACTCTTTCTTTTGGTGCTCGAGTGCCTGAAAGATGCATGTGCGAAGAGTCATTCAATCAAAATCTCACACTGTACCTCCCCAGAACATCCTATTTTAGCAACTAGACACAAAAGGCTACTGAAACAAACCAAGGAAATTCGCTTAAAATACCACGGCAGCAGAATTCACCCATTTAAGAAATGAGTTACGTTTCCTTGCATAAATGCTTCTGCAAACTTTGTGTAAACACATAAAAGTGACACATTCATATAACCAACATAGCGTTTGAAAATTATCCTAAGCCTTAACGTAGCCACTGAAATTAGAAAATCCACACATTCTAAACAAAGGCATTAAAAATCAGCTTAGCGGCAAGATTGATTTTCATTCCGTTTGCTTCTTCATCTGAATGATTTGTCTCAACTGCCAGTTATTAGTGCTGAAATGATGCACTGCTCCCACCATCTAAGCATAAGACTGCAGAATCTTTAATATTTATAGTTAATACGTTTATATTACTGACAAGACAACACTGTAGATAAAGAGTGTAATTCACATACCCTCCGGTTCTGGTATTGATATTTCTTGAAGACGTTATTTACTGTGTCAAGAAGTTCCTTTATTGCACTGGCAATGTCCCTGTTTGGCAATGAAAAGATAATTGCAACATCTTTTAAAATTAGACTCACTCAATGCGGAATTTTAATCATTTCCAAAATTATGTCTGACATGTATTTTTCTAAAGGATTTGCTGTTTTCGCAGAATGGGTTTTAGATATGGCCCAGCTAGGCTGAACACTGAGAACTAATTAGATTACGGGGAGCTTCGAAGCCCAAATTAGGTTTATTGCAGTCTTCGCCTGCAGAAAGCCCACACCTGCCCAATATGGAATTCTGAGCCACACAACAGCATTAAATCGCAGGATCTCTTGCCCACTTTGACAATCAAATTCTTCCCTTGGAGCAAGCTGGAAAATTACAGAGACACACAAAAATGGTATTTCACTGCAAGTAAGAAAAACTGACTCTTTATTTGCCTTGAACTGGTTTGTAAGCACTGATCTCATCATCCCTCTTGTCCTACTGGAGTCTCTAGACATTTAAATAAAGCTAAATGGCCTGGAAGAGAACCGTCACAGCAAGTATCCTTGGAGGCAATTTGATGTCAGTAGTTTCCTCTCAGGAGCAATGGATACAATTTCATTTAGTTTTTTAACTTGGTGGGATTTAAGGTCACTTTATAACAAGACTTTTAGTAGGCTGAGAAGTCAAACGGGAAAGAAATTGGTCAATGTCACGTTTTCGCAAGCAACTCTGATGTATCGCACATGAACCTGCCTTATACTGAATCAGACCCTCAGTCCATGAAAGTCAGTATTGTCGACTCAGACCAGCAGCGGCTGTCCAGGGTCTCAGGTAGAGGTCTTTCACATTGCCTACTTGCCTAGTCCCTTTAACTGGAGATACTGGGGAATGAACCTGGGACCTTCTTCATGCCCAGCAGATGCTCTACCACTGAGCCATGCCCCCTCCCCTCCACAATTGCAATTAAACTGTAAAATATTGTCGAAGGCTTTCACGGTCAGAGTTCATTGGTTCTTGTAGGTTATCCGGGCTGTGTAACCGTGGTCTTGGAATTTTCTTTCCTGACGTTTCGCCAGCAACTGTGGCAGGCATCTTCAGAGTAGTAACACTTCAGTGTTACTACTCTGAAGATGCCTGCCACAGTTGCTGGCGAAACGTCAGGAAAGAAAATTCCAAGACCACGGTTACACAGCCCGGATAACCTACAAGAACCAAACTGTAAAATCCCTGTCAAGATTAAAGACACAAAGAACAAAGCCAGCTCCGGTCAAGTTATACGGAGAACAATGAAATGCTGCCTACGCTGAAAAGTTATAAATATCAGCGCTGAGGATCTCTGTGTTCTGCACAAGAAGAGCTCCAAAGTGCTTCCAGAAGTTGAAAGTTTGCAGTGTGTCAACGGCAGCAGTTTATATGCAACAAATATAGACATTCTTAAATGAATAGGCACGCCCTGACTGTTTGGAGGCTTATTTCCAAGGAGGCCTTCAATAATAATCCGGACTGTAAAAAGACTGGCTGCGATCCCAATACAACACTCGAACCACTGATGGCAATAGGTTTACAGCTTCGTACTGGATTGTGGCAAGTGAGATTTTCTACAAATACAGTGAGAGATAAAAACATAATTGTCTACTTGAGAACGCTGAAGCCCTGGCACCAGGGTGCTACAACAACTCATATCTCAAAGTGTCTTCAAGTTACAGGTCCTAAAGCAGATGCTGAAGAATTGCATGTCTAGACATCATAGGATACACCTCTCGGACAACGACAAAGCTCCAAAGAAGGTACGAATGCGGACAGGCAGGTCCTATGCATGCCATCAAGGCCTTCTGAGGCACTGCCAAAAGCACGCTGTGCCATAACAACTTCAGAGAAAACCCAACCGTGCACATAGTAGCTACCAACAAGTAGTCATTTGGCATTGTGGACATTGTCATGATCTAGGGGAGTTAATAGAGATTGTAAAATTTGAGCTCCTAAGGTACATCGTACAACACCCAGGACACTATTTCTTAACTGAATTCTTTATTATTCCCTTAGGTGGAACAGAAGGATCCAAGATCTTTGACAATCTGGGATACTTTTACAGATCTCACAGTGTGCAAACGGCATGTCAGAAGGTAACACAGTATTTTGCAACAGGTGCCTATTTGAACACCTGTTCTGAATTTTTCCAGGGCACTCACTAGTCAAATCATGTTATGGATCATTTACGACAGAACTGCGTATGCAACAGAGGTTCTCTCTGGCCCTGAGACTTTTGCCAAATGGCAGCCTTCGTGCTGGCCAAATGAGGTTTTACTTTTACGTTAATGATTCTGCTTGAATGACCAAGTCTTAAGCAGAACCACACTAGTGCACTATGGCCAAAATATCATATAAATTCCCATATCCTTTAAAATAGGCCAAAAATATTTAATATATTCCCCTTATTCTTTAAAATGGGCAGCCAATACATATGTACATTTTGCAATCTTTACCATCTCCATTTCATTTGTTATTAAAAAAAAATTCAGGAAGGGTGAGGGCCTTCTTTTCATTATCAAATGATTCAACCAGCCTCTATCAACCTCAAATAATGGACAATGTAAAAAACAAGTGACTTATTGTAGCTACACTGGCAGACCCACAAGGACAGATCCCTTGTGGAATCTGCCCTTCAACTCAGGTGATGGCAGAACACTCAATTGGGCCATCGTATAGGCTCTCCTACACTTGGGAAAGGTGAACAGATTGAAGTACTCCAGCATACTTTGTGGGAAAATACCCCAAAAGAGTGTGGAGCAAACTCCATGTGCTCTATTGTGCACCCTATAGCGATCTAATAAAACCAAGCTTTCTAAAAATCTGAATCACTGCCCTCCTTTCCTCAAGCTGGCCAAATGAGAAAATCAACTACCCAATCATGCTCGATTCAATGGTCAAATACTGGTTGAGTAGCTAAAGTAAAAGCTCATTAGAGCAAAAAGGAGGAGATGCAGTGTACCACACAGCATCCAGGAAAGCACCATACACAGTTTTGCCAAACATACCCCGCAAAATGATAAAACCCACCCTTCATGGCTCTTTTATTAGGGCGAAGCTATAGGGGGCGGTGTGTGTGTATGCACAGTACTTTACAAATACAGCATCTACCTCAATGTAAAATCGTGCTTTCTGGCAATGCTGGATTTGATAGCTGTGCATACTTGCTTCAGGTTACCTCTAGAAACCCATGTTCTTGTCAAGAGGTGCCCGCAATTAAACATGCAGCCAATCATGTGGCTTAACTAGGAGTGGAACATGCAGGAATTCCTTGCAGAAAGTTACAGGACAGAGGACTTCTGCTCCTGAATGAAGGGTGTGTGAATCCATGGTTCCTGCAAAACTGGGGAAGCAAGGGGCTTTAATTCTTCCCATCATATTACCCCAAGAGGGAAAACAAATTAGGCACTCAGGGACACAAGGACATTCTTGACTTCAAGGAGCATTAGGCCATATTTGACATGTCAAGTGATCAGAATCCCCAACTGTAGATCTTGCTAACAATTTACTCTGACCGGCAAATTGGTTTAAGCAGAAGCACTTACTTGATTGTCTGAAGAAACCTCACTCTGTCATTGATCTCGTCTGGGATCTTACTGAGAATCTGTTTAAGTGCTCGTGCCTTTTCATTTAGATCTTGGAATTCTGGTTCTGGCCTTTCAATCATATATTCTGATGAAAGAATAAAAGCATCGGTTTGAAGAAGGTTTCAGAAGATACTAAAAACATTTGACAAATTCTATCAATTCCAAGCGTGCCCTAAGTAAGTGGCATATAAAAACTGAGCTATGAACTGATTCCAAGTCTCTAATGTGTATGGGAAAGGACTACATATATAAGTGGAACCTGGAAATTGCCTTTGGACAGCTAATATCTTTGACTCATAACTTGTATAGCAGAACAGATTATGCAGGTGTTGTTAAGAGATACTTGAGAGCTAGTGAAGGGAATGCATGACACAGATTTTGGGCTCAACCCCCACCTTTATTATGGACAATCTCTATAGCCATTGAGAGCAATTCTTTGAGCCATAAAGTGTGAACGATATTTATCTGGAAATTTTTACTCCGCTCTTTTAATAAACTTTAACTAGCACGTTGGCAAGGGACTTATCTTCCACATTTTTTCCAGCCACCAGTATATTTCACAACCACCATGCAAGATGTACTGTAAGCATTTAAAACTTAGGAGTCCTTATATAAACATTATTCACATAGCAAGAATATTGTGTGTGTGTGTGAAAACAATTATCATTTGGCAATCAAGGATTCACATGTACTTGCAGAACCAAAGCATTGGCCTAAATATCTCTGGTCAAAGTTTTAGGAACTCCATTTTGGGACGAAACACCACCAAATAACAGATTTATAACAATTTACAGGCAATACCTTCTACATCATCTGCTGCCATGCGCAGAAGAGACTCGGTAAAATTAACTTCAACACTTTTTTTCTCCAATATTTTTATGATGATGTCTTGTGTGAGACCTGGATTTTCCTTTTCAGCCTGCATTTCCAAGAAAAGTTTCTTTATTTAGTGCGCAAATGGACATTTTGAAGACAAACAAAAGCAACGGAATAAAAAGTTGTCATATTAAGACAACAATTTTGCAAGCCAAGTTAGCATAATTGGTCCATCAGAAGCATTCCATTTTAAAGAACGTTTCCCCCCCCCCCAAAGGGAGATCCGTATTTCTTGGAAGACACCAATATTTTTCTCTGACAACTATTGCCCAACAAGTGATTTCACTCATTCTAATGGTACATACTGCGTATCAGACACAACCTTTCCTTTTTTGTGTTAATTGGAATTAAGGGGACAAATTTATACACCTGCATTAAATACCTATACGTTACAAGCTACACAGGATTAAAGACATTCAGTTTGTTGTCATAGCTTTCACTTATCTTTCTAGATACATGAGAATTACTTTTCCTACAGCTAGCAAAACATTAATCTTTCGTGATAATATACTCCAGTGAAAGTCAAAGGGAGCTGCAAAATCTCAATTTTCCTACATCCCATTTCACTCTTACATCTTGCACATTCTTCCGAGTGCTTTTATCACATTGATTTCTCTCTCCCGAAAGCTAAAATACATGAAGTACCAACATGACAGGAAGCACTAAAAGCCAGCCGCAGTAGTGAAGGCTATACTTCAGAGGAAGGATTAAGATTCACATTATTTTATACGGGAATGCTCTGCACATATGTGCCAAATTTTTATCCATTCAAAATTGGGAAATTGTCCTTTTCATGTCAGGTCACATACTGAGTTCTCATCACAGAATTAGAGTTTGAAGGTATTTGGTGGTCAATTACACCCAAATCCTACCCTAGGCAAGACCATCCTACACCAACAAAAGCCAATGATGCAACCCCAGAAGCTTAGCCATGGAAGGACCATCATTCTGGGCTCAAGAAGCTGTCTCCTATCCTTGATGCAGGGGGAGGGAAGGAGACCCAAGAAAATGAGGCCTCTCTCTATGACGGAGCTCAGAAGTGACATCTTCCACGAGCCTGTTAGTACCACTTCCTGAATTTGTTTGAGGCCTCTATGGTCAGCATACTGGAAAAATCCCATCCTGCCCCATTCCTTCTTTAACAACATAAAGGAAGACTTCTCTAGACAGCCAACTCCTCGATTTAATTGCTCTTTATGAGCCTCAATCCAGAGATCCAGATGACTAGCTCCAAAGAGTTCAGCACATCTTGATGATTCACCCCCCTTTTCAACAGCAGTCTCCTATATAGTAGACCCTCCTCCATTCATGGGAGATCCATTCCCTATATCACTGCAAACGACAAATTCCACGAACAACAGCAAAAACAACTAAGTTTCCCGCAAACTTTAACTATGCAGTCATTCTGATGATGGCACAGTAAGAGTAAATACAGGCTGGAGTCCACTTTATATGACTCGATCACAAGTAAGTGACACTGTGAACCACAAACAGCAAGGGTCTACTATACTACATGACAAGCCACTTCAGGAGGAGGGAGACTTTCAGACAGAAAGCCCTCAACATTTCTCCTCCCTGCCTCCAGATGAACACAGGTCATTTTATTCAAGAATTCCTCATATCTTTCACTTGAAGTCATCTTGTTAACCCTTCTACCTCATCCAAGTCCTTTCTTTCCAATTTTTCAATCTCCTTTTTGAGGTAAGGGATCAAGCCAGTATTTGTGAAATCAATCCTGTAATTGCCAAATAGGGCAGTAATTTGATCCTCGAAGCCGAAGTTTTCCAGAAACCACTGCATAGCTACCAACAGAGGGGGGAAAATCTTGGCTGAAACTGCACAAGATGGCAAATTCATGCTTCAGTTAATTCTAACTGCCAAGATGACAGAATGTAGAATATTAAGTCTACCAAGTTATATTCTTCCAAAGTTAAAAAAAACAAAACATAACACGACCAGAAAATTTAGATGTACGCTCTTTTCATTGTAATATCACAAACAAAACTACTTCTTATCCATAAGCAAAAGAAAGCCTACCTCTACTAGGTGACAAAATGTGCACCAGATTTATGCTAAGGACAAGAGTTGTGCAATATATAGCTGTGAAGGCTACAGTTAAGGAGCAAAAGATTAATAAGGAAACGACATTGTAAACTGTTGAAGTTTACAATATTGGGGTGGACCCTAAATAAGTGGAGCAGCCCTCATGGAAGCAAACCTTCACACTGCATCTTCCTGCCTCCTCTGAAATCATGCCCTTGAGAGCTGATGGATCACTGGGAACAGCAAAGGGAGCAAATTGGGAGATCTGGGAGGAGGGAGGGAGTCAGTCACAGCGCATTCCTGACCTTTGAGGGCGAAAGCCCTTAGGAGGCCAGGAAGTGGCTGCGCTGGCGTCCGGACTACTTACACCGGCATTAGTGGCCCCAACCCTGGCGGGGAGGACCAGACACCGGTTTCTGGCCACTGCCGTGGCAGCACTGCCCCAGGATGCCGGCAGGGCCTTCCGCCAGCACCCCACTGGCGTAAAAGCCCACGCCAGTGTTCCGGGGGGGGGGTGTTCTGGGAGGAGTTCCCGGGGCGGGTGAGGAGCTGCTGTTAGGCAGCCTCCTGTCCTCTTTCGCCCCGGGTACGCCAGCGGTGAGAAGAACGAAGCTGCGCCTGCTTTTCTGCAGGCACAGCCTCGCTTTTCTCAATGGGGCAAAAAGCCCCATTTTAAGAGAAAAAAGCCGAGCTGCTGGCGGCCGAGGAAGGGCTTAGGAGGTGCCGCAGCAGAAACTTCTCCCCACCCACAGCTCAGGAATGCGCTGTCAGAGTCCCATCCCCCTGCACTGGCAGAATAAAATCATGGAGTTGGAAGGGACCACCAGGGTCATCTATTACAACCCCCTGCACAATGCAGGAAATTCACAACCACCTCCCCCCACTCCCCCACAACCACCTCTCCCCACTCCCCCAATGGGTGGAATAGTCTTCCACCCATTGGAAACACGGCTGGGATTAAACATATAAATCTGATAGAAATTACTGCTGCCATTTTCTTCACACCCAGGTCAAGCAGCAGTTGCCCTAGAAAAAAACAACAGTGGCACATCTTACCCCTCTTTCAACCGTTCTGGCACTGCTGCCCAAAGAACGAAAGGGCTCTGAGGGGACATGATGGCTGCATCCCTGGTCTCTTAAGAGATGTAAGCTCTGCTAGTCCCAAAGTGATCTTTCCAGCTTGGGGAAAGGGGATTGCTGGACTACTCCTTCAGCCACTTCAGGCTACACAAATAATTGGGTTAACTCTTCATGGCTACCACCACCAAGATGAGAGAAGAACCTAGGATGGTCCTGCATGCTGTTTCTGGGCTGGCCGAGGAAAGAACTAAGGAAGAGATAACAGAAGGGGTAAAAAGCACATGGGCAGCAAGGTTGGGGTACTTCATCACTGTGCCATATTGGACGGGGCTCTGTGTGCATGCATGAACAAATGTAGTATGGTTTTTGTGCTCAAGTGGTGGCATTTAACGTAGAAAGCTGCCTTGTACTTCAGTGAACCACCTAGTTCAACACCATCTACTCTGACTGGCAGAGGATCTCCAAGCTCTTAGGGGGGGAAAAGGCTTTTTCGGTAATCTTATCCAATATCGATTTAACTATAGAAAGCCAGGGATTTAGCCTGGGATCTTCTGCATGCAAAGCATGAGCTCTGCCACTGAGCTACGGCCCCATGGTAGATGACTTTCTACTAGTCTCAATAAGGTGTTTGCTAATTAGAGCAGGAATTTTATTTAGGGTCTCCAGAGAGGAGGGAAAGAGAAAAGAAGCAGTGATGGATTCAGAACAGAAGAGCAGGAACTGAACCCACTGCATCGTTTAATCCAACTTCTACATTTTAGTGTTGTGTGAGTGTCGTGTAGAGAGACAATTTTAATTATTCTTACCTTAATAAAAGCTGCTCTCAACGTTTGAGCTGCAGATAAATTTACTCGTTCTAGCTGCAATTAAAAAAAAGTTACATTAGAACAGAAGATACAATTGTTGTTGTTTTTTGTTCTGAGACTTCAATTCCAAGGTTCTTTGCCAACCCAGATAATTAAAAAAAAAAAAGTCATGTAGGGCCAATTCACAACCACTTTCAAGAAAAAATAAGCATGCAGTGAATTTTCAACATTCTAAAACGGTTCCATGAACTATCTCAAGACCTTAAAGGTACTGACCGTCATATTCTGCTGGAAGTTAACATGCTCAGTGCTAAACACAGAACTGTCTTCACAGCAGCTGATGCTTTGTCCCACCCAAGTGTGAAAAAGTGACAGTACAATGATTCAGAGGGAAGAAAGAGACAAAAGAGCGGAACATGTTAGAGAAAAGACTAGCTATGGGAATATGATTCCATATTTTGTATTTCTGAACAGACTGTCAGATTATCAAGATGGTTATACATCCAAAGGAACTTTTTTACACTTACATATGTTAATCTACCATTTGTAAATGGCTTTCTGGGAAGATTACCAAAGACAGGCCATTCCCTTCTATACTTACATTGATCAAATCCGAGTCCCAGTTTCCCATACCACCATTCGTTTCTGGATTTTACAGCGTTCAGCAGAGGTCACTGTAGAAACCTACAGTGACCGCAGACACATAACACAAGCAACTCTCCCTTCTATTCTGTGGCTGCCTTAAACTGGGACACTAATTAAAACCTTCCAAGTTTACATTTCAGAAACTTGCTGAATGCTGGAAGCATCTTGCAAGCCTGTATTTTCTGCAAACAGAGTCAGAATTAAGGAAGAAACTGGGGCAAACAAATAGCTAAAGGTTATAGATGTTACTTCCCGGGAGGAAAAAGCTAAAGAGATAGAACTCATTAGGGCTGTTTGAAGACTGGGTTAAGAAAACTTCGGCATATCAGCATAAATAATGCATGTTGGGGTATTATTTGACATTTTGAAGGCAACCTCATGTTTCCCAACACTATAATGCAGAGATATAAAACGTGAAGGCGGATTACCTCATTAAAGACAGGATACATAACAGCATAGAGGGGCATGGAAACCATAGAAGTGGTCTCTGCTTCATTCTTCATCTCTTCCATTGTCATCCTCATTCACAGAGCCACTCTTGAGGGAAAAGGCTATCGAAGCAAAGGACTCCTCATTCACTGAAGGGCTTCTTTTTCCTTGTTGTGCCACTGTGTTTAGACACTTTAAAATATATAACCCTGAAAGGGGAAAAGAGGCTCCATTAAAAACAGTCCCTGCTTCAAGAAGCACAACGAACGTTTTAAGGCATTAAATTCAGAACTGCCTCCATTTAGTTCCCCCGCTAATCAGATCTGCTGGCTGATAATTTGTACGTAATTAAGGCAGTCCTTTAAAATTTATCGTAGGTCCTTGTTCATTCTTTTTCTTCTAAAGAGCAATGGAACGTGAAAAACAGTGTCTCCAAAATGCTAAAGGTCAAAACTATTTTTACACTTGGCACAGGAATTACTCACCATTGCTCGTTAATTTCGTCATACATTTAAAGTTGCTCTCTTGGAAAATGATGCAAGTCAAATGGCAACTGACAAATGTAACAAATATGGTTGCTAAAAATAAGATTTTGCTATTTGTTCCGATACAGTAGACTACTGTACTTTGGCAAAATTGGAATTGCAATAAGTTTATAAAATACAGAACGATTCAAGCTTCTGTACCCAAAATCAACAGTGGTCTAATGTTCCACTTCCATACAGGGTGTGCCAGCAAATGTTAGTTCAACAGAACATGCAACTCAAGCAACTGAATCTGGTTTGAGAGGTCCTCCACCCTGCCCAACCCATTCATCTTAAAGAAATGAACTTAAAAGTGACTAGAATTTCTAGTATTGACAAGAAACATAGCAGCTATTAATTGTGCACAGCATAGAAGAAACTGGAGAAACTGCCTAGAACATTCACTATTTTTGGTCCTAGTATTTCAAATTCACATGATGGTTCCTACACATTCCAAATATTTTTCAGGCCCTTTTGAGAAATCTGCAGAAGAGGCAGCAATTTAGAAAACACTGTATCTTCCTCATTAACATGAAATGGTAGCTTACTTTAGCCTACCAATCCTCATCTGGTGGGTCAGGCCATGCAAAAAGGCTGCATCACAACCTAGAGCAGATCACGCTAGGCTACCGTTTTCTTGTTCGTTCAGGTCAGGGGTCCCCAACCTTTTTGAGCCTGCATTCGGGAAAACCTGGTTCGGGGTTCTTGCTTCTGGTGGTGGAATTGTAGTCAAGTGTTGGACAAGGATCTGGAAGAGCTGGGTTCAAACCCCCTCTCTGTTACGGAAGATGGCTGGGTGTCCCTGGGCAAGTCAAGCTCTTGCTCTCTACCTCCCAGGGTTGTTGTGAAGAAAAGCAGAGCAGGGGAGAATAGTCTAAGCTGTTTTGGGGGGTGGGGGACAGGATTAATAAATAAAAGTAAACAGAAAGTAGGAAAAGACAGCAAAGGGGAAGGGGGAGAAAAGCAGAGGTGAGAAATAAGGAGGCGGATAGGGAGTGAGAAGCAAATGTATTAAAACCAGAAGAAAGTCTGGTGTTTTAAGACTAAATGAGGGTCCTGGGTCTAGAAAAAGAGCAGTAGTCTGCACAGCGGTCTATTTCAAACTCTGCCATAATCAACAGGTTTAATTTGCTCCTTTTCAGCAAAGAAACCTAATTTTGAGATTAATTTTAAGTGCACAACCTTGAGAATATCAAGTTTGCTTAATAAGGTACTGAAAAAAATAGCTACAACAGAATTAGAGTTCTATACAAAAAAAATCTCCTAACGTCAAGTCCTAAATATAAATGTAGATTAGATTAAGGAAGTATAATGACTTAAGTGTCTGGAGGCGGAAACAGCAACACACAGCATTGCTCCTTTCTGCTCAATTTATAAGCTGGTTAGCCAAGTCTTAACTAAGCGAAGGAGGTTTCACAGAAGTCATGTTGGAGTAGCAGTATGGTCCTCTCCACTCCCGCAAGAGATGAAAAGCAGCATCCCAGATAAAAGGTTTCACACATCAGAAAGTCTCTAACAAATCTTGCAAACTACAGACATTAAAGTTTTACCAAATGTAAAAGAATCCAGGAACAGTCACTGGATTTCAGGCCTGAATCACAACACTTGGGATTGTTCTGCTTTGTATTTCAGCGAAACCTTCAGAAACTCCCTCATGTGGGTACAGACTACCTGCCCTTTCCCTGCTACTTCGCGTCAGCTAACACTTTTATCCTGCCTTCCTATCTCCTCCCCAACGCGTGGACCATCTTCTGTCTCTACCAAGAGGAAGACATGGGACATTTCCTCAGGTATTTCCCACTTACATCTAGGCAGCCATGACTCAAGGCCTTGTTTCCAAAAGAAGCTATACTGAAGAACAAGAACAACAGATGACGAAACAGGAAATGCACAAGGCAATCCCTGGATCCTTCTCAACCCCAAATCAAGATTCTGAGCTCCACATCACAGACAGCTAATAGGAAACCATCAATGGAGCTTTGTTCTTCTCCCCCTCATTAGCCAAGCCACCAAATCTTACACGTTAGGTTTTCTGCTATTAATGCCATTATTTTTGTGTGTTCTGGAGCAGAAAACACAAGTAGTCTGTTCCACACCTGATCTCCAGAGAGATGGTAGAAGGAGGATGACTATAATGGCGGCAACCTTGCTACATGAAAAGAGCTTTTTATCCACTTCGAAGCACCCTGGGGGTTTGCCTAGAAATATTGCTGTACCTGTATTTCAAGATGTAATTCCTATAAAAACCAAGGGAAAGAAGAACCCATACATGCTTGATCGCATTCTCCAAGTACTTCAGGTTAACTGCTATTTTGCTTCTCAGAGGATAGGGAAAAAAGTCTTTGCTCATCTACAACTCTGAGAGATGCTTTACTCAGGCCGTGGCTCAGTGGTAGAGCACCTGCTTGGCATGCAGAAGGTCCCAGGTTCAATCCCTGGCATCTCCAGTTAAAGGGACCAGGCAAGTAGGTGATGTGAAAGATCCCTGCCTGAGCCCCTGGAGAGCCGCTGCCAGTCTGAGTAGGCAATTCTGACTTTGATGGACCAAGGGTCTGATTCAGTATAAGGCAGCTTTGTGTGTTCCTGTAATGCATAAGCATGAAGGAGCCCTGAAAAAGCATTAACTCATGGACCCAAACTCAACAAGCAAGCACACATCATTTATAGAGGAAATGCAATTTTGAGAAGGTCTGTGGTGGTATGCAAAACTATACCTTCTTATGGCAAGTAACTCAGACAACCCATCTGTTACAAACTGGAAGCTGCCTCAACAAAGAACCAAAGGGACCTCAACAAATAGGATACCTAAAATGCATCAGTCCCTATGAGGTTCAAAATGCATGTTACAGCATTCCCACACACATACCAGGCTAGTGGTCTCTTCAAAGTGGGACTTAGTGGGAAGTTTCACTGTGAGAGAGTTCGTCCACCATTACCAACCTTCTTCCTGCAATGCACAACAGCAGGGCCCTGGGTGACCCAAGTCAACGAGGCCTTCCAATGTGCCCCAGAACACCTTGTAACAAACAGGGGTTTCCTTGGCAGGCAGACTGACAAGAGGAAGCATTCCCAGAAGGGCAAACTTTTGAAAGCCACTCAATGCGCTTCTAGCTAGTAAAAGTACTTAAGTTGTAGCCAGCCCAAGAAGCATCACACAAACCCCGTCTAAAACTTGAGTATGTGCCATTCTGTTGCACATAAATGTGGCTCCTGCTGCCCTAAAGTGGCCTTGATACTAGTCTAGCGAGTAGGCAGCAGTACAATGCTCAAGAGGCATGAAAGGTCTCCTGGGCCTCCTGCACCCGCCCAGAAGCACCAACTTCTACCACCCATGCCACATCTTAAGTAAAATCAGACGCAGTCTCAGAAGTTTAGAGTGGCAAAATACCTAACTACGCAGCAAAGTGAAAAACAGCTTCATCCAATAACTGAATAAAAAGACAGGTTCTCTCCTTCACAGTGAAGGAACAGCCCAGGGATAGCCCTTTCCATTGCTTCTACTGCCTCTGAGGATTAAGCAAAGTGTTAGAAATGGCGCACAGCTGGGAGAGGGAGAACAGGAGGGGCAGGAGAGACAAGTGAACAACCGGCACCTCAAATAAACATTTGGTTGCAAGGCTGCTTTTAAGTAACCTCAAAGGGAATCCAGCATCTTTCCTACTGTAGAGAGGTCGGATTTGGAAGATAATGTAGGGTCGACAGTGGTCCAGCTACACTGCAACAAATTCAGAGAACACACGAGTTTAAGGGAAGCTACAAGGTAATTAACCTTGACCAATTTTCTAGCGCATTCAACTCAGTGAGCATGCCAAAGAGAAAAGCAAATAGAAGCAGGCAGCTGTGTATTTGGCCAAGACACAAGCATACTGTTAAGCCGAGTTGGCACATACCGTTTCCACACTTGGCTTTCAATAGGAGTAACATTCACACTTATGCTTAGGAAGACTTTGCAGTCTCTAGTCAGGATTTCTGACTATCGGTGTAGATAGAATTCAAGAAAACTTTTAGGCTAAAAAGAGCCAGCATGGTGTAGTGGTTAAGAAAAGTGATTTGGAGCGGTAGAGTCTGAACAGGAGAACCGGGTTTGATTCCCCACTCCTCCACATGAGTGGTGGAGGTTAATCTGGTGAACCAGATTTGTTTCCCCACTCCTACACACGAAGTCAGCTGGGTGACCTTGGGTAAGTTACAGCTCTTTTAGAGCTCTCTCAGCCCCACCTACCTCACAGGGTGTCTGTTGTGGGGAGGGGAAGGGAAGGTGATTGTAAGCCGGTTTGATTCTCCCTTAAGTGGCAGAGAAAGTCAGCATATAAAAACCAACTCTTCTTCTGCTGCTGCTTCCAAGGAAGAACATTTGAGCAGTGACTGACCTTCTGTGTTCACTATCCTTCCCTTTTCAGAGTATCTTTAAGATCTAACCTAAGCAGTATTTGGAAAAAAAAGCGATCGTCATAACATACAACTACACAGCAAGCCCCCTCCTCAGTAGCAAGGCTCAATCAGAAAACACACTTTTCCAAACACATGAAAACAACAGCATCTCTCTTACCTCTTCACTGAGCAAGCCTGAAGCTTTCTTCCAGTATACAGAAGGCTTCTTCCAACTTAAGTGGCTCTTCCTCAAATGGTGAGCCACTTAAGATGGAGGAGGCTCCTTAGGAACTTCCTCCAGCCTAAGGGAAGATAACATGCCAATTTCTACAATAATTAAGGAACACAAAGGTTGCTTTGCATTGTTTTCTACCATCCTGCCATTTTATAGTGGGTAAAAATGACTAAACCAAGGCTGTAGAAAACCCCATTTCCAAATCCTCGTAGTTTTTACTATACAGCATTAAAGACAATTCCAAATCCTTAGGCGCAACCAGCAAAGAGATTTCCAGCCACCTTGACAGCCTTGCTGTCTGGATTTTCTTCTTGGCCATGTTAAAGGGAGTGAGCCCAAATTGTTTCGTGAGTTCTAAATCCGGGTTTTCACTGAAGGCTAAACAACTTTCAAACTCAGAACAGATGAATTATCTCCAACTGTAAACAGCAGTTGGTCAGTGTTTTGATGTGAGCTTTACACAGGGCTAATATTTTGTTCCTAGATACCATGAACCTAGAATTTTTCCAGTTCTACATTTGAGGATCATGGAGTAATATTAAGATGGCTAAGATTGCTCACTCAGAGTTCTTTGTTTCACATCTCGTGAAGATGCAACAGGCATCTGCAAGAAGGCAGAAACAAAAATTCCCAGGAAGGTTGCCAGGAGTTTAAGGTCAAAATACACCATGCTACCTAGAAAGCATCTACACCACCCGTGCCATAGTGTGTGAACAGAGCAATTGCCAGGTCTTGACCAAAGCTCTTGTAAATCCCAGCTTCTAAGCCTATTTGGACGGGAGAAGGATAAGAGAGAGGCAGGAATGTTTTCAGTTCACCAAACTTAGCTCAGCACTGCTATAATAACCTTTACTACTTTACTACATGATACCAAGACATGGAAGTTAGTTTTAAAAAAAAACCTTTATGAGACATCTGTTAAAGCACTCACCGGTGGACAGCAAGTATCTATCCAATGTAACTCCATTCAACAACTATGCTCCAAAATTACTGGAGACAGGTGTCACCAGAAAGCATCACTGATGACATCTTATCCCACTACAATAGCATCTGCCTCTTGAAGCAAGAACACATGCTCCTAAATAAGCACTTACACTACATTAAGAAAATGCCAGTACAAAAAGCTACTTAACACCTTGCAGGTGTCTACATCTGAAAGAAGTGCACCGAGTCCACAATTAAAAAGAAGCCAGTGTAAAGTCTCCTTGCTCTACTGTGTAGCCAAGACTAAAAGCCAAAATATGAGTACTGAATTGTTGTATATAAAAATTGTAACTTTCCAAATGTAATATAGATACATATAAGCAAACACATAATGCAAATAGTGGTCAGGATCCAAATAATTCCATTTGCCAAAAGAGCACTGGACTTGTGTTTCTTAAACTGCTACCACCATGGCAAAATGACTTTTTGAAGCTAAAGAGCATTTCAATGCCATGATGTAATATAGCATGGATGCGTGCTGTTCAAAATTAAATCAATGTTAGGCTAAACATGCCCTTGTGTTTGCTTAAGGCAGGTTCCAGATCCCAGCTACTATATAATTATCTAGCAGAACTCTAAACCCATGATTGCCAGTTTAGCCCTTATCATATTCTTACTATTTTTCATAGAGGTAAAGTAAAAAAAAAAAAAAAAGTCACAGGGAAGTAAAATATTTTTAAAAGCTTTATACAGATCTGGCATCTGAATATTGGATATTAACGTCAAAAAGTCAGAAATAGTCTTCCAGCCCTAGGGAGAAGAAATGAGGATCTCTATCAAGCCCCATTCGGTCTTCACTGAGATTAGAACACACACACGCTAAGATTAGCACACAAATAATTCATAGGACCTCCCAGTTAGGATGTTTCCTTCTAGGCATAACAAAGGAAGTTCACATGCCCAAGAACTACTCTTGATTTCACCATGTGTAGAGGAAGGGGGAAGTAATATTTAAACAGGCCATAAGGAAGGTCACAGGTAACCACAACAATAGTATACCTTGATTTTATCTATTCAGAAGTATCCCTGTAATAGCTGGAGTTGGCCACGTTTGCCAACATGTGAAAATATGGATTGGCATTTACCGTATATGCCTGTGTATAAGCCGACCCGCGTATAAGCCGAGGTGCTTAATTCCTCCCCAAAAATGGGGAAAAATTAGGCATCCACGTATAAGCCGAGGGTCGGCTTATAACCCCTCCCCACCCAGCAGGCTTACCTTATCCAGGTGCGCAGGCAGGCGGCGGCAGCGACCCCCCCCCAGCGGCCCAGGAGGCCCCCCCAGGGCGCTCCTGGCCGGGGGGAGTCGCGCGGCTCTCGGCGGCGGTGGTGGCCCGGCCTTCCAGCGGCCACAGGAGGCCCTCCCAGGGCGGTGCCGGCCAGGAGGAGCCGGGCACGCCCGGCGGCGACGGCGGCGCGGGCCTCCAGCGGCTGCAGGAGGCCCTCCCAGGCCGTACCTGGCCAGGGGGAGCCGAGTGCGCCCGGCCGCGGTGCGGCCTTTCCGCGGCAGAAGGTCCTCACAAACCAGTCCTAGCCGGGACTACCGCATTGACCCTCGTATAAGCCGAGGCCGGCTTTTTCAGCCCTTTTTTTGGGCTGAAAAACTCGGCTTATACGCGAGTATATACGGTAGATTTAATAATTCAGAGTTCGATCCTAGGCCTCGTTCCACTCACACAAGCAGTACTTTTTCAAGATCTCCACTGATTTCTTCTTTCCACTAGGGAACCCACGGAAGTCCTCTCCAGTTTCCTAAGGTCCACTGGCCATCACAAGAAGGATTCTGGGGAGATGCCAACAGGAAGGAGAAGGCAGGAAACGTCCACTCCACAAGCATAACTCAACATGCAGTGCACAGGCTCCAGCCCTAAGGTATTTCACCCAAGCTCTTATGATAGTCCAGAAGAAAGGCAGGTCCTCTATTTTGTGTGTAGAATGTTGTGGACACACCCTACTCCTGCTTGTGTACACAACTGCCTCTGAATAACAACTATACATCAACCCCAGATGCAATCTAGCCTTTATAATTAGGTCTATAATACTTAACATTCTTCTCTAGTTATTCTTCATGACCTAGTTTAGCTTAATGGGCTACCACCTGCTCTTAGTGTGTGTGTGTGTGTGTGTGTTAAATGCCATCAAGTCGTTTCTGACTCATGGCGACCCTATGAATCAAAGTCCTCCAAAACGTCCTATCCTTTATGGCCTTGCTCAGATCTTGCAAACTGAGGGCTGTGGCTTCCTTTATTGAGTCAATCCATCTCTTGTTGGGTCTTCCTCTTTTCCTGCTGCCCTCAACCTTTCCTAGCATGACTGTCTTTTCTCATGGACTCTTAATATATTCTTTGAGAAACCTCTCTTACTAGACGAAGGATGCCTGTTTTCCATCTGTCCCTCTACAAGTCCATAGAGAAAGATGCTGGCTTAACATTTCACACACACACACACACCCAATAACTGTGAACATCTTCCCTTGACTTCTTTATGGAGTTCACTTTTTAGCTAAGAGGGATGCTTTCCCATTTAACTGTGACAATTCATCTTATTGAGACAACTAAAGAGCGAACTCATTGGGCTTTAACACCCAGGGCAGGTACTGCCAAACTGAATCAGATCACCAGCCAGTCTCCTGTTTCTGACAGTGACCAATGACAGATAACTTAGAACGTGGCGAAGGAAACAATGTTTGCAGTACAATTCCCTTTTTCTCGGCAGTAGGGACATTATCTGCTTAAAAAGATAGTATGGTGCAAAAGGACAGCAAGCTGAACAGGAAATTGGAAGGCTACAGCTTGAAACTAGCCACTTTCTCTCATTGGTCTGCCCTTATCTGTAAAAGAAAAACAGCCATATCTAGGAAGACCTCCTATAAACAGACACAGAAATGGATAGTGTAGATGCCAACTTCAATAGACGGTTTCATCTTTATGTCAGATCTTATCAACTTGGCTAACAGGAAAGTGATTTAAACACTAAGCAGGAGTTCAGCGAAAGGGCTATAAGGCATACGGATCTAGGTACAAGTCTTGACTGCTACAGTGTGAGAAGCCCACCCATGAAACTCTTTCTCCAGTCAGCTATTTACAAGTACTTTGTGCCAAAAACGTAACTCTTTAATAAATAAACGTGTCCTCAAAACAAGAGCACATTTTTCCGAAGTTTAACAAAGTTTGAGTATCTTTTAACAGTGATAAAAGTCTGCTCTTCAGGCACCAACTGGCCTGACATAAGCATGTGTTTATTTAAAGCTTGTATGTAGCCACAGCTGTAAATCTTTTCAAAGTACGGTAGTATTAAGTACTAAGGTTTAGAAATAGGCAAGGTTAAGTTGGGGTTTTTAAAATTAATTTGTGTAACTTTTGCTCTGTAAAAAGACCCAAGGCATCTGCTAATACCTTGTCTCTTTACTGACCACTCATTTCAAAATACTTTTCACAGGAAATAATAGCAACTAATTTATCCTATTGAGGAATGACTCTGTAGACAGGCCAAGGTTTCCATCAAAGGCAATCAGAATAGATTTTTTTTGGTGAACACACATACAGGTGGTGCCAATTTGTTGCGGACTATCTAGCCATCTCTCTCTTAAAGGTAGCATTTGTATTCCAGGACTTTGTTTTTCCCATACACAAAAATATTTTGACAGTGCAAAACTGTGCAATTCTTCCATCAATTAGTGCATCCTGCATAGATTCTGGGATCACAAAATCTCAGGAACTATTCCTACATACCCTAGGTTTTTTTTTTGTTTTTTTGTAGCTTTATGGTTTATTTTTGTTAATACGAAGTTGGTGAACACCAGTAAAATTAACCCCACTCTCAATAATTTCAGGAACCTTTACTTGTGGTGCAGTGGTTAGAGCATCGGAATAGGATCTGAGACACCAAGATTCCAATCCCCACTCTGCCAGCCACAGAAGTATACTGGGAGACACTGGGCTAGTCATACACACTTAGCCCAACATACATCTTAGTGCTGTTCTAAAACAGAATGGAGAATGATTTAAGCCACTCTGCATCCCTATTGTGAAGAAGGATGGATTATAAAAGAAGTAAACAAATCGACAAAATTAAGTGCTTTTCTGAAGACCAATTTCTTGCAAGGTCTGAAACAGACATCTCCCACCAGACAATGGAATGAGTGGTGAACAAATGTTTACTTGTTCTGCTGCATCAAAAAAGTTTTTTTTATTGAGGATGGTATCAGCTTTGATAATTCATCAGGACTAATACTCGTCCTGTGTGTTCTGAGGGGGACATAATTGCTCTCTTTAAGTATCTGAAGGGCTGTCACTTAGAGGGCAGGGAGCTGTTCCTGTTGGCAGCAGAGGACAGGACTCACAATAACAGGTTAAAATTGCAGGCAGAAAGGTACCAGCTGGATATTAGGAAAAGGTTTTTTTTCAGTAAGAGCTGTTCAACAGTGGAATCAGCTACCTAGGGATGTGATGAGCTCCCCCTCACTCGCAGTCTTTAAGGAGAGGCTGGACAAGCACTTGTCAGGGATGCTCTAGGCCAGTGATGGCGAACCTTTTAGAGACCGAGTGCCCAAACTGCAACCCAAAACCCACTTATTTATCGCAAAGTGCCAACACGGCAATTTAACCTGAATACTGAGGTTTTAGGGAAGGGGAGTACAGGGAAGGGGGGGCTTTGAACTGCTCCGAGCTGCCTGCGTGGCAGCACCCTCTGCCAGCCCCCTTTCTCCCTCCCCAAGGGTGTTGTGCTGTTGAAAGGAAGAGAAAGTGTCTGCCTGCTCCAAGGGAGAATCAGTCTTACCCCAGTCCCTTTCAGGGGTTAGCTGCCAAGACTGTGTGGCCACGGGAAGACCTTGTCTCTGGGACCAGAAGACAGGTGGGGAGGGGCAGCTTCCTCTGCACTGCTGACCAGTTGCTGTGAACTGGCGCTTTGTCTTTGGAGGCAGCCCGCCTCTGCCAGCCTCTGAGTTGCTCAAGGGCAGGGGAGGATGTTTGCCCCTGGGGCGGCACCCTCCTTCATTCCAGCAAGAGGATTAGAGAGATGCCCTTTAAGCTGTATTTGCAATGTTGCAGAAGCTGCGTGCCTGGAAGGGCTCCAAGCTATAAAAGATTGCAAAAGGAAGAAAGGCAGGCCTGGCTAGGGCAGGAATGCGAGGCAAGAGGGGCTAATTTCAGTAGGTCAAGAGAGTTAAAGAGGGAGTTTCTCTCACTCGTGTGCTGTCTTGGGGGGAGGGGAATAGCTCCCAAATGCCACTTGGAGAACTGACTCGGTCACCATCAACAGAGAACCCCGTGGCTCTGCTGACTTGGCTCAGAGAAGCAGGAGAAGTCACTCAAAGCCAGCCCCCGCTGCCCTGGAGAGTCCAGGGAAGGGGGGGCTTTGGAGCAGTTCAAAGCCAGCCCCCGCTGCCCTGGACTCTCCGCTGCCCAGCTGGGCGGCAGGGGTTGGCTTTGGATGGCCAGAGCCAGCCGGCTGACGCCCGTGCGGGAACCCTGGCAATGCCTAGCCCTGCCACAACAGCCAGCGCCGGCGGCATCCCCATAGCCCAAGCCCGCCTGCTTCAGCAGGAAGCCCCACGGTGCGCAAAGAGGGGGCCACTCAGGTGCACAGGACGGCGGCCGAGAGCCGCTCTGCCCAGCAGCGCCCGCCGGCACAGCCTCCATTACCGAGGGCGGGGACCTCGTCGTTGCCCTCCCCTGGCTCTTCCGCCCACCCTCAGCCCGTCTTGCGTGGGGTGGATCTTTTCTTCAGGTGTCTCCTCTCCGTGCCTGTTCCCCCCACCATCCCGCCAACCATTTCCCGGTGGGAGCTGGGACTGGAGCCGCGCCGACCCCTCTGCCTCCCCACCTCCCTCTGCCATTGCGCTCCTCCCTCCGCCTGCCAGCTGATGGGCAGGCTGTTCGACCTCTCCCCGGGGACCTGGCTAGCGGGCCAGCCTGGGGGCCGGGGGCCGTCGTGGCCACTGCAGCACCCCATCAGCCGGGTGTGGTCTGCCCGGACCGGTTCTCCCGCTCGCCAGCTGACGAGCGGGCCGGTCAGCGGTTGTGGGGACCTCGAGCCCGCCCCCCCGGGCGCTGGGAGGCAGCTCTAGCCGGCTGCCGCTTGCCACCTCTCCAGGCTTCTCTCCAGGCGAGAGGGGGTCTGAGGGCTCTTCCCCCCCTCCCCTGTGGGTTGGCGCTGGGACCGGGGTTGGGTTTGATGGCCCGGGGGTGGGTGAACTGTGACTGCACTCGCGCGGGGGAGCAGAGCCCCGGGCGGGAGAGGCAGCGCCTGCGCAGAGGTGTCTCGGAGGAGGGAGGGGCGGCCGCCGGTCGGCCATCGCAGCAACAGGAGAAGCGCTGGCAGGAACCGTGGCCGCCCGGGCCCCGGGGGAGACTAAGCAGCAGGCACAGTGCCCAGGGGCAGAGCTGCACCCAAGGGGCCAAAGAGCCGCATGCGGCTCGTGAGCCGCGGTTTGCCGACCACTGTCCTATATCAATGAAAATTTGAAATCAGGCAGCAGGAATACTTTTCTAAAGATAGACCTAAATCTCCTGAGCTGTTCAGCAGTCACATGAAGAGAAAGAGAGGGTAGAGAAACCTCTTCCTCTTACCTTTCCTAACCATAAACAAGGAAGGCTTCATCTTTTCTTCTCAAAGTCTCAAAACATCTTACTCATGCCCTGGTAAGACTCACCAACAGAATTCTGCTGTTGTTTGGTATCAGTATCTGTGACCTGTTTTATGTCCCTAAAATCTACTCCCAAACTACAAGTACCACAAGTACTCCTCGCCCCCATCTCACCAATTGTTTCTGGCTCATAATAATATCACAGACAATTCAACAGAATAATCAACCAGGAAGTACCCTTTCTCTTTTATCCCCATCCTGTTCACCTATCTCCCTCTTCTTTCCCAACACTCCCATTTACAGGATTATAAGAGCTTGTACAGTTGATCACAGCAACAGCCTACCTAATACAGAAGTATTGGCACCCTCTTCACCCCATGCATTTTTTCATTAACCCACCTCCTTTTCTACACAAGCATACCTACTGTCCCTCAGTGTCCTCCAAAACCCAGTCTACACAAACAACGGATAAGACGGTAAAAGATTTCCTGACCCCTACTACTACAAACTGCAGGATGGTAACCACATGAGTAGGAATTTGCCCCTTACCTAAGAATTTCCTGTTCATAGAAACCTAGACCACTCGTGCTAGCTTTCTGTGGACAGTGATTCCCCACCACCTCCAGGAACCAATCAATATTATCACTTGTTGTTAGGAAGAGTTATATTTCATACATGTAGGCAAGGCATGACTCTCCTTTAGGCAGGAGAAATACACCCAGCTTACACCAACAGGGATAAGCTTCCTACGCCCAATCCAAATTAAACAGGAGCCCATTGGCACATTAAAGCCTAACATGATGTATTCCTGCATAAGCATTGAGTCAGAGCTCATGCCAAACTTGTATGTGTAAAGTGCCGTCAAGTCGCAGCCGACTTATGGCGACCCCTTTTTGGGGTTTTCATGGCAAGAGACTAACAGAGGTGGTTTGCCAGTGCCTTCCTCTGCACAGCAACCCTGGTATTCCTTTTAAGCCCCCTGTTGGTTAATTATGTTTTTATGCCAATAAAGGAACGATGATGATGATGTATTCCTTGGTGGCCTCCCATCCAAATACTAACCAAGGCTGACCCTGCTTAGCTTCTGAGATCTGACGAGATCAGGCTAGCCTGGGCCATCCAGGTCAGGGCCATGCCAAACTTACACAGGAACCAGTTTCATTAGCCTTTAGGGTATCAAGGGACTCTTGTTCAATTTTTTTTTTTTTTTTTTTTTGCTAGAATCTACCCAGCCCAGGAACCCAACCCTTCACCACCACTTCTTCCTTCCTGGTCCTCTACCCCATCTTCCCTCTTTTAAGCAAAAACAATATGAACCACTGGTTCTTGTAGGTTATCCGGGCTGTGTAACCGTGGTCTTGGTATTTTCTTTCCTGACGTTTCGCCAGCAGCTGTGGCAGGCATCTTCAGAGGAGTAACATTGAAGGACACTGTCCTTCAGTGTTACTCCTCTGAAGATGCCTGCCACAGCTGCTGGCGAAACGTCAGGAAAGAAAATACCAAGACCACGGTCACACAGCCCGGATAACCTACAAGAACCAATGAACTCTGACCATGAAAGCCTTCGACAATATTATGAACCACTTTTGTGGTTCAGGCGTTAAGACTGCACCCGGGACCCCCAGATGCCAATACCCTCCTGACCCTGGAGCTCACTGGGTAACTCGAGGCCTGCCATTCCTTCAGCACCAACCTGGGTCAGATTGCCGTCAGAGAGAGAAAGGGAGAACCGTGTCACTCACCCATAGCCCCTCGGAGAAACGGTGGGTTATAAATGCCATAGGTCGATGCTATGTTTACCTAACCCCCCCAATACTTAATTCCCCCCCTCCACACGGTGGGGGGGGGGCTGAGGGGGGGAAATCCCCCTTCAAGGCCTCCTCACGATGCCTCCTGCAGCCATTCCCCCTTCCACTCGGCTCGGAGAGCCTGGGGAAGCGGAGGGCCTCCCCCCTCGAGGCCACGGGGGCCACCCGGTCGCTCCTGGGCGGCGTCTGCCTGAGGCGCTAGGCCCTGCTCGGCCCCGCGGCCCGTCCATTCCCGGGCAGCCGGCTCTCGAGCCCCCTTTTTGCGCGCGTGAGGGGTGGGGGGAGGGGCGGCGGCGCGACTAGGCCCCTCCGCCCACCGACGGGTGACCCCTGCGGCCGTTCCCCGGGCGACCCCCGACGAGGCGGCGCCGCCATCACCTTACCTTCCCCTTCCCTGCCCACCCGCCCCTGGAAGCCTTCGGGGGCTCCCGAGCGGGCTCGTCCGCCGTCGCCGCTGCCGGAAGTGCCCTCCGAAAAGGAAGCGCCCTCGCCGCCCTCGCCGCCGCCGTTACCACACACCAGGCGTTGTCCGGAACTAGCCGGCGACCGCGCGGGCCCATGGGACGCGTAGTCCGCTCCCCGGGAAAACTACAACCCCCGTCAGGCATTGCGGCGGGGGAGCGCTCGAGCGGGAGGGGAGGAATCGGAGGGCTGGAGGACAGGGAGGGGGGAGCGGGTGAGGGGAGTGGCCAATCGGAGCGCGGAGTGGGAGAAGGGGGCGCGGCGGTGCCCAAATTAGGGAATGAGGGGCGGGGACAGCGGGGAGAAAGTATTCCAGGAGCTGCAGGACGCAACAGAAACAATCCCCGGGGCGGTGCTGGCGCGCGCCCGCCTGCTCGCTGCTCTTTCCTTCTACAGCGCCGGCGAAAGGAGCAAGTCCCAGTGGTGCAGCCAGCCAGCCACATCTGCAACAGCTGCATCGCCAAGCGTCACTCTTCCGCGGGGCTCGAGAGCAGGTAAGCCGCCCCTCAGTTACTTCTGCAATAGCGCAGCTTCAGCAAGAGGAGGGAGAGGTGGACAGCTCCACACCCATTTACAAAAAAAATTATTATTATTATTAAACGTATGTCATTTTATTTTCGGTTTCGTTATTGAGTCGCGGTGTTCTGGTGTCCCTTTTAATCTGCACGATGGCGGGGGCAGGGGGTAGGTCGCGGGTGCCAGATGTCCCAGAAAAGCAATTAAATCACTTTTTTCCAGGGTTTTGGTTTTAAGTCTTTCCCGGTTTCATAAGGGGCTTTAACGGATCCCTTTCGCACGCTTCGACACCGTGCATTTGTTATTTCTTCCCACTGTTGCTAGATGCCGGGGTACACTGTTACATCCCCCTCCAGATAATTCCGAATTGCATCGATTTTCTTTATTGAGGCTTAGATTCAGTACAAGATCGTTAAAAGAAAACACATCCTTTTGAGTGGTGGTGGTGGTGAATCTGTGTTTCACCTATTGCCATTCTGTGTCAATCCCTGATTCACGTGGTAGGACAATGCTTTTGGGGGGCGCGGGGGGGTAAAAGGTGCTCAGAACTTTACAGATACAAGCTCTTAGGGCTGAAAATGGGTATTTTTTAAAAAAAGCTGGGTGTATTATTATTGCATCTTTAAAATACGTGGGTACTTTATAACAGATGTTGTTCGGTGTAATAGACACGGTTCGAGTACCGGTTTAGGTATATTTCATGGTATCCTTTTGAGGGGAAATGTCTTCTTTGTGAGCTAGTTTTGTGGTGCTAGATAAGCAAGAACCTCAAATTTTCATTTCTTTTGGTTTTTGAGGATGTGCTTCCAAAGTTTTAAATTGAATGTCAGCCTAGTAAAATGACTGTGAGCCTTTGGGCATTGTTTGTTTCCATAGAGGCTGAAAGCTTTACATTGAATTGGATTGTGAATTTGTTCACTGGCTGCCCATGAGTCGCTGTTCAGTATTTATATTTCTCTTTTCTTTTAGAGGGAAGAGAGTAAGATCTGAAACGCAATAGCAGATAATGTTGCAAACCACATAAACTGAGATAGCTCGTGGTCTTCCACAAAATGTGTTCAGTGTGACAGAGTCTGTAATCCTGTGCATACTTATTTGAGAGTAAATCTCATTGACTTCACTGGGATTTACTTCTGAGTAGACATGCCTGGATTGGGCCACATGCAGCGCAGTCCTAAACACAGTTAAACCCTTCTAAGCCCATTGAATTCAACAGGCTTAGAGGGAATATAGCTGTTCAGGATTCCACTGATGCTGAGGAATTCAGATCTATAACCCCATCCTATAAATTTCTGCTCAGAAGTAGTCCACTAAATTGAATAATGTCCGTCTAGACATTAAGAAGAATTTTCTAACAGTCAGAGCAGTTCCTCAGTGGAACAGGCTTCCTTGGGAGGTGGTAAGATTTCCTTCCCGGGCGGTTTTTACGAAGAGGCTAGATGGCCATCTGTCAGCAATGCTGATTCTACAACCTCATGCAGATCATGAGAGGGAGGGCACCTTGGCCATCTTCTGGGCATGAAGTATGGGTCACTGGGGGTGTGGAGGGGAGGTAGATCAGAATTGCATTGTGCAGCGGGTTGGACTGGATGGCCCTGGTTGTCTCTCCTGATTCTATGAATAGGATTTTACTTCTAGGTAAGTGCAAAGGCAGCTTATGCCAATGTAATCCTCTCTTTGTCTGTTTGGGGTTATCTGATCAGGTTGCTGGTGGATGCTTGGTTTACCGATAGGTATGTGTCACTTAGGAATGTACAATAGGATTGCTTATAAATATGTGATAAGAACTTGGGAAGTTTTACATTTTGTTTGAAATTGGGGAAACAAGCAGACTTTGTGAAGCAAAGCCCCCCCCCCCCCCCCGCCTTCCAGTTTCGGTCCCGTTGCATATTAGTTGCATTAGATGATGGAGTCACTGGTGATAACAAAGAGACTCTGCAGGGAAACTGGGCTGACTCCTTTGAGGCTCTTGTGCTGTGGGAATGACACTTCAGATATAGGCAACAGAGGCATAATGTGCAGCCATCCGTCACTTGTTATGGGGGCGGGGATGGGGGGAGAAGGAAGAATGCCATGGAATGCATATGTCCTCTTATTTATTTAAAAACAAAAAAAGTATATAATTTTAGCATGGTGGGCTTTCCAATTTGCTACTCCCCCCTGTTCTGATCACCAAAGATGGAGTCGATCAAGAAATACCATTATGTGGTACTAACTAATCAAGTTGTAGCAATCCCATGATGAAGGAAATGCACAGGACTGGAAGACTTTTCAATTTTTAGTCGACTCAGGAGCAATATGAGAAACTAATTCAAAATGCCGTATGGAGTTGTTGTCAGATCTTTAAATGTCGGGGAAGAACAGGTGCTAGGACTTCCTTAGATCTGACATTTTACTTAATCTTGGATTCTCTGAAAACAATTTTCTTACCTACGTGACTGGCGCAGACTGATATGGAATGAAAAGGTTGGGACTTTCTCTGAGTGGAACTATTCATGAAAGAAGGCATTCCGAAACCTGTTTACTTAGGAGTAAATCCCACTTGGTTCAGTGGAACTTGCTCCCTAGTAAATGTCTTTTAGGATGCAGAGAGCCATCGTGGTGTAGTGGTTAAGAGCAGTGGACTCTAATCTGGAGAACCAGGTTGGCTTCCCCACTCCTAAACATGAAGCCAGCTGGATGACCTTGGGCTAGTCACAGTTCTCTTAGAGCTCTCTCAGCCTCACCTATCTAACAAGATGTCTGTTGTGGGGAGGGAAGGGAAGGAGGTTGAAAGTTGGCATTTAAAAAACAACTCTTCTAATAATAATAGAAGTTTAGCGCTGCAGAGAAGATACGCCTGTCATAATCCTACAAACTATGTGTTGCAAGTGATGGGATTACTTTGGGGGAAATGGTTGGTGAGTTGCAGTTCTCCTGTTCTGAGCACTTGTACGGGCATATTTGCTCGTAGCTGTGTATCAGTATACTTGGGTGGCCTCAGCGATTCATATGGTTGGTCCTAAGTGTGCAATACCTGGTGCTGGAAGATTCTAGGACTGGGAGAATGCCACCTGGGCCCCCACAGTGTGCGTTCTCACCTTATTAATATGGTGTATTCTCCGCCATCTTTTATCCCATTGGGCTTTCAATCAGCAACCCCAAACCATGCACAGAATTGATTTTCCATGCAAGAGGGGGCTAAAACGAATGTGTGAAGTTCCTGCTGTGCGCAGGACAAATGACATCTCCATGCCTGAAAAGCAACATATCTCCCCCCCCCCGCCCCAAAACATCTGGTCTTCCTGCAATAGCTTTAAGAACCGTAGTGGGTGCTCTCCCCCTCTTCTATTTCTTGAATCAGAGTACATGGTAATCTTGCTATTTCTGGCACCTCTAGCATCTTTTGTATGAAGACCTGTGCTCCAATAAACTAGGGCTGTCACCCAATTAACTATTCCCCTAAAAAATCAATTGTGCTTTAAATCAGCCTAATCTACATCTCTCCAAACAAAAGCTAGAGTTCCTTTTTTTTCTTACAAAAACTATAGGTAATTCAAGGTATGTGTGTGACAGGTGCCATTTTAGAAGCACTGGAGGAATTAAGGGAAGGATGGCTCTTCTAAAATGGCGCCCTACACCGACGGTTTTATACGTATTTGTGTTAAAAATAAACTTTATTTTAAAAGACTGGCCAGTTTAGGGGGCATCGTCGTAATTGATCAACGGGGTTTTGACTGACGAATTTAGCTTTTAAAGCAGCTAAGGTTTAAATCCTATGTGTACAATTTGTGGAGTAGAGACTACTGGATTGCAATAGGATTTGCTTCTGAGGAAACATGGATTGTTTTGGGGGTTTATGTGCAATCCTATGCACGGTTGCCTCAGTCTAAGCTCTCTGAATTCAATGGGTTTAGACTGGAGTAACTCTGCATAAGATTGCATTTATCAGCTATACAGTCATCTTGTAAGTCTCCAGGTTGCTATAGCAGATTTTGGCTTTGCTTCTTCAAGTTAACCCAGGTCTTCTAAACTGTAATTGTTTGACAGTAAAATAAGACTCTTCCATTGCAGCTGAGTTTTACAGTTCTCTTATCTTTCATTCCTGTTTATAAGAGAACCAAAGAGCCACTTAGGCACACTGAAGCATCAGCACATGCGGCAAATCTTCTACTGTAGTTTCTTGACTTCCATGAAAGGATATTTTTGAAGGTCTTCCCTCCACCCCCAGTTTTGAGAGATGAATGTTGTGTGGAGTAAGAAGCTGCAGTCTAAAATGGGAGAATGGTTTGGAGGTTTTGCTCTGTCTTTGGCACTTTCTCGTTTGTGTGTATGTTTTTTAACCTGGTCCTTGTGTCTTTCATCACATGAACACACAAAAACTGAATTCCAATTCTCTGATTTTCCTGATACATTATTAGGGGTGAATAGTCTGCAGTCACATGACGGTGGGTCAGTTGAGGGGAAACAGCGTGGTGTAGTGGTTAAGAGCGGTAGACTCTGATCTGGAAAACTGGGTTTGATTCCCCATTCCTCCATATGAGTGGCGGTGGCTAATCTGGTGAACCAGGTTGGTTTCCCCACTCCTGCACATGAAGCCAGCTGGGTGACCTTGGGCTAGTCGCAGTTCTCTTAGAGCTCTCTCAGCCCCACCTACCTCACAGGGTGTCTGTTGTGGGGAGGGGGAGGTGATTGTAAGCTGGTTTGTAAGTCGGCATATAAAAAAATAAACTCTTCTTCTCCTCCTTGGGGGTCCTCTTTTGTATTTTTGGAAAATAAAGAACAATTTGTTTCACAGGTGTTTTTGTTTTTAAAAACAAAATGTGTGAAAATGGCAGTAAAGCTGAAGGATGACCCAGGCTTAGTAACAACCTTAGCTTCTGACCAAAGACATTAAAGCAACAGTATAATTCCTGATCACAAAGGGTTGTTTCTAAAGACTCCCTTCCACCAAACGTTTCTCAAGGGTGGGACCTGGAGATTTCCCAGAATGACATCTGATCTCCACACAACAGAGATGAGTTTGCCTGGAGAAAATGGCTGCTTTGGGGGGTCGATTCTATGGCGTTCTACCCGACTGAGCTCCCTCTCCAAGCTCCCCCGCCAAAAAATTTCCAGGTGTTTCCTAACCCACAGTTGGCAACCCTCAAGGGACTTGTACCCAACCCAGTGGAATGTGTGAAGACTAGACATGCTCTTACTATGTCTGGAACCAGTCCAAACCCATTGGCTTCTTTTTCCTGCCAGATGAAATAAGTTTGAGTGCCCCCCTCTCTTATGGCCCCACGACTCATGAGAGTATTCAGCAGTGCCCAGTTGAACACATAAAGCTGCCTTATACTGAATCCGACCCTTGATCCATCCAAGTCAGTATTGTCTACTCAGACCGGCAGCAGCTCTCCAGGGTCTCAGGCAGGGGTCTTTCACATCACCTACTTGCATAGACCCTTTAACTGGAGATGCCGAGGATTGAACCTGGGACCTTCTGCATGCCAAGCAGATGCTTTACCACTGAGCCACAGCCCCTCCCCACAGCTCTCAGTTGCCTGTACTTTTGCAGAGGAATAGACAGATGTTCGTTTTGGGAATGAGCAGTAGTGGCTTAATGTTGCCACCAGTGCCCGAAAGCCCAGAATTAAGACTTTAAACGCTGCTTGATTTGGGTGACGTGACAAGCGTGTCAGCAGCCTCCTCCCATCGTGCCCCTCCTTCCAGTTGCAGCTTTGCTCTTTGCATACCATTTGTTGGAATGAAGCGGAGAGGGCAACTCCTGTTTGTTGCTCTAGTGGAACAACCAATTTAGTAAAGTGAAGCGGTGTATACTTAGTGGAATTGAAATAAATGGCTCAGATAAATGAAAGATGAGGGTTAGCACATCACCCCCTCTGATCATCACTGGGGGCTTATCGACTTATCGCACCCTTTCTCCAAGTGGCTCAGAGCGGCATCTCTGGGATCATTCCATTTAATCCTCAAAACGGTTAGGCAAAGAGGCAGTGGCTGCTCAAGGCTATCCAATGAGCATCCTGGCACAGCCTTGGTCTCCCTTTAAGGGTGTCCAAATGTATCCAGCGTGGTGTGGCGGTTTGGAGCGGTGGACTCTGATCTGGAGAACCGGGTATGATTCCCCAATCCTCCACATGATCTGCGGAGGCTAATCTGGTGAACTGAATTTGTTTCCCCACTCCTACACGTGAAGTCTGCTGGGTGACGTCAGGCTTGTCACAGTTCTCTCAGAGCTCTCTCAGTCCCACCTACCTCACAGGGTATCTATTATGGGGAAGGGAAGATGATTGTAAGCCGGTTTGATTCTTCGGCATATTAAAAAAAATCAACTCTCGGGGGGTCCTCTTTTTATTTTTGGAGATTATCACAGTGAGCCTCCTAAGCAGTGGCCTCTCCTAAACTGATTAACTTCAGTGGACTGAGAAGGGTGTAAGTTTGTTTAGGGAGTCTGTTCAATTTCTCTCTCCTTTTGGCTATTTTATGTGCCTAATGCGCTTGTTTCTTTTATGCTCCCAAATGATGCAAAAGATGTTAGCGCTGCGTAAATTGACAGGGATGGGGATGTATACGTCATGGGGAAACAGTCATGCAAACGTGAAGACTCGCAGATTTGTTTGCACAAAGCAAAAAAAGGATTTTCAAGTTGAAAAAGTGAGGAAATTTTGTTAGCATCCCAATGCTCTTTGACTTGGCCATTTTCTTCTCTGCTGCAGTCTGTATGCTCTTTAATGCCTCTTTTCCCTTTTAAAAAATATGGCCACAGTAGTGAACTGTCATGCAGGAAGCATGGGAACTGGATTCTAGGCTTTGGAAGCAAAATGTCCAAAGGATAATGCCAGTGAGATTTAATAACATGAAATGTGAGTTGCTTGGCTTTACGGTTCCCAGAGTACGACATTCATCTTACATTTTTTGCCTTGTGTGAAAACGATGTAATGAAACCTCTTCCTCTTTAGATTTGTGCGATGCCAAATTTTAATCCCCAAGATTTCATCAGGTAAGTGATGAGGTATAAAATATCAACTTGGCGGTAAGCCTGAGTAATAAGGCACACTATAGCACATGTGTACCTTGTGACTCTCTTATTCCTGCTGAAATCAGTGTGCCTACACTGCTGAGGTTTTGAAAGTGGAATTTTCTGTTCTGCCTGGGTGGCACCACACCCCACTTCTGAACACTTTCACCAGAGTAGCATACTTGTTATGCCAATCTAATGGGCTCTTTGCAAGAGAACGCTGACCCTTCAGTCATTAGAACACTCTCAGAGGCCATCTGCACATTGCAAAAAAAACCAGGATAATAAAATTCTGTATTGTGCCCCTTCACCCAGCAAATGGAACATGTATTTTAATCCATCTCTTCATGTAACAAGTTCCCTGGATGCCAAGAGCTGTCCGTTTCTTTGTGGTGTGTTTCCTATTTTACTACACGTAGGGAATTAAGAAAATATTCTTAACCCGTGTAAGGATGTGTCACTGGCAACCAAGATCATGTTAATTCATGCCATCGCATTCCCTATTACTATGTATGGGTATGAAAGCTGGACAATGAAGAAAACTGACAGGAAGAAAGTAGATTCCTTTGAAACATGGTGCTGGAGGAGAGTGTTACGGATACCCTGGACTGCCAAAAAAAAATAAACAAGTGGGTTATAGATCAAATCAAGCCTGAACTGACCCTAGAAGCTAAAATGACTAAACTGAGGCTATCGTACTTTGATCACATTATGAGAAGACAAGAGTCACTGGAAAAGACAATCGTGCTAGGAAAAGTGGAGGGCAGCAGGAAAAGAGGAAGACCCAACAAGAGATGGATTGACTCAATAAAGGAAGCCACGGCCCTCAATTTGCAAGGCCAGAGCAAGTCTGTTAAAGATAGGACATTTTGGAGGACGTTGATTCATAGGGTTGCCATGAGTCGAAAGCGAATTGACGGCACTTAACACACACAGGGAATTCTCATGGGGAGCATTTTTTTAAAAAAAGCCCTCACCTGCCATTGGAAACAGTGCAGTCCAGAATGCCACGACCTTTTCAGTGCAATTGTATGAGTACTGTAGCACTTATTTTGGCTGAACGGAGAGAATCGGTATGCATCATGACTAGTATCTGTTTTTACTAGTAGCCATGAATACCCCTTTCCTCCAAGAACATGTCCACTCCCCTCTCAAAGCCTTCCAAGTGTCCTAAGTGTATGTGTGTGTAATATACTAAAAGTTTCCATTTTGGCACTGAATTATGTGCATGCTTTGCTGCTTTTTCAAGATGGTAGTAGCTTGTGTGGTTCCTCCAGAGTGCCCTCTTTGCTTAGATGTCCTTGTTTCTCTCTGCTGCAGATGTTACTGGTCAGAAGGTGAATGAGTAAGCTGATAGAAGTGGTAGGGGAGCAGAAGCGGTTAAAATGGGGATGGGCTATGACCACCAGTAGAGCACATGTTTTGCATGTGCAGGAGGCTCCCTGGTTTGGTTGCTGGCATCTCTAGCTAACAGGACCCTAGATAGCTGGTCTTGCACAAAAGTCACTGTTCCAGTGGAGACCCTGGAGAGCCAAAGCCAATCACAGTAGAAAATATAGAGCTAGATTGATTCAGTGGTATAAGGTAACATGATATCTCCAAGTGCTATCTGCTGCAGGCACCTACAGTCTTCCCACCCAATGGAGCCTCACTTGTATAATCTGGGCTCAGTGTGGTGTAGTGGTTAAGAGCGGCGGTTTGGAGTGGTGGACTCTGATCTGGAGAACCGGGTTTGATTCCCCACTCCTCCATATGAGCGGCGGACGCTGATCTGGTGAACTGGATTTGTTTCCCCACTCCTACACGTGAAGCCAGCTGGGTGATTTTGGACTAGTCACACTCTCTTAGCCTCACCTACCTCACAGGGTGTCTGTTGTGAGGAGGGGTAGGGAAGGTGATTGTAAGCCGGCTTGGTTCTCCCTTAAGTGGTAGAGAAAGTTGGCATATAAAAACCAACTCTTCTTCAATGTGGGATTCTTTAGATGCGGTGACTGCTTCCTGTCTGACAATACTGAGCAGCATTGCTGTTGAGAGTCTGGCTCAAATGTGAAAACCCACAACTTTGTTCTCACTTGACGTACAGAAGGCCTGGGAGGGTGGAGTATAAGCCCGCCTTCTCTTACCATTACAAGGGAGTTTCTGGGCTGTCCGATTGCTGTAACGCTGCACTTACCGGAGGGGTGGGATCGAATTCGAGCGCCTTCTGTCTTTCGTGAGCAGCTCGCAGAGGCAAGGTTTATTTAAGCTACAAAAGTGATTAATGTGACTGTGAATTTTCAGCATTTAATCCTGGGATCCCTGCCCGGCAAATTGTCCTGCTAGGGAGAGATGGTGGAATCTGGCTCTCTGCCACTGAACGAGCTCTGTGTCAATTATAATTATAATTTATGTTAATTAGTCTTTTGGTTTTTCAAATTCCTATATAGGTTTTAGATACGTTTGAGGTCCTTTGTGGACCATTCAGTCTCCTCCCGCATAACTATCAAATATCATCAGGCATATAGTGAGTATATATAGTCAAGCAGTCTCTTTTGACACTCTCATTTTCCGGGCGAAAGGGATTGATGTTATCTGTTCTCTCTCTTGGTGTCTTTCCAGCGAGTAGGCACCATGCCCAACTACAGCTAATATATTTTAATATTTAATTTAATTGGTTCGGTAAATCTGCTCCTCTGGAATACTTTCTTTCCACATTAAAGTAGGGTTTAAAATGTGCAGTTGCTGTGTATTTCACACAGCGATTGGGGATGTGTGCAGGCTATTAGTCTTTTTGAGAATTCAGAGTGATCCCCGCCCCACGTGCGCACATTCTGGCTCACAATCCCAGCTTTTTGGCCTCTTCAGAACAAGTGCATATCTAACAACAGACCTCGCCTAGAGTACTGTGTTCAGTTTTGGGCACCACAATTTAAGAAAGATGTAGACAAGCTGGGACGTGTCCAGAGGAGGGCAACAAAGATGGTGAGGGGTCTGGAGACCAAGTCCTATGAGGAAAGGTTGAAGGAGCTGGGTATGTATGGCCTGAAGAGGAGAAGACTGAAATGGGATTTGATAACCATGTTCAAGTACTTGAAGGGCTGTCACATAGAGGATGGTGCTGAGTTGTTTTCTGTTCCCCCCGAAGATCGGACCAGAACCAACGGGTTGAAATAAACCAAAAGAGTTTCCATCTAGACATTAGAAAGAATTTTCTAACTGTTAGAGCGGTTCCTCAGTGGAACAGGCTTCTTAAAAACCTTCCCTGGAGGTTTTTAAGAAGAGGCTAGATTGCCATCTGTCAGCAATGCTGATGCTATGACCTTAAGCAGATGATGAGAGGGAGGGCATCTTGCCCATCTTCTGGGCATGGAGTAGGGGTCACTGAGAGTGTGTGAGGTAGTTTGTTCAGGGGGTTGGACTAGATGACCTTGGTGGTCCCTTCCAACCCTATGATTCTAAGAGCTAGGGTTGCCAGGTGGGTTGCCAGGTGGGTCCGCCAATCCACTCAGACCCTCTGGAGCTGTGCTTGCGTGTGTGCATGCGATGAAGGCACTTCTGGTTTTACTTCCAGAAGGGCTGCATCAGCACCACTGCTTTTGCACTCAAACCCCCAAAATGTGTTAATTTTGAGTGTTAAATTGGCTTCGGCAATGCAGCGCTTCTGGAAGTAAAACCAGGAGGGCCATCATTGCATGCAGACACCCCAGTCCCACCCCCTAAAGCCTGCCAATCAGAAGGAACCCTGGTGGATCAGACCAGTGGTACTTATAGTCAGCGTGGTGTAGTAGTAAAGAGCGGCAGACTCTAATCTGGAGAACCGGGTTTGATTCCCCCCACCTCCACATGAAGCCTGCTGGGTGACCTGGGGCCAGTCTCAGAACTCTCTCAGTCCTACCTACCTCACAAGGTGCCTGTTGTGGGGAGAGGTAGGGATTGTGATTGTAAGCCGCTTTGAGACTCCTTATGGTAGAGAAAAGTGGGGTATAAAAACCAACCTCTCTTCTTCTAGTCCAGCATCCTGTCGCATACAGTGGCCAACCAGTTCCCCTGGAAGGCTAAAAACAAGGCATAGAGGCCAAGGCCTTCCCCTGATCCTGCCTTTGGCATTGGTATTCAGAGGTTTACTGCCTCTGCAAGTGATGGTTCCCTTTTGTCACTGTGTCTAGTAGCCACTGATAGACTTATCCTTCATGAATCTATTAATCCCCTTTTAAAGCTGTCTATGTCTGTGGCCATCTCTGCATCTCCTTTGCTCCCCAGTTGTAAAGACTCCAGCTGGTTCCACCATCCAGTCCAAATTTATATGCTACTTTTCTCCCCAAAGCAGCTTACAACATCATTCTTCCCCCACTCACCTCCATGGGGAATGCCCCTTCCCCCTCCTCCTTCAGTGGGCACCTCTGGCTCCTTCTAGCTAAGTGAGCCCCATCCCTTACCTGGCATTGAAGCCCCCCATCCCCTTCCCTACTGGTTTCATCTTCCTTCATTTATGCCCAGCCTTTCTCCCCATCGGGGGACCCAAAGCAGCTTACCTTTCATTTTTATCTTCAACCATGTGAGGTAGGTTAGGCCCAGGGTCACTCAGTGAGCTTCTATGGCCGAGTGGTGATTCGAAGCTGGATTATTACCCAGATCCTAAGGCCAATGCTCTAACTACATTGCCGCTGTGATACTAAGGTTTTGATTAAAAATGAAACTTTAATTCTCTTTTACAGGGCTGTCTTCCAGTTCCTGCACCACATTTATGTATTCAAGTAGGTGGTGATTCTGAATTTTCATAAAAGGTAAAGGTCCCCTGTGCAAGCACCGGGTCATTCCTGACCCATGGGGTGACGTCACATACCGACGTTTACTAGGCAGACTTTGTTTTAAGGGGTGGTTTGCCAGTGCTTTGAATTTTCTTGAATTCATCTTGAATTTTCATAAGCTGTACATTAACCCACAGAGTTATTTATTTAAATATTTGTGCTGTGCTTTTTTCCATGAAAGGACCCAAAGTGACTGGCGAAAATGGCTGCTTTGGATGGTAGGCTCTATGGTATTATACCCCTCCCCAATCCCCACCCTCTCCAGGCTCCACCCCCAAAATCTCCAGGAATTTCCCAGCCCAGAGCCAGCAACCCTAATGTTACAGCTGACCAAGATGTTCCTCCCAATCTTTCCCTTCCTGCTCATGCCCCCCCCAATTTTCCCGTACTTTCCTCCATTATTCTTTGTGATTGGCAACTATACTACACTTCTGCATTATGCAAAGTTATCATAGAGTTGGAAGGGACCACCAGGGTCATCTAGTCCAACCCCCTGCACAATGCAGGAAATTAACAACTACCTCCCCCCACATCCCCACTGACCCCAACCCTCCCCCCGCCATGCAGGATCCCACAGTCAAAGCTATATTAGTGTCACAGCTTCTGTATTATCCCTCAATATTGTATAGTTAGGAAAGTTTGCATCTGTCTCCTTTGTAACTGTTGTAACACAGAGATTTCCCACCTAGCAGATGAAAATGTATACACTTTGATTTACAGTAATTTTGACACATTAGATCTATGTTCCATAGTCAAAATACATTGAGTAAATCAAACACGCACACACATAAATTCTATGAAAATTAAATAGGAGTTTTTTGCTCAAATGGGAGCTCTCAGTATGGGATGGAAGACTGTACAGAATGTGGTGTACTGTGTGGTATAATGGTTAGGAGCGGTGGACTCTAATCTGGTGAACCGGGTTGGTTTCCCCACTCCTACACATGAAGCCTGAACTCTCTCAGCCCTACCTACCCTATAAGGTGTCTGCTGTGGGGAGTGGAAGGGAAGGAGATTGTAAGCCAGTCTGATTCTCCTTAACAGGGAGGGAAAGTCAGCTTATAAAAACCAACTCTTCTTCTTCTTCAGAAAGACAGCAGGTCTATAAAGCATTGAAGCTATCGCCATAAATTATAGGGTTGCCAACTCTGGGTAGGGAAATTCCTGGAGATTTGGGAGGTAAAGCCTGGGGAAGGGAGTGACCTCAGTGAGGTATAATGCCATACAGTCTACCCTCCAAATCTGCCATTTTCTCCAGGGGAACTGATTTCGGTAGTTTGGAGATCAGTTGCAATTCTGGGAGAGCTTTAGGCCCCATTGGAGACTGGCAACGATTACAGAGGCTCCGTGCTTCTTTTTTGTAGCCTGCAGCAGACACACTGCCCATCCATTTACAAGCTATTCTCTCGCCTTTTGATTTCCAAACTCACTTAAAAAAAAAAAAAAGATTGATGAGGATAACTAATTTTTCACCAGGATTCAGATTGCTTATTTGTATGATGTATTTAGACATGAAAAGTACCACCTTAAATACAAATCAGGCATAATATAAGACATCCTTTTTTCTTCAGCGTGACATCGCATTCATCTCTAGCCGAGATATATTCGACACCCTCCCCCAAAATCATAGCTTTCCACAAAGCTTTATTTTCTCTTTTCTCCTCTCCTCTCCTCTCCCTTCTCTTTGAGAAATGCAATTGTTGGGATGGCAGTGGGGGTGGGGGTAAGCCAATATGCCAGGGGTGGGGAACCTTTTTCCTGCCAAGGGCCATTTGCACCTTTATGACATCATTCAGGGGCCATACCAGGTGTAGATCTCCCGGTGGGTGGGGGAAGAGGCTAGGGTTGCCAGGTCGCCAGCCACCACCTGGAGGTTGGCAACCCAGGGGAGGCCACACAGAGAAGGCCTGCAGGGTGCCCCCACTCCCCCCTCCAAGGCGGAAGGGCAGCCAGCAGTGGGCCCGAGAAAACGAGGTGCCAGGGGGGCGAGGCCCACAGTCAAGCGGCAAGGGAGGAAGGAAAACAGAGAAAGAGGAAAAGGGAGGGAAGGAGAAATGGAGAGAAAGGGAGAAAGAAAAGGACGGAGGGAGACAAAGAAAGAGGGAGAGAGGGGAGAAAGAGTGACAGAAAAAGAGGAAGAAAAGAGAGAAAAGCCTTCCCACACACACACACACCCGCGCACGCTGGCCCCGTGCGACCAGGCCCCAGCCTCCCCTGCCCAAACACACCCGGTGGCGCACAGAGCCCCACGCAACCGGGCCCCAGTCTCCATGCCCTCTCCTCCCCAGAGTCCACAAAAGGGCCCCCCTGAAGCCCGATCGGCTCCTGCATGCATGCTCTGCTGCCGGAAGCTGCCAGCCTCTTTCCCCCTCCCTCTCGCTGCTCAACAGCTGACAGTCGGCGAGAGGAGGTCCAAAGGGCACCGCAGCGCCGCTGTAAGCCGTGGTGCCAGGAACACCCTCTGGGAGGGCTGCCCTGCGCCCGCCTCTGCAGCAGGGCCCCGGAGCTCCCGAGGGCCACAAAAATGTCCTCGGGGGCCGCATACGGCGCCCGGGCCTGAGGTTCCCCACCCCTGCAATATGCGCACATATTCATTTAATGCCCTGTTTGATTTATGCATAATTGTCAGCCCTTGGCCCATAGAACCAGAAATCACCACAAAGTCATATAGAGTCCAAACAGATGGCTTTTACTGGTCAAATAGGCATACAGTGCAAACGAATAAAATGACAGCTATGAGAGACTCACTAGCTGGGAGATATTATAAGGCAGGAAAGGCGGGAGATTACACGCATAGGCTGAATACAGTTTCCCAGGAGCTGAGTTCCCAGGCCTAGGTATGCGACCTTGGGGGGCAGACAATACAGCGCAGAGACAGAGGCAATAACGAAACCGAGATAGCAGCCTGACATTCTGCTCCCCTTAAGGCCCCCTCCCAGTTCGCAAGGGGGCTGGCCTATCCGGGTAAGCAATGTGAAAGGCGTCGACGAGGTCGGGGGCGGAGACATCCCGTGCGCGCACCCATTCGTCATAGGCAGGGGGGAAATGTTTCCAACGGACTAAATATTGCAGGTTGCCATGGTGAACACGGGAGTCAAGGATCTTGGAGACTTCGAAGTGTTCCTCCCCCCCCACCATGATGGGTTGCGCAGGAGGTGGGTCCGGATGCCACTGAGGAGAAGCAACATGGGGTTTGAGGAGGCTAATGTGGAAAACAGGATGCACACGCCTCAAGGATTTGGGGAGAGCCAGTTCCACCGTGACAGGGTTTATGACCCGGGTGATGGGGAAAGGGCCAATGAATTTAGCACTGAGCTTATGGCACGGTTGGGTGGAACGGAGATTTTTGGTGGAAAGGTAAACCAAAGCACCCACTTGCAGATCACCCCCGGGGGAGCGATGTTTGTCAGCTTGCGCTTTGTATTTACGTTTGGCCCGGTCGAGGTTGCTAACGAGCCAGGGCCAAGTGGTACGGAGGGCGTGTGCCCAGGAGGCAATGTCGGGGTTTCCCTCCCCCTCCACATCATCTGCAGGAGCGATGGGACTGAAATCTTGCCCATACACAGCAAAAAATGGGCTAAAACCTGTGGATTGATGCATGGCATTATTGTAGGCATATTCTGCTAAAGGTAACAGTTCCACCCAGTTATCCTGGTGGTAGTTAACATAACAGCGTAAATAACATTCAAGTACAGCATTGACACGTTCAGTTTGACCATCAGTTTGAGGATGGTATGCACTAGACAACCCTTGTTCCACTCCCACCAACTTGAGGAAAGCTTTCCAAAACTTAGAAACGAAACCACTTCCGTGGTCACAAATTATCTTACGCGGAAACGAATGTAAACGAAAGATATGCGTCACGAAGAGGCGGGCCAGTTTCTGAGCAGAGGGAATCCCTGCGCATGGAATCAAATGTATTTGCTTAGAAAACAAATCAGTAACAACCCACAACACAGTTTTACCCCCACTGAGAGGGAGATCAGTCATGAAGTCCATAGCAATCACTTCCCAAAGTTTGCTGGGCGTTTCAAGAGGTTGTAGCAGTCCCGGGGGTTTGCCCTGCGATCGTTTCGCAGCGGCACAAACGGGACAGCTGCGGATGAAGGAGTCAATGTCGGAACACATTCCCCCCCACCAGAACTGTCTGCGCAACAAGTGAAGGGTTTTCAGAAACCCAAAGTGCCCAGCTGTTTTGGCTCCATGGGCTAAATGTAAAACGTCCTTCCGGAGAGCCTTGGGGACATACAATTTCGAGTCCTTGTACCAGGATCCTCCTTGTTCCAAAACACCAGGAGGTAGGGTATGAGCGGAACGTTCTAAAAGGCACTGGTCCCGAAGGACAGTTAAAAAGGACTCGGAGATGGGGATTTTGGAGGGGGCCCCCCCGTCGGCCGTGGAGATCTTAGAAACAGTTATGGGGCTAGTGCTTACGTGCGGCGGCGCGCAGACTGCAGGCGGCTGGGCGGTCGGAGGGGTAGGAAGGGCGGGAACTCCGGTTTGTTGCGGTGGCGGCTGGGCAGCCGGTTGGGCTGGCGGAGCTTGTAAGTTGGGTAAGGTGTGCTGATGCTGGGATCGAGTTTGCACAGCCAGCATAGGTAGGGCCCCACGTTGCATAGGGGTGAACAGAGAGTTGGTGGGTCTCTCGAGTTTTACCGGATATTGTGGTAAACGGGAGAGGGCATCCGCGAGAACGTTCTGCTTCCCCGGGACGTGCTTCAGGGTGAAACGGAACTGAGCAAAGAACTCCGCCCACCGTTGTTGTTTCGCCGATAGCTTATGGGACCCCGTGAGGGCAGCTAGATTTTTGTGATCGGTCCAAACCTCAAAGGGGACTTTAGACCCTTCCAAGAATTGTCGCCATAGAGTCAGTGCATGATGAACTGCTGAGGCCTCTTTCTCCCAGATGGGCCAGTTTAATTGAGCGTGCGCAAATTTTTTTGAAAAGTAAGCGCAAGGGTGAAGAAGACCATCCGGTCCTTGCTGGAGGAGAGCCCCTCCCATGGCTACATCGGAAGCATCGACTTGCACAATGAACATTTGATTTGGGTCTGGGTGCTGTAGCACCGGCTCCGAAGTGAAGAGGCGTTTGAGGGCCAGAAAGGCGGCTTGGCATTGCTCAGTCCATAGGATTTTTGCGGAGGGCAAGGCAGCCGAGCTTACTTTTCCCTTAGTTTTCAGTAGGTCCGTAATGGGTAGAGCCACCTGGGGGAAGTTAGGGATGAATCCTCGATAGAAGTTTGCAAATCCCAGAAATTGCTGTACTTGCTTACGGTTGGTGGGGGGAGTCCAATCGAGGACGGCTTGGACTTTGGCGGGGTCCATGCGAAGACCTTGGTGGGAGATGATGTATCCCAAAAACGTGAGTTTGCTTTGGTGAAATTCGCACTTAGCTAGTTTTGCGAAAAGTTGATGGTTACGCAGGCGTTGCAGAACTTCCCTGACCAGAGCCACATGCTCGTCCATAGTTTTCGAATAAATGAGAATGTCATCTAAGTAGACCACCACCCCACGATATAGAAGGTCATGTAGGATTTCATTGATGAGTTGCATGAAGACCCCCGGGGCCCCTTTTAATCCGAACGGCATCACAAGGAATTCATACATTCCGAAACAGCTAGAGAAGGCAGTGAGGTGCTCATCCCCTTCGCGGATACGGACTCGGTAGTAAGCTTCCACCAAGTCTAATTTAGAGAACACACGGCCTTCCTGTAATTGTCCCAAAATATCTGATATTAATGGGATAGGATAGGCGTTGGTGTGGGTAACCGCATTGAGCTTTCTGAAGTCAATGCACAGGCGAAGGTCGCCCTCTTTTTTCCGGACGAAAAACGCGGGGGCCGAGTTTGGGGCATTCGAAGGGCGAATGAACCCTCTGGTGAGGTTTTTGTCCAAAAAGTCCCGGAGGACAGTGCGCTCGGAAGCGCTCATAGGGTAAATCTTACTCTTGGTTAATGTGCAGTCCTTTACCACTTCAATCGCACAGTCTGAGGCCCGGTGGGGGGGTAAGGCATCACATTCCCTAAGGTCGAAGACATCTTCAAAGTCCCGGTATACAGCGGGTAGAGCCGGTGGTGTTGGGGCGGTAGAGGTTAATGCTGGAACGGGCGGATATAGCAGAGCAAAGTTTTGCCGATGCTGGTCGCAGGTGGGACTAGCGAAGGAGATAGTGTTTGTTTCCCAATCAATACTGGGACTATGTCCTTTAATCCAGTTAATTCCCAAGACCACTTCAAATCGGATAGGGGCTATAGTGAAGTCTATTTGTTCCCAGTGGGAACCAATTCCCATTGCCACCCCTATGGTGCGGTGATCAACTGGACCCCCCTGGAAATGGCTTCCGTCCATTTGGGCAAATTGGACGGGGGCGGGTAAAGCCTCAGAGTCGGCTCTGAGTGCAGCAAAAGTGGCTTCGCTTATGAGAGTGCGACAGCAACCGGAGTCAATTAGTGCCTTGACGGGGATTTGTGGGCCACCGTTAAGTTGTTGTAAAACTGCATCCACGTAGACGGTGGAGTCCACTTCTTTGATTTTGGTAGGAGCATTCGGTTTGATAGGAAGATCCTGAGAGGTCTGTGGAGACGCTCCATTCACCACAGACCGGAGCCGTTTTTTGACAAGTCGAGGGGAGATTCCAGGTTTAAGGCTGGAGAAATCCAAGGATTTTCCTCATCCGAAGAGGGAAAGTTGTCCCCCAATGGGGCACTTGTAATCCGAGACCCGGCGGGGTCGTTGGTAGTAGGCAGGGAGGCTGGGTCCCCGGCATGGAGTGCAGAGGGTGTGGGTCTTCCCGGAGCTGCGCTGCGGGTGGCCGCAGTGCCTCTGCGTGGTGGACGACCTCGGGCGCGGGTTGTTGTGCTGGGACGAAATAATTCCTGGCGGTGCGGGCAAACGGCTGCAAAGTGGCCCATTTCTCCGCAAGTAAGACAGGCACCCCTCTGAAATCGGGCTTCACGTTCCTGGGGCGGACGTGGGGGATTTCGTGGGATGAGCAGTGGTGCCTTGGGTTGAGGCTTTTGGGTGCCTTTTTCCTTGTGCTTTTGACGGACGAGAGAAATAAAGCGTCGGCGGCTTTCCACTTCCTCGGCTAATAGGATCCAGTCTTCGAGGGTATCGGGATCGCCCCGCATGTAAGACCAGTTCAGAATGTCAGGATGCAAGGCTTCCCTGAAATGATGGATCAGGGTGGTCTCGGGCCAACCTACAATCTTACTTGCCAGTCGTTGAAATTCATCGGCAAATTCTCGTACTGTAGCAGAGCCTTGTTTTAATTGTAAGAGTTCCGTTTTGGCTCTTTCCCCCAGGAAGGGGTCCTCAAACCTTCTTCTCAGGGCAGTCATGAAGTTGTTGAGGGAACGAATAGCACGAGAGCGGGTGTCAAACTGGAGGACCATCCAGTCAGCCGCTTTACCTGTCAGAAGGGAAGCTACGTAACGCACCCGGCTATCTTCCGTGGGGAAAAGTTGTCCTTGTTCTCGCATATAACTGTCCACTTGATGCAAGAAACAAGGCAAAGTCTCGAGAGATCCGTCATACGTAGTCCTCAATTTGAGTTGCTTCCAAGGGCCGGGCGCAGGTTGACCCGGTTGCACGGGTGGTCCGGGCGGAGGGACAACAGGAGCTCCAGGAGGCAAGGGTGGAGCAGGCACATTAGCGGGTGGCTGTACGGGTACCCCCTGACCCGGTATCGGAACGGGCTGTCTCTGAGCTATCAGGGTTTGTTGTAATTGCCTGTTCTCCTGAAGCATACGTTCCATTACTTCCTGGAGTTGATCAACACGGTCGGAGAGCTCCCGATTCTGGGCTCGTAAGAGATGAACCTCCTCACTTGGGCCACCAGTAAGATGAGGCTTACTGGTCCGGAAGCTTGTGGCCCATTGAGAGCTATCCCCATATAAATCCTCGTCTTCAGACTCTCCTGAGTCTCGACGTCGGTCAGCCAAACGGCGTGCGCGTTGGGTCGCGCGCGACGGGACAAACGCCGGGGAAAAGGACAGACCTGATAGCCCTAGTACATTGCCCTTAGGGCGCGTGTCCACGTTCGCCTGATTCCTAATCCTTGCTGCAGCCGCCCTGGCTGCTTCCGCAGCCTCTCTCTCTCTTGCGACCTTAGCCGCTTCGGCGGCTTGCTGATCCGCAAGAACTTTTGCGTTCTCAAGTCTCAGGGCAGTCTCTGCCGTAATGCGCGGCAAAAGTTCTGTCTCCAGGAGTGAGAGTATGGGGTCGGGTTCCCCGCCCAGCAGAGGTTGTACTCGAACCGCCAGTGCGGGTGCCTCGGCTCCAAAGGTCGAGGTCAAAACTTGAGCCAAGGTGGCTACCGGGGTGTCCTTTGTACATTCCACAAGGAGAAGAGCGGTGCTAATAGCGACTCGCTTGGCCTCAGCCTGACAGCTGGCTGCATCCGGGATCAGGGAAAAACCCTCCGGTGGGGCTCCCGCCATGGTAGAAAGAGTTTCTCGAGAAATAAGATTATCCAAAAGTCCAGTTAATATTTGTAAATCCTCAGTCGCCAATCGGGCATCGTCCAGTAATTGATCCAAGTCCTGAAGATCTAAACGAGCATCAGTATCCTCCGACGTTAACATCCAGAGACGTCCTGTAAGAGATTGCCACTGTTCCTGTACCAGTCCCCTCAAGCGGCAAACCTCTCGGGTCGTCCGGAAAAGTTCAGCGATTACGTCTTGTAACAGAGTAGGATCCTCAGAGAAGGGCTCCAGGGTAGTAGATCACCTGGAGAGCTGCACAGCTCCCATCCAAGTGGCAGGCGAACCCCCCTGGGCTCCAGCCTGGCTAGTAGAATGGTGAAGAGGGATAGCTGTCATAATGTCAGCCCTTGGCCCATAGAACCAGAAATCACCACAAAGTCATATAGAGTCCAAACAGATGGCTTTTACTGGTCAAATAGGCATACAGTGCAAACGAATAAAATGACAGCTATGAGAGACTCACTAGCTGGGAGATATTATAAGGCAGGAAAGGCAGGAGATTACACGCATAGGCTGAATACAGTTTCCCAGGAGCTGAGTTCCCAGGCCTAGGTATGCGACCTTGGGGGGCAGACAATACAGCGCAGAGACAGAGGCAATAACGAAACCGAGATAGCAGCCTGACAATAATAGAGATTGTAGTTGTCCAACAGTGAACAGAGTCAAGACAAAGAGGCAGCATGGCCTTGCAAAGACACCTGCCATCGAAGGCTTCAGCAATATCCAAAAAATCTGTAGTCTGGAGATCAGTTGAAATTTTGGGAGATCTCCAGGCCCTCACCTGGAGGTTGGCAACCATACTTATGATTATGGAGGAAATGGGCCTTGAGCTCAGTGGACAGAGTTCTTACAGTCAAGCTGCTTATGGTGCTGGAAAAGAGACCGCAGGAAGTCCCTGTATCTGGGGGACTTAATTACCCTTGCTTTTTAATATTCTCACTCAGGCTTGGATCTTCTGAACAATAGTCCTCTGCCACGAACCATGCTTATCTAGTTTGGGTTACCACGTTCTTCTTTGCTACCAGCAGAAGTTTTTTGGGGCAGAGCCTTAGGAGGGTGGGGTTTGGGGAGGGACTTCAATGCCATAGAGTCCAATTGCCAAAGCAGCCATTTTCTCCAGGTGAACTGATCTATATCAGCTGGAGATCAGTTGTAACAGCAGGAGATCTCCAGCTATTACCTGGAAGTTGGCAACCCTATATCTAGTGCAAACAGAACTCATTCCATAAAATCTATGAGTTTTCTGAGTGTCTTAGAATGGACAATACCCGATCTCTGATCCTGCCCACGTTCTAAGAGGGGAGAGTGTGTCTCATCCTCTGCGAAGGATGTCAACGGTCTTGTCTTGGGCCATTTAAGCATGACTGTTTCCTTGTGGTCCACCCCGCTGACTACTTTGGGGCTTTCCTTTAATCAATCAATTGACCTTTGTTGGCATATGCTCAGAAACATGATGTAAACAGTACACAAAATTCACTGTCCATACATTTTTAATTTAAATATGGTTTATACTTTAGTCCTTATATTGACAACTTCCATCAAAAATTTCGCCGCCTTTAAATTTCAGGAATAGTATCATTCAACAAAAACCGGTATACAGAGAATTCTTGGCTAGATTTCATTTTATTGCTTTGATTATGCATGCATTTTCCCACCATCGGAGGTCGCCTTACACTCCCCGTGCATTTCTACTCATTTTCCCCGCGTTTTCTGGATGCTGACTAAACAGGAATCCAGAAAACATGGGCAAAATGTGTGGAAACATGCGGGAAGAGTGAGACGACCTCTGTCAGCTGGAAAATGCATGCATAACCAAAGCAAAGCCCCAAAGTAGTTGGTGGGGTGACCTCGAGGAAACAGCCATGCATAAATGGCCTTGATGTTGGGTAGGTTATTTACAGTTACACCGGTCCTCCTCCCTCAGGGGCATTTGTTTATCATTTCAACCATCCACTTACCCATATTTCATGATCCTCCCTCCTACCATCTTCCACAGTAGTCTTTAACAAAACTTAAATTTCTTTGAAATCAAAATAAGTGTGAGAGAGGCTATGGAAGTGATTAATTTATTCCTTAGTTCAGCATTTGTAATCTTGGAAGAGCATTGGATACAAACCTGACTACATGTTGTCCCAGGAAGATGGCAGAAGACGGTAGATAGATGATCTTAGGCAAGTCCCTCTCTGTGCTCCGGGTCCTGTCTGCCATAGACAGGTGATAATTAGATGGTTTCAACAAGGGGATGCAATATGATGCTCTATGAACACTGTGAGAGTTATATTTATGCTGCTACTGTTACTGAATCATAAATATGCTATTTTGCTAGAAAAGGCAAAACGAAATGTGTTCTTCCCTTCACTCGTAAGTCTTGCTGGTTTCTGCACTTGCAGTGAAATCCTGGGACATTCCAGCAGTCTAAACCTGTGGGAATCGGTGGGCTTAGACTGGAGTAACTGTGTGGGTTTGCGCTGTTAATGCGCCAGCAACTAGCATGCACCTTTGGTAAGCTTCAGGGGCTTAACAGCAGTCGTTCCTAACAACAGGAAAGAACGAAAATTAAATTTGTGTTAGATCCAAGAAATATGTTGCCAAATATTCTGCCAGATAACATACCAATATACATATAATGAACTATTTAAGTAAATGGTGACAGCGGCAAGAGTTGAGTACACAAGAAAGTGGAAAGCAGAAGATTATCCGGATGCGACTGAATGGGCAGAATATGCAACTATGGCTAAACTAACATTTTTAGTGCACGATAGATCAACATCTGAGTTTTATGATAAACGGAAAGTATTCTTTGATTATATAGCTGTTAAGTTCTTTCCTTCTGTTATTTTTTTATTAATTAAGTTAAAAAAATCTATTGCAAAATATAAACAGAACAATCCAAAGAATGTATAATCAAACTGAAACTATAGAGCAGTGGTTCCCAAATGTTTTGGGCCACCACCACCCTTGGTTCCACAAACTCAACCCCAGTACCTCACTACCCTATCCTACAAAAAGCATGATTCAAAATAAGGGTTTGCATGACTCCCTAAAGAAAAGAGCAATAAAATTTCAAAACAGCAACAATTAATTGCACATCTATTCAAAATCAAATTAAAACTTTTTAGTTGAAATTTATTCAACAAAACTGATGAAATTGATCCAGTGGTATCAGCTCTTCAAAGTCTGGGGGGAAGTTCTGATAGTTTCCACCAAATTTGCTAGTGTGGTGCCAAAGCTTGATCTATTGTAAATTAGTGAACAACATGGTTGAAGGGACCCACCTCTAGCGCCCCCCTATTGCCTCTTATTGCCCAGGGGGTGGTACAGCACACTTTGGGAACCACTGCTATAGAGTAAGTTCCAGTATTATGTAAGAATATGATGTGTATGTCTGAATGTTTATATGTTTTGTTAATTTGAAAAATAAAAACTGTATATAAAAACCCACATGCACACAAACACACATGCACACAAAAATTCCAATAGAAAAGGATGCACAGGAGAGTTACGTTGACCCAATCTGATTGAAATCTTATTTAATTTCAAGGCTGTGCTATCTTCATGTGCCCCACAGGAGATGATTAGTATTGATGGTCAGGATGAGCTGTGTGATAGCACCTACAAGGAATACTAAAGCACTACTCAAAATGCCACCTGTTTCCCCCAATGATAAACATGCGGGAAATCCAAAGAGCACCAGAGAGTTGAAAAGCAGCAGTTAATGTATCTGCCAATAGCTGCACCTTGGTGTCATGTGAAGCTCTCTGGGTCTCCCTCTGCTCGGATACACATGGGGTTGGATCCAGACTAAACTGGAAGTTTCCCCACCAGTTCCCCAATTTTGCTGCAGGCCACTCCTCCTTGTGCAGTTTCCCAGGGTCGCGTACCCCCTTGGAGCGGGGCTTTACGGAGGTCAGTGAAAGGGAAGGAAATTCTGTTATGCTGATGGAAATCAGTCTGGATCCAACCCATCATTTCCTACAAGCTGGATTAGATTCCAAACACAGTTTCTTCTTTTAGTGTGAGCAGAAATATGGATCTGGAAAGAAAGACAAAATAGTTGCAGGGAAATCCCTCAGATGCTGGGGGTAGTCTCAGGTGGCCTCTGCTGGCTCTTAGGCTACTGTTGTAGATATCCAGCATGCTCTGCATCTTGTTTTAAACATCATTTTGGTCACAGGCTTCTTTTTATTTAGTTTATGTATGAAAACATTTATATCCCACCTTTCCTCTTAGAATCAGAGTTGGAAGGGGCCATCTAGTCCAACCCCCTGCTTAATGCAGGATCAGCCTAGAGCATCCCTGACAAGTGCTTGTCCAGCGTCTGCTTAAAGACTGGCAGTGAGCGGGGAACTCACCACCTCCCTAGGTAGCTGATTCCACTGTTGAACAACTCTTACTGTAAAAAACTTTTTCTTAATATCCAGCTGGTATCTTTCCATCTGCAATTTAAACCCATTATTGTGAGTCCTATCTCTGCTGCCACCAGAAATAGCTCCCTGCCCTCCTCTAATTGACTGCCCTTCAAATACTTAAAGAGAGCAATTGTATCCCCCCTCAACCTGCTCTTCTCCAAACTAAACATTCCCAACTCCCTCGGCCTTTTCTCGTAGGGCTCGGTCTCCAGATAGGGTTGCCAGGTCCCTCTTCGCCACTGCAGGAAGGTTTTGGAGGCGGCGCTGAGGAAGGCAGGGTTTGGGGAGGGGCTTCAATGCCATCGAGTCCAATGGCTAAAGTGGCCATTTTCTCCAGGTGAACTGATCTCTATCAGCTGGAGATTAGTTGTAATAGCAGATCTCCAGCTAGTACCTGGAGGTTGGCAACTCTATCTCCAGGCCCCTGATCATCCTCGTCGCTCTCTTCTGCACCCACTCGATTCTGTCCACATCTTTTTTGAAGTGAGGATAGTTCCAGGTGGCTTACAATAATAGTTAAAATATTCCCCAGCTAAAACCAAAAATTAAAAAAAACAAAAAACCAAGCCCCAAATCCCTCTGATCCTTACAAGATACCGCCATGCAAACCCACTAAAAAGCCCTGGCAAACAGGTGGGCCTTGCAACCCTTCCTGAAGATCTCCAGGGATCGAGGAGGGGGGTAAAGTTGGTTAGACTGCGAGAGAGTATCTGGCCCAAGATCACACTGCAAGCTTTGAGATAGAGTGAGGATTTGAACCCAGGTCCCCAGTTCCTGGTTTGTTTCTCTGCCAACTCTGTGCTCTGCTGGCTCTCTGAACTTGTGGAACCCTTAGGAGGACGGATATAATCCAGCTGCGATCTGCACGTACAGCACTTTGCATGGCTACAGGTGCTATATAAACCATCTATTTGTAAAGTAATACGGTTTTACGGTTGTGTTTGCTTTGAGGACGTACAGGAGACTGAAATACATTGTCACTCAAGCAAAACTTCATTACACTGAGTTCGGTCAGAGCGAGTCCACGAGAATTAGCTTCCTCTACTCTGGGAACAGGCAATTCCAGTCTTGCAATGTAGCAGAAACACTACGAGACAGACGGAATTGGATAAAATTTGAATTGCTTCATCAAGCTTTGGTAGAACAGAGCTGGAGTCAATTTGCGGAATAAAATGTATTTTTTTTAACAAAACAAAACAACACGGTAATGTGAGATGTCCTTTTCCAGTTTGCTTTAGGCAGGATGCTATCATATCAGGCTCTTTCATTTACACTTGATAAGAGTGACCTCTGAGGAACCATTTAAAAAACACAGGGTAGAAGCTAGTTAGCATACGGGGGAGATTGTTGAGTTTGATCTCCTGGGCCTTTGAAATTGGTAAATACATAAGGTTGCCAGGTCCCTCTTCACCACCAGTGGGAGGTTTTTGGGGCGGAGCCTGAGGTGGGTGGGGTTTGAGGAGAGAAGACAATTCAATGCCATAGAATCCAATTGCTAAAGTGGCCATTTTCTCCAGGTGAACTGATCTCTATTGGCTGGAGATCAGTTGTAATAGCAGGAGATCTCCAGCTAGTACCTGGATGTTGGCAACCCTATAAATAAAGCATTGATCCAAGGTATTTTGTTGCCCTTAAAGCAAGGTATGCCCGCTCCTCCTGAGCCCCAAGGCACCGGCAGCTAGGTCCAAGCCTCAGCAGTGTTACCAAAGGAGCTTGGTTTGAACTTGGTTGATGGCACGTCCCACAAGGGGATGCCAGCTGCTTTCTGTGCCGCTGGGAGCGAGCTGAGCATCTGCAGTACGTCGGCGCCTTCCTAATCGTGCCCCTCCAGTCGTTCGCCTGGGTGGCTTGGCTGGGGAACAAGCCAAGCCACATGGGCTCTGCCAGCATCTCAGGGATTTGAGTGGGACTCATCTAGTGGCTGTGGGACTGGAAAGCAATGATGGACATCATCTGCCTTCCCCCACACCACAAGCTCCAGTACTTTCCTCCATTTTATCCTCACAAATGTGTGAGGTAGGTTAGGCTGAGAGTGTGTGACTGGCTCAAGGTCACCCACCCAGCAGGCTTCCATAGCAGAATGGGATTCGAACCAGCGTCTCCCAGATAGTCGTCTGACATTCTAAGCAGTACGGATCTCTGGCTCTCTATCAAACGACTGAAAGATCCATGCCTGGATATTCCAGTTGCCTGAGCAGTTTGCCCCTCAAATGATAGTGTTTTTGGAATGTCTTTTCTTTGAGGGGGGAAAAATGCTAAAACAGGAGGCGCTTTTCGCATAAAAGCCGGCTAAGGACAGCATTGCGAAAATTTCATAACATTAACTGGGGCAAGACTAGATACAAAGACATGGAAGAGAACTCCAGGATGGCCAACAAACTATAGTTGGCAGGTTCAGGGTAGGGCATTGAGATGGAAATCCTATTAACACTTTCCGGGGAGTAAGTCCAATTGAATAAAATGGGGCTTATTTCTAAGTAGACCTACTTTAGGAACAACCCCAGAACATGCCACTTCATTCAACTTGCAATTAATTTACGGAATTCGCAACCCTGCGATGCGGTGGCTTAAATTAGACATTCATTCATCTTTATGAAGAATCTGTTGAAACCATCCGCATTTAGATTACATTATTCATTGGGGAGATCTGGATTTTATTTATTAATGGCCTTTTATTAATTTAGCTGTTGTCGCTGCTGTTTCCTGCTGCTGCTTTTATTTTATAGGTGCTGTTCAATGTGATGGCTGTGTTTAATGTATTATGAGCCTCCTTTTAATGTCTGTCAGAAGTACAGCTTTTGCAAACAAACAGAAGAAATGTAGGTTGATAGGTTGCCTTTTTCTCAGAGGTCTATCAATTGGCGTTAGCGAAAGGGAATTTTCACCTTCAGAGGCAGTGTATCTCCTGCTAGAGATAAGTAGAGAATGGCCATCATTTCCAGGCTCTGCTTCTGAACTCCAGGTTAGTCCTGGAGATCGGCAACTCTATTCAGATGTCTCCAGGTTAGTCCTGGAGCTCTAGAATTGAAATCGATCTCCAGAGATCAGTTTCCCTGGAGGAAATGGCTGCTCTGGGGCGTGGATTCTATTACACCCTACTCTGCTGAGGTGTCTCCCCTCTCCAAACCCCACCCTCTTCAAGCCTCCACCCCCAAATCTCCAGAAATTTCCCAACCCAAATTTGGCAACCTTGCATCTGAGCCTAGATGGACTTTCAGTCTGAACTAGCAAGGTACTGGTGTTCTTTGGAAGTTTTTTTTTCTCCCCACAGAAAAAAAAGGTGACAGTCCTAAATCTTTTCTGTGTTTTATCAGGTGGAAACACTTTTATTATTTAAGTTTCAGTGACTGTCTCCAAACTTGTGCAAAGTATAATTAATTGAGACATGCTACATTTCACCCCACCCCCTTAAAGTCAAAGTAGAACATTCTGCTGGCCCTACTTGCGTGAATAATCCATCACTGAGAATCATTAACTTACAAGACAGGCTATAGTAATTGATGTCTTTATGCAAGCTATAGAAGCATTTGGGGAAAATAATTTATTTCTCTCACTGGCAAATGTTTTAATTCATGTATTTATTTGATCAGGCTTCACATGCTAAAAAGCATTGTGTCTGAACCTGGGAATCAGATTTGCTTCAGGTTAAATGCTTCAATGGGATAAAATATCTTCAAAAAGTGAATTAGCACCAGCTTTCCTCTAGAATAACTAAAGATGCTGAGCACAGGAGAAGGAAATGTGCTGTTCTCTGAAGCTATCCAGTGGGCTTTGATTCTACATACGTACAATGTGCCTTTTATTCTTTGGGAATATTGAGCCTTTCACACCATAGAGGATTGTGCAGTGTAGTGCTGGAACCATTTAGGTAAAATTATATTTGTAAGACTTCTCAAGCTGGGGGCTCTTACAGATGCTTTAATCTTTATTAGCAACAGAGGCCATTAATGCATGGCTGTGTGCAGATTTATTTGTTCCTGTAATGGTGCACGATTTCCCCCAAAAAACTGAACGCATGGCAGGAGCCGCTGCCACTCCGCCATCCCTGGGCAGAGGCGAGGGGAAGCTGGCAGGGGCTGGAGGCTGCTGCGGCTAATCCACTCTCCTCTACCCTGCTGTCCCTGGGCAGAGGCAAGGGGAAGCTGGTGAAGGGTAGAGGCTGCTGCGGCCACTCCGCACTCCTCCACTCCGCCGTCCCCGGGCAGAGGTGAGTGGAAGCCAGCGGGGGGTGGAAGGAGCTGCCTCTGCCGGGTGGAGGTGAGAGGAAGCCGGCATCAGGGGGAGGGGGGAGAGAGAAATGGGGCCACGGGGTTGGGGGGCGCTGCTGCTGCTGCCGCCATCGGGCCAACCAGGCTTCTTCCAGCGAGGGAGTCAACTTAGATGCTGAGACGCTCCAGGAAGCTCTCGCAGTTGCAGTGGACTTTAAATTAAAATTGCAGCAAAGCGGCACTTCGAAAACCCGGGGAAGTTCCAGAATTGGGTGGTTCGATCACGCAGGCCATGCATGTTGACTCGGTAGATTCGCCACAAGCCAGAGAGATTAGCCGAATAAACAGCTATGCGTTAATGGCCAGAGTGCTTCCTAGAGAACTGCTTTTTGCTGCTCTGCAGCACCATCCCTGCAGCTGGCCAGAAGGCAGTACTGCAGCTAGCATCTCCGCAGGGATCAGCTAATGCAAGAGGCCAATCAGGTTCCATCTGGCCCTGTAAAACTGATAACAGTGCCCTGACTCTTCTGCATGGATTCAGCCAAGAGGACTGTGTCAACTGGAAGAGAAGGAACTAGCAGGGGACTGTGCATATGGGAATTTATCTACAACAGATTACCCAGTTTGGCTTTATTGCTTCTTTTTAGGCAGCAACAAATCTACAAATTACCCAGTTTGGCTTTATTGGACTTTACACATTAAATTTATCTCCAGATCAAGTAGATTCCCTAGCCCACATTGTTTTAGCATGTTCACAAAATGATACTGCACAAAATAAATATATTACTCCCTGGATAAAACAGCTAAAGACACTTTCTGAGAAGTGGATACTACGTTACCTGCTGTCAAGTAGATCAGTGAATTGTGTGAGAGATGTGGCAACTTTTCTCTCTCTAGTGTCAAGAAAAATAATTTTCACCCCCCCTTTTTTTTAAGTGTGGAATGGCTGTTAAATCTATGGAAAGAAAATTTATCTCCAAGATTATTAATATTTGTGAGGAAAAAGTTCCGGAAAGCTTGGAAACTCTTTTTGTAGCTGGTCCCAATAAAAACTATTAATGTGGATTTTGAGTTGTTTGGGGGTCCTCAGTCTGAGGAACTTGTTGCTCAGATACTAAAGAAGCAACTCTTGGACCACACCATCTTCAGTGTCCTGCTTGCCTTTAGTTCACCAACCCTGACATCGACAGCATGTGGAGACAATTCCACCTGTGCCGGTTCTGTCTTGTTTTTGCCAGGCTGAAAACCTGCAGGATTCTGGGCAAGTTCTGAGGAGAGAATCTAGGAATGAAAAGCAGGTTTCAAATAGTTAAGAGCAACTGGACAGAGCTGGGTATGGAAGCATCAGTGATGGTTCTGAGGTACACTCAGAGTTGACTTCACGAACAGCGGAAGGCAGCGGGAAACCATCTCTGCTCATCTCCTGCCTTGAAAACCTAATCAGGTGGAACTTCATGGGGTTGCAAGGAAAGCTCAGGGTGGTATACATGGTCTATCCCTCCTATTGTGACCTCACAGCATGTTTGTGAAGGTGGTAAGCTGAGAAGCAGGCCTAGGGTCTGTTAATCTGGGCTTTATGACAGAGAGGGGATTTGTACCTGGGTCTACCTGTTGCTAGCCGAATGCTCATCACCATATGAGAGCCATCAGACCAGGTTCTAGGAGACCCAAGTTCAGATCCTCGTTTTGCCATGAATCTCACTGGGTGCCCTTGGGGCCAGACTCTCTTAGCCTGATTTAACTCGCAGGTTTAGCCTGAAGAGGAGAAGACTGAGGTGATATGATAACCATCTTCAAGTACTTGAAGTGCTGTCATATAGAGGATGATGCCATGTTGTTTTCTGTTGCCTCAGAAGGTTGGACCAGAGCCAGCGGGTTGAAATTAAATCAAAAGAGTTTCTGTCTAGACATTAGGAAGAATTTTCTAACAGTTAGAGCAGTTCCTCAGTGGAACAGACGTCCTCGAGAAGTGGTAAGCTCTCCTTCCCAGGAAGTAGTTGTGAATTTCCTGGGGCGGGGGAGGGAGTTGTGAATTTCCTGCATTGTGCAGGGGGGTTGGACTAGATGACCCTGGTGGTCCCTTCCAGCTCTGTGATTCTATGAGGTTGGCTGTGAACATAAAATGGAGGAGAGGAAACAGGCCCGCTGAGCTTCTTGGAGGAAGGGTGGGATAGAAATGTACTAAATAAATAATACTGACTCCCTTGAATATATCCTTCTGCATTGGCTCGTATATTTGTAGATATATTAAGGATAAGGCATAAGCTAAGGTCCCTTACAGTAAAAGTCATTCTTGCCCTTTTTTCAGAATAGGATTCCATTGAATCTCTCGGGTGTGTATAGTGACATTGGATCTGTGGAACTGGTGCTAGACTCTATAGGCTGGGATGTTTATTCCAGAAGCTCTAATGCCTCTGAAATCAATAGCTGCCATTCATTTCTTTTAGGAGGTGAAAGCACTTGCCATCATTTGGATTTTTTTGGAGTAGGATCTGTCAAAAAGAAGCAAAATTAAATCTATAACTCAGTGGCGTTCCTTATGAAATTGCTGAGAGCCAACTTGGGTTTTCATGGGTTCGTTAAAAAAAAAAGTCAAGTAAAATTTACTAAATAAATGTGATATAAAATATGCTGTTGGGTCTATGAAAGGAGCATTGGGTTGTGCTCATGAGCAAATCTGTGCACACATGCTCAGACCACCTCAGGCCTGCCCCCTGCCTCTGTTTCTTCAGGGGAAGAAATGAATTTTTGAACCTTGTATACCTTTTGAACTGCATGAATTGAATGGAACTGATGAAGAATGAAACGATCGTCTTCCTTTCATAATAGTCTTTTACACATCTGCTGAGGTCTTGTGACCAACTATTGGAATCTTCTTGGATCTATGTACCCTTATGGACTATTGAAAAAAACACATTTATACATACCTTTGTGGACTATTGAAATACCATTGTATATAGTTGTATGTTTGTCCCTTTCCACTATTGTATGCATTGATTACACTTTGATGTTTCACTCATTTGTGTTGTAGTAACTATAGCCTAAGATTCCTGCACTACTTTCCTTATCCTTGATATTAGTGCAGAGGTGTTGATTTTGGTTTGCTCTGTTTCTTCATTGGCAGGTTCTCCTGTGCTTTCTCTGGGTTTCTGCTGCCCAACTGCCACAGACACTTCAGTTGGGTGAAGGCATCAGACTTTGCTAAGCAGAGCAGCTAGATCCACCCCTCTGCCCTTAAGTCCTTGTAGCTGAGAAGGATAAAGGAAGGAGATTCTGCCTGCTTCACAGAATCATAGAGTTGGAAGGAACCACCAGGGTCATCTAGTCCAACCCCCTGCACAATGCATAAAATTCACAACTACCTCTCCCCCCGGCCCCCAGTGACCCCTACTCCAAGCCCATAAGATGGCCAAGATGTCCTCCCTCTCATGATCTTCCTAAGGTCATAAAATCAGCATTGCTGACAGATGGCCATCTAGCCTCTGCTTAAAAACCTCCAGGAGTCACACACTTTTGATCCCCTTGTCTGAATGAGTCTGAGGAAATGAATTTGGAAGCCTTTTACCCCCCCCCCCTCAATAATCCTAAATATCCAAATAGCACGGAATGCCAGCCATCTTCAGTAGAGAGTCCTTATAATGACTGACAAGCAAGCTAATCTGCATTGTTGAGAGGATATCATCCATCATGTTGATGAATGGTTGCTGACAGTTTTTCGGGATGCCATTCCGACTGCCAAATAAATAGATCATAAATGCTTTGGGAGCCTGGAATATTTATTGATGCCTGCTAGCTTGTGTGCCAAGTTTTGAAGGCAAAATGGGGAGGGGGGGTGAAGGGTGAAAGGAAAGAGCCTTCTTTCTCTTGCCAAAATGTCTGTTCTTCTAACAATTGTGTTTTGAAGATTAGATCCTGAAAATCTTGTTTGTATTGGCTGTTGGTACCTTATTATCACAGCGGGTTCCCTTAATTTCTGCAGGAATTTCAGTGGTGTTTAGACTGGGTGAAAAGAATGGCATGGGAGCGGGCTGTCAGGGCAATTTGTATAATGACTGCATGGTAACTCGTCCCAGTTGGTTGTTCAAAGCTACCTTCAAGGTGACACAAGGCTGCTTTTGAATCGTCCGAAAGTCTTTATGGCTTTTAAACAAAGACCATTGTAAGTTACTAAACAGAAGAAAACGAGAGACAGTAAAATTCAGAGTTAAAAAGTGATTTTAAAAAATTGATGCTGTTAAGACAGTAGAACCTGAACAAGCGATCATTTAAAAAACATTCTTGAAAATCATGTCAGTTTAGGGCATCACCATGGCAATTTGCTGCCAGGTGTAAAATGGCTTCTTGCTCAGATTTGCATGGCTGCCAGAGCATAAAACAAAAATGTATAAGGTGCATACGGATTCCCCCCACCCCCACAACAGAGTTTGGATTTAAATCAACTAGGATGGCAGCAAGAAGTGTGTGACGGGTTTGATAGTCAGTACGGGAATTGTGTGCAGTGGAAGGAATCGCGCTTACAGAGGAAGCCAGGTTGGACAACAGACATTGGGGTGGAGCCTACCCCAATCCTGCCACTCCAAAATTTATTTACTAATTAAAATATTTATACCCCAATGTAGGAGGGATATTTCTCCCCAGACTTTCTAGCGAGATCCTCTCCATAGCATGCAGCTCTGTTAGGAAGCTGGGGCAGAAAAGTGGCTCTCCACACACAAAAGGACAGCTCCCTTTTCAGATCTCCTCCCACATGGGCTTATAGGGCATTGTCCAATCTGGCTATGGGGTTCAAGCCCGCCAGAATAATCCTAAATATCCAAATAGCGTGGAATGTTAACAATCTGCAGTAGAGAGCTTTTATAATGACTAACAAGCAAGCTAATCTGCATTGTTGAGAGGATAACGTCTATCATATCGGGGAGGGGGCTGTGGCTGAGTGGGAGAGCATCTGCTTGGCATGCAGAAGGTCCCAGGCTCAATCCCTGGCATCTCTGGTTAAAGGGTCTATGCAAGTAGGTGATGTGAAAGACCTCTACCTGAGACCCTGGAGAGCTGCTGCCGGTCTGAGTAGACAATACTGACTTTGATGGACCAAGGGTCTGATTCAGTATAAGGCAGCTTCATGTGTTCAGAACATGTCTCTCCAATCAAGAGGCATTAACACATCAAAGAGATGGAATGTTTTCCCTTGGGGTTGTAAATAACCCTGATTTGGTATAAAACAGCTTCATGTGTTCATGTGTACTATGAATTTACTAGTTGCCAGACAGCATTTCCCCCCTCGTTATTGTCACAAAGAAGGAGTACTCTCTCTAGTATCAGAGGAGCATGCCTATTATATTGGGTGCAGTGGAACACAGGCAGGATGGTGCTGCTGCAGTCGTCTTGTTTGTGGCTTCCTAGAGGCACCTGGTTGGCCACTATGTGAACAGACTGCTGGACTTGATGGGCCTGGGTCTGATCCAGCAGGGCCTTTCTTATGTTCTTTAAGGAGGGGGAGAGGAGAATGTAAGAAGATGAGGAGGAAAGGAAAGAGAGCAATACAAAAGGCAGGAGTGGCCATTAGGGAGGGCTGGCCTGCGATCCGCTTACAAAGGCTTCACAACCCACTTTTGGGTCCCGACCCACAGGCTGGGAAACACTGTCTTAGAGGATGATGGGATCTACCCCATTGTTAGTACTAGTGCTGCATTAAGCCCCCTAGTGTGGATGCTCATGGATAGGTTGAAAGAACCAAGACCCCGGAGGAAAGCAGAGTAGCTCTATCCAGAGTCTCGATGGCTTAGATTATGGGAGTTCTAATGGAGGAGGCATCACTGGACAATGGAACTCTCAGATATTGTCAATTGACCAGCCAATTGGTTGCACATAACTTGACCTTGGTTAAATACAATCAGGTGAGCTATGGAGCCATGAATGGTGGTATTGTGCAGAGAGCAGATAGGAAGAAAGTGGATTCCTTTGAAATGTGGTGTTGGAGGAGAGTGCTACGGATACCATGGACTGCCAAAAATGAAGATCAGTGGGTAATAGATCAAATCAAGCCTGAAGTGACCCTTGAAGCTAAAATGACTAAGCTTGAGGCTATCGTACTTTGGTGACATCATGAGAAGACAAGAGTCACTGGAAAAGACAATCATGCTAGGAAAAGTTGAAGGCAGCAGGAAAAGAGGAAGACCCAACAAGAGATGGATTGACTCTATAAAGGAAGCCACGGCCCTCAAATTGTAAGATCTGAGCAAAGCTGTCAAAGATAGGATGTTTTGGAGGACATTGATTCATAGGGTTGCCATGAGTCGGAAGCGACTTGACAGCACTTAAAATGCAACACACATATTAAAAAGCCGATTTGCATAGCTGCAGGGGGAAGGTATTGCGGTCCCAGTCTGAATCAGGCACTGAATGTGAAGGGATTGTTGAGCACCAGCAAAACATGGCTGGCTGTTACAGAGGGTGGGGACCCCTGACCCAACTTCTGTACTCAGTAATGTGTGAATTGGACATTTGGGATGCAGGAATACTTGGTTTATTCCCAGTTTACCAATTTTGTGGTATTAGAGAACCTAAAGACTTCAGCCATGCCTGGAAACCCCAGCATGCTTGGCTTGAAAAATATTACAAAGCAATTGTCCGTTGCCAAGTTTCCAGCTAAAAAAAGATAGCGATAAGTAACCAAAGGCAGGCAGATTGCAGTGGTGTAGGTATCATATTCTGCTCTTAATCGCAGTTGCAATCATTGCTAGCATTATACTATCCAAGCAGATCTTTTATCTATCGACTTTGCAGTGCTTCATTTCTCAACAACAGAGAACGCGGCCAAAAACAATGGCAACTGGGCTATCGTAGAGTGTAGCAATTGCTGGAAAGAGGCTGTGAAATCAGCGAAAGAAAGAGTGATTTCTCCTCTGAAAGCTCTGTTCCGGGAAGAAAAGAAAAGCATATCAGGGCTGTTTTTTATGAAGTGCACAGCGGTCGATAGGAAGGCTGACCTCGAGGTGTCTGTCAAAGTGACGGGTTTTGACACGCATCCAAATTGCCTTTAAATAAGAGAAAAAGCATCCTCATTGATGCTCATTGTACTACACAATTACGCTACAGATCTTTCCACACTGGCAATGTAGTGATTTCCTAATCCTCAGTAAATCATGTGAAGCTGGTGAACTGCTGTGGGTGTTTAGTCCTAGGCTTGATAGGTTTTGGGAGCCTTGTGTTGGTATTGTTTCATGCCCTTCTCTTGTTTTTGTTTTTATTAGTTGCTAATGGAGTTCTGAGGCTACTTTACAGAGTCTTTGAGAGTTGAAAGGCGAGACTAGAGCCTAGGGTTGCCAGGTCCCCACTGACCTTGGGCGGGAGCTTCTTATGGATGGGGCTGGGTGGAGGGATTCCTGAGCACTCCTGATTCCACTTCTGGTTTTCTAGCCCTGCTGTGTGCGTGCTCTGTGGATCAGGCTTGCAGCATGGAAAAGGAGGCTGGAGCCTTCAAAGCCCAGCTGTGTGCACGCTCTGAGAGATCAGAGCGCATGCACGGCAGGGCTAGGAGGAAGGCTCCAGCCTCCTTTTCCACACTGCAAGCCAGATCGGAACCAATCTGGCATGCAGTTTGGAACGGGAGGCTGGAGTGTTCCTGGGAGTACATGGGGGGGATCGCTCCCCCCTTTCTTCTTCCGCCCACTCACCATCAGCTGGTCAGCGGGCAGCCCAGTTGATTGATGGGCAATTGCCGCCACAACCAGGCAGTTGGCAACCCTACTAGAGCCTGAGGAGTAGGTGACTCCCAGAACATGTATAGGTAGGGTTGCCAGCCTCCAGGTGATAGCTGGAGATCTCCCGCTATTACAACTGATCTCCAGGCGACAGAGGTCTCAGTTCAACTGGAGGAAATTGCTACTTTGGAAGGTGAACCCCCTTCACCTTCGCCACTAAAGTCCCTTCCCAAACCCTGACCTCCCTTGGCTCCACCCCCAAAATCTCCAAGTATTTCCCAACCTGGAGCTGGCAACCCTATGTATGTATAGGCAGCGCTAGTTCTAGTTTGGGGTCTAGTTGACCCCAAAATGAGTTGAGCCAGCTCTCTGGGGGAAATGTAGAAATGCTTTGGGTTTTGATGGTCAGATCTACATTCTGCTCTTAGCTCTCCCGTCACGTCAATGCTTTCACTCAGATCAAAGTCCAAACGGGCCTGTTTGTAAAACCATAGAGTTTCTGGCAATTCCTAGAGCTTCCCTTGTCACTTCCTGTATAAACTTTTGCTGAGTACACGAGGCTGCTTTTTTTCCCCTTTAATATCCCCACCACCACCACCAATATGCTGTGTTGGTGGGCAACAGGACCTGGGGGTGGGAGATCCCCCCTCGTAGAGCTTGGCAGCTCTTCCAAGGCCATTTCTGGCCTATCATGGTCATATCACGTTAGAGAGAGCCACTTTGTATGATGAAAGAGCAGGGGTGAATTCTGCAGGGGATTTCTATGGATGGGGGGAGCATTTTGCTACTCCCCTGCCTCCGGAGACCTCCAAATCCCCCTCTCATAGTGGTTCTGGGAAGTCCTCTGTCCCCCCAGGAACAGCATTTTGTGGGAATTCAGGGTACCAGTGGAGAGGTGAGGAAAATCCACTCCACTCATGGGAATCTGGTCTGTCAGTGTAAATGATCTATTGGATCTAAGCCTAGGTGAGCAATATTAGTTTCCCCTTCAACCTCAATCTGTAGTCTTTGCTTTACTTTTTAACCTTTTAATTATTCATCGGAGGAGGTCTATAGATTATATATATTATTCTTCTATGAGCAAGGGATATCCAGAACTGCCCTTCACAACTGTTTCCATGCCCAAAAGGTATAGTTCTGGGCATATCCTGAATGAACCCACTCATCCGTGTACCCTCTTTTCTTATAAATAAAGAGTGCATGTGATGTATCTTTTGTGACACCTTTTTTCTCTGTAATTTTTAAGTACTTACTTCCATTCTGAACTCGGCTGGTAAAATATAAATTTAAACAGCCAAACAAGACACGATAAGGGAGATCTGTGATCAGGGTCTTCTGTGGGTCTTGTATTGCTCAGGAGGAGGAGGAGGAGTTGGGACAGTGGTAGAGCATCTCTTTTGCATTCAGAAGGTCTTGGGTTCAATCCTGTTAAATCAGTTAGCAGGTTGTTCTGCCTGCCGGGCTGGTGTCCGGTTACAACGTCTCTCTCCTTCTCGAGGTTTACAAGCCAGAGGAAAGCCCCAAAGCAGAGTCGAACGGTCTGGAGTAAAAAAGAAACCAGAAAGGTTTGCAGGGTCAGTAGCCGGTCCAAGGTCATGTCACTGAAGAAGAAGAAGAAGAGATGGTTTTTATATGCCGATTCTACCACTTAAGGAAGAATCAAACCGGCTTACAATCACCTTCCCTTCCCCTCCCCACAGCAGACACCCTGTGAGGTAGGTGGGACTGAGAGAGTGTGAGTAGCCCAAGGTCACCCAGCTGGCTTCATGTGTAGGAGCGGGGAAACAAATCCAGTTCACCAGATTAGCCTCCACCACTCATGTGGAGAAGTGGGGAATCAAACCTGGTTCTCCGGATCAGAGTCCCCCACTCCAAACCACCCCTCTTAACCACTATACCAATCACTACAGTACACAAATCAAGTAGAGTGTCAGCCAGTTCAACGTCTATCATGTGTTGTGTCCACGCCCAACAGCTCCTGTCCGGAGGTTTTATAGCAATGCGCTGGGGCATGCTGCCTGCCTCTCAAGAACAGTCCTGCAAACACTCATCTTCGCTATCGCTTTCCATCTGCAGCTGACACTGAGCAGCCAGGTGTGCACTACACCTTCGGGTCTGCAGTTCTGATCTCCATCATCTTCGGCGGGATTCCAAGGGTGCCGGTGACCTTGGAGAGCTGGTCTACAGCCTCACGTTCAGGGGGTGGAGGTGCCTCTGAGCTGACTGTCGGCTGCACCTCCGGCAGTGCCTGCTCTTGGTCTCCCTGCTGGTTGTCTGTTGTCAGCTGTGGGTTTGCTGTTCAGGGCCCCCTCTCCTCTGCGGAGTCCTCAGTGTTGCTGGGCTCAGGCTTGGCCATGACACAGGTGATATGAAGGGCCTCTACCTTGGACTCTGGAGAGCTGCTGCCCATCTGAGTAGACAATACTGACCTTGATGGAGCACTGGCCTGATGTAATATAAGGCAGCTTCATGTGTTCATGCTTGCTTCTAATGAGAATGGCCATTTTGTGCTTCTCTATCCCAGAGGCTTCTGGGACATCTTGAACATTCAGGCTATGTGTATAAAGTGTATATAAAACAAAAATGAATTTGGGTCCCATCCCCAAGATATCTCATCATGGATATGCAACGATTCCTATACATTCTAATATACAGAAAGACCTGAAATACAGACTACTTCTGGTCCCAAGCAGTCCGGATAAGGGATACTCACCCTGTACTGGTATTCTCTGAAACAAGGCACCATAGGACCTGATAATACTTTTCCTGGCACCCTTCAAATATTTTTAGAAATTAAAATATTGCTTCAGCAGCAGGTGCCACTACAGCAGAAGGATCTTCGCTGCATGACTGAAGGAAAGCTGTGTGTGCATGCAAGGAAAATATTTTTAAACAATATGCTCATTTAAGAGGGCATCCTGTCAAGCAGAGCTTCTGCCTGAAATATTCAAGTTACCATAAGAGTTACACGTAACGTCACTCCCTGAGATTTTGTGGTTCGCTCTGCCTCTTGTGGCAGCCATTTTCTCTCTCTCCCATAATACCGGTACTAGAACACGAGGTCTTTTGTTGAAACTGGAGGGTGACAGATTCAAAACAGATAAAAGGAAGATTTTTTTCACACAACACATAGTTAAATTGTGGAACTCCCTGCCCCAGGATGTGGTGATGGCTGCCAACTTAGAAGGCTTTAAGAGGGGAGTGGACATATTCATGGAGGAAAGGGGTATTCATGGTTATTAGTTAAAATGGATACTAGTTATGCTGCATGCCTATTCTCTCTAGTATCAGAGGAGCGTGCCTATTATTTTGGGTGTGGTGGAACACAGGCAGGATGGTGCTGCTGCAGTCATCTTGTTTGTGGGCTTCCTAGAGGCACCTGGTTGGCCACTGTGTGAACAGACTGCTGGACTTGATGGGGCTTGGTCTCATCCAGCAGGGCCTTTCTTATGTTCTTATGTTCATTGTGTGTTTGTCTTCACTTCCCATTGGCAGCTATTTTGTGGTTGTGCCCACCACCGCAAGTCAGAATTCCAAAGGTGCCCACAGGCTCAAAAAGCCTGGAGACTCTTTTTATGAAATATTCTTTCCCTCTTCTCCTTTTTGGGGCAATATCCAGTCTATTGAAGGATTTTGAGGAACTTGAAAGCCAGCATTCATTATTTTGTGATGTTCTTGGGTGTCCTAATAAGAAGGTATTGCATTGCTGCTGTTTTGGAGATTTTTTTGTAATATTTGCAACGTTTTGTGATCTTCTGGTGCATACTAATAAAAGAGCCTTATGGTGCTATTGTTCTACAGAAATTGTGTAGGGCTGGTAATTTGATCACAGAAGCAGTGCAGGGGAAAGGAATAATTTGTATTTTTTTCTCTCTCTCCGCTGAGCTCATATCCACTTTTGGGTTGTGTATAACTAATGTGAAAGGCTAAAAAGAAAGGCTCAGGAAACCAGGACTTTTTAGTTTAGGGGAAAAAATGACTGAGGGGGGTGGTCACAACAGAGGTTTATAAAATTATACATGGGGTTAAGAAAGTAGATAGAAATAATTTTTTCTCCCTTTCTAATAATACAAGAACTTAGATAGGGTGCCTGATACGTTTATGGGCATAATTCATGCCAGACAGCAAGAAGCACTACTTTACTCAATGATTAATTAAATTGTAGGATTCGCTGCCGGTGGGTGTGGTGATAGCCACTACCATAGATGGCTTTAAAAAGGGGAGTAAACAGGTTCATGGGAAGGAAGGCAGCATGGTATAGCCTGTTCTTGTCAGATCTCAGAAGCTAAGCAGGGTCAGCCCTGGTTAGTATTTGGATGGGAGGCCACCAAGGAAGACCAGGGTTGCTGTGCAGAGGAAGGCACTGGCAAACCACCTCTGTTAGTCTCTGTCCTTGAACACCCCATAAGGGGTTGCTATAAGTTGGCTGCGACTTGATGGCACTTTACACACGCAAACAGATTCATGAAGGATAGGCCCATTCATGGCTACTAGCCATGATGAGTAAAGGGAACCTCCATATGAGGCAGCAAACTTCTGAATACCAGTGCTAGGAGGCAACATCAGGCCCCTATTCTCTATTTCTTGGCCCTCCAGGGCAAGTGGATGTCCACTGTGTGAACCAGAATGCTGGACTAGATGGCATACTGGTCAGATCCAGGCAAGACTCTTCCTATGTTCTCAGATAAGGAAAGGGTTGACCTACCTCTCTCTGGCACTGCTTTGCCAGTCAAATCGGCAGTCCCCTGCAGCTGCTTTTGATATATTAAACTGGAGGAAATGCTGATCATGGAATCATCGTCTAGTTTGAGCTTAACCTAGAAATGGGGAGGCGCATGAGGGTACTCCAATGTCTGACAATTTATTGGTTCAAATTTTTCATCCTAGTTATGTCATCCTGTTATGCAAAAGGTGTTTTTAAAGCACTCTAAGTTAATCTTCCTCAGTTACCTGGTTTCGGAACTTGCCAGCGAGCGTCGCTCTGTGAGTTGTTCATGCGCCAAAGGGCAGCCAACAGAGCACCCACCAAACAGCGGCTTTGAAAGCTCTAGTGCTGGGTGGGAACGGGAGGCTGCTTCAGATCCCCTGCCAGCACATCTCCATTAGCTGAATGGCTCTGAGACCAACCTCGCTGCCAGTACAGTTCCCTTATCTGAGTCCAGAGCCGTTGCCAGCCGACAAGCTGCCAAGAATGGCTGGGTCTTTGTTGGCCGGTTGATTGTGTGTTTCGGGAGTCAGAGCCGCTCCATTTTGAATACAGTTTTCCTTGGGTGGCTGTCAACATTCTGGCGATTGTGACTGCCTCTTGATTCATGCGGCCTCTTCCAAGAGTAATTACAGCCTGACTGGGAGCTCGGGCTGACGGCTGTTGCTGTTTTTCATCTCACCCGCTATAATTGGCTGTAATGCTGAAAAACGTTGGAAGAGCAACTGCCGTGAGTTAATAACAAATCCTTGATCATGATAAATTGGCATTCCTAACCTCCTGGAACGGAACATCTTCTTCCTCCCTTAAAGCCACGGTGCAACGGATCTGTTTTCCTCATTATGGAACCCTTAGGAAATCCATAAGTTTAATGTCACCTGCATTATGGGGTGTCTTTCTGATCTACGGCTGTGCTATCATCAAATGATGTGTAGTTTTGTGGAACCCAGCAGATGAATGGGGTAATGATTCACCTGAATTTTTTTGGGGGGGGGAAAGGCATAACTTACGCATAGGCAAAACTCCTTGCAATTTATAAAAAACGAACATGCATTTTCGGGCAGCCTTTGAAGTGGCAGCTCTTTGTGCGTCTGTTGAAAGATCTTCTTGTTCGTCTCCCCCAAATTCCTGAATTCTTTATTGCCCAGCAACTCTTAACAGTGGGCTGACTTTGTAAAAAAAAGACTATTGGATTGAACTTGGGGAAAAAAACTTTTATAGAATGCTACAAAATAAAACAAATAATAGCAGGTTTAGGTTCAGTGTACAAAGGATGCTCTAGTGCAGGGGCATCGAACTCATTTGTTATGAGGGCTGGATATGACATAAATGTCACTTGGTTGGGCCGGGCTATGCCTCGCCAGCCCAGATCGAGAGTGGGGCGAGGGTGGCTGCCTCGGCTGGCACGCGGGCCAGATAAGAGCTCTCAAGGGGCCGAATCCAGCCTGCAGGCTGTATGTTTGACACCCCTGCTCTAGTGGGAGTAAGCCGAGTAGAATAACATGGGACTTACTGCTGAGTAATTTGGCTTAGATTTCCTCACTTAGAAACCTATCATTCCATCAATACAACTTCGCTAAAAAAAAGATCTCAGCACATCATTACTTTCTCCATTATGTTATGTCAAGAGATTTTCTCTTGGCCTTGATGTGTTCAAATTCACTGGAAGGTTGCCCTTGGTCAAACAGTGTCTGTTGGGCATCTTAAATACTGTCTTGGGCAGCCCAGTCCTGAAGAGGGGGGGGGGTGCAGTTCCTTAGTGGCCGGGAGCGGTGCAGCCGCGCCACCTCCTCCAAGGCTTCCCAGCTGGCACGGAAGCATAAAAAGCCTTTAAAAAAATATAAATAGAGGAAATGGGGGAAATCTTCCATTGCCTCCAATGGGGCTGCACCACTGAAAAAGGTAGTGCAGCCCCACCACCACTCAAGAGGGCATTCCCGAGGTGAAAGGGCTGTAGAAGCTGCCTAAATGCAGTTCCATCTCCAGGAACGCCCCAGGAACACCCCCCCCCCCATGCCGGCGTGGCACAGGGGCAGGAAAGCCCTGTTGGTGTGGCTGCACTGGCAATTTGCCCCTGCGCTGGCATAGGTGCCATATTATTCCGTGATAAGGTGGCACCTACGTCGGCGCGGGGTAGGAGCTCCCCTCCATTAAGAATGGGTTCTTAGAATGCAATGTTGTGACTCCACTCAAAGCCCTTTGATTTCAGGGGGCTTAGACTGGAGTTTCTCTGCACAGGAATGCAGTCTCAGTGACTTAAAGCTAAGTCAGCATTGGGCCATGTTTACTATGTTTTTTCAATTAAATTTTAATATTAATAATGCTTTCTTAATAACACACTACAACCATTTCTCTGTTACCAAAATCCATGTTTCAAAACAAATAGAAAACAAATAGAAAAACATCTTTATAATATCCAAATCTCTAAATTGAAATACAAATCTCAAAATGATAATGCCCAGGGCTGCATCGATGCTTTTGTTTTGATATTATTCCAATATTTTATTAATAACAGCCATCTCTGTAGAAATAATTTCTGTGCAGGAAATCTCTTTTCTCATTGCCTGTATAATGTAATTATACATCATGGCCTGTATAATGTATACATCAGTATAATATACTAACATCTTCTTAGCCAAGACTTGACAGAGGGACTCCTCCTTTGATTCCATTGCTTAGCCACCAACACCCTTGCTGCCGAAATCAAATTCCTTAAAAAAAGTCCATGTTTTCTCTCCACCTGTGCGAGCATCTGACCATACAAGATGATCTAGCCTTCCGTTTGTATGAGTCGGGAATTTCCACTTGGCAATGTGATAGATGTTCATCTGTTGCAACTACAATTCCCTATAGACAAAGCACCTGCGAAATGGGATTTGCACCGGGTTCCCATCTCAGAGATTTATCTCTCTGATCACGGGGCTCCGTGATCTGTTTTGTTGCACCATCCGAGTTGGGCGTCTTCGTTCTCATCTTCAGTTATTCCTCCAAACCTCAGGTAGACAGCACCTTGAGCAGAGGAAAGTGCCTCAGGACATGTACAGAGTTCATTTCCTTCACGATGGATCTGAACAGCTTTCTTACACATGGAATTGACAGAGAAGAAGAGTTGGTTTTTATATGCCGACTTTTTCTACCACTTAAAAAAGAATCAAACTGGCTTACTATCCCCTTCCTCTCCCCACAACAGACACCCTGTGAGGTGGGTCGGGCCGAGAGAGCCCTAAGAGAGCTGTGACTAGCCCAGCTGGCTTCATGTGGAGGAGCGGGGAAACAAATCCAAGGAAGGGCCTCCAGATCAGACGATGTTATTTCAAAAGAGGTTTGAACCCCAGTCTGTCTCTTTTGAAAAATCATGTTCTTGTCAATTGTTCTACATTTCTGCATCCCAAGGTCACAGCAACTGCTTTGCACAGGTGAGTCTGTAGTACCGCCAGTAGAATGGCTCTGGTAATCATTAAAGTCTCTAGTGCCTCTTCCCGCAGAAGTATTTTTGGTGCCCTCTATCAAGCACCACGGCGGGAAGCATCAGCGTCAAATGCTGCGGAGCAGACACAGAGAGAGTCATAATAGGATTTATTAATACTAGAGGAAGTGTAATAATGCTGTATGATTTGGTTGTGTGTTGGAAAGAAGCAATGAGAAGGCTATGGAAGGGAGAGCTCCTGTTCTCTCAGGCCCATAGGAAGCTTACGATGTTTGTACCCAAATCCGTGGAGGCCGAACTCACATGGAAAGAAAGTGGCAGCACAGTGGCAAATCTTCCATTGTATGCTATGTTCTCTTGAAAGAGTGTAAAGATCCTTTGGGTATACAAATGAATGTCTGAGGGCAACTCTCAATGCAACTGCCAATCTTAACAGAAGAAGAGCAAGAAGAAGAGTTGGTTTTTATACCCCGATTTTCTCTACCTTTAAGGAGTCTTAAACTGGCTTTACAATCACCTTCCTCTCCCCACAACAGATGAGAGAGTTCAGAGAGAACTATGACTAGCCCAAGGTCACCCACAGCCTACATGTGGAGGAGTGGGGAATCAAACCTGGTTCTCCAGATTAGAGTCCACCGCTCTTAACCACTACATCCCACTAGCTCTCAAAAACAAAAAGCAACCTAATGTATGGGGAAGTGTCCTCTCAGGGAACAGGCTGTGCCTCAGTAGCAGAGCATCTGCTTTGTATGAAGAAGTTCACAGGTTCAATTCCTGGCATCTTCATTTAAAAGAATATGGTAGCAGGTGATGTGAAAGGCCCTGGAGAGCCACTCCCAGTCAGAGTTAACAGTACTGACATTAGTGGACCAGTGGTCTGATTCAGTATAAGGCAGGCTCATTTGTTCATCCTAGTAGCCATTTCTAAGAAGAAGAAATTTTCTAAGAAGTTTCTAAGTTTCTAAGAAGAAGAAGAGCTCGTTTTTATATGCTGACTTTCTCTACCACTTAAGAAAGAATCAAAGCGGCTTACAATCACCTTCCCTTCCCCTCCCCACAACAGACACCCTGTGAGGTAGGTGGGGCTGAGAGAACTGTGACTAGCCCAAGGTCACCCAGCTGACCTTATGCGGAGGAGTGGGGAAACCAACCCGGTTCACCAGATTAGTGTCCGCCGCTCATGTGGAGGAGTGGGGAATCAAACCCGGTTCTCCAGATTAGAGTTCACTGCGCCTGTGGTTCTCCTCATGCACGCAGTCATTATGCTTTCTCAGCAGGGGAATGCACTGTTTTGCATGTGTGTGTAAGCTTTGGTGTGCTCCAGCAGAATTCTGGAAAATCCGGTGGTTGATTTATACATCCCGAAGCTATACACGCATGAAAAATGCATACATTGCCTTGTTCAGACAGCTTGGCAATCTCACATACTGGGCTGATCCTCACATGGTTGGTGGCTGCCTGGTATGCATGGGCTTAAGGTCAAACATTTTAGTCCATTCCATGGACATAAATTGCTAAGCCATCATTATGTTGTCCACTATTGGAGAGAATTCTAGGAATGTTTTCTTAATGTGCACTTGTGTGGTATGTGAATTAAAACTCTTCTCCCCTCCCCCCTATTAAATATGTTAATAAAATAAAAACCAATGATAGCTTTTATAGCCCACTGATGCGCTAATATCATGAGACATAATAGCGCTTCCTGCACCATAAGTGACAGCTTTCGTCGCTTATGAAAGTACGCTTCAGTACATGCAATAATGTCGCCCTTAGACTTGAACTGCAGCGATGGCAGATGGCAGTCACATATGGTGAATCTTAGCTACTGCCCTTTTAATTAAATTACAACTGGGGAATAGCGTCTGGGAGTCAACACCAAAATGCCGGATTTCACAGTCAGATTCAGGATATGCAACTCCTGCGTTCTGTGAGACATGAGGATGCTCAAAGAGAGAAGGTATGAGCTGGTGCAAGCACAATTAAAATGCTAACTGTTTGTCCCATCTCCAAAAAAGGATATTATAGAACTGGTGAAGGTTGAGAAAATGGCAACGGAAATGAGCAAGGAAATGGAGCACTTGGCTATCTTGGCAAGTAAATTCAGAGAAGAGCTCTACCGACACCTAAACTAAACTAATCTGGGGATGGAGTCACGGCCCAGTGGGAGAATCTCTGCCGTGTTTGCAGAAGGTCCTAAGTTCAATCCTCAGCGTCTCCATTTAAAAAAGGGATCAGATAATAGGTGGTTGGAAAGAGTAGACAACAATGGCCTTGATACATCAATGGTCTGACTAAGTATAAGGCAGCTCCATGTGTTTAGTTACCATCACCAGATTTTGTGGTAGTGAGTTCTTCATATCAATCATGCCTTATTGAAGAAGTACTTCCCTTTGGCTGGGTGGAATGACTCAGACATAATGCAAAACTGTGGTTTATTTTAACTATGGTTTGTGAAATGAAGATTTGGCTCATACATGATCGCTCAGATCCTGACTTGCTTCAATAAATGCTGGTTTGGTTACCTTCCTTTTGACCAAGAGTGTGCAAGGGTAGTGTTGATGAACAAACCAGGATGTCCACATTCATATGTCACACAAAACCATAGTTAAGTCTCTGGGTCTTCAAACCGTGGTTTCAGATCCTGGTTTAGAGGGCCTTAACAAACCATGGTTAGTGAAGTGGTCTGTATCCAAGCAGTCATGCTAACCATGACTAAATTAAACCATGGTTTTGCATTATATACTCAGTATCATGGGATCAACAAATATTCATCTTTTGAAATACCAAAGAAAAATTGTATCCTTCTCTCTTTCTCCATGTTTGTGGCAACGATTAACCCCCAGTGTGCCCTCCTTGGTTAGCTTTATAGAGTAAGAAGAACCCCAATTCCTTCAGCCACTTAAGGTGATCATTTCAGTTGTCTTTTTTCTGGACTTTTCCAGCATTATGATATCCTTGTTAAGATGTTCACTAGAATCCAATTGAGTTCTCAAGTACCCCATGACAATTGTCTTCATCCTATGAGTCATGACCCTCAGCTAGCTTGTGGAGCCACACCTGCTGAGTTGCAAGTCCCTCTAGATCTTCCATTTCCTCTACCTTTTGGCAGGACTTACATCTAGTGTGCATGTGAAGTGCAAGGACATCACACCTCTCTGTGTGTACATACTGAGAAGAACAGAAGAACAAGAAGGGTCACTTAGCTGGGGAGAGGATTCCTCCACTGTCCTGTTCCTTGGCTTAAATAACCACCAAACACTTCCTGGTGCTTAACTAGTGCTTTCTGTACCTGCCTCTCCTGGTCTGCTGTCCATGGTCCTGACCTTGACATTGATGAGGTCATAACCCTATCGCTGTGATGTGACATGCATGCAACTCCGTGGATGCCATGCTTCCACTTGGGGGTTCAAGATGGGCCAGGTCTGGAAAGGCTGAAGATTACTACCCAATACATTACAGTGTGCTTGTTTACGGAAAGCCTGCCCCACTTGTAACCCACTGAGGTGACTCACAACTCGCTAGCCGTGCATGCAGTATGTTCAGTATTTGACAGCCTCCTCGGTGACAGCGTGGTGTGGTGGTTAAGAGTGGTGGTTTGGACCGGTGAACTCTAATCTGGAGAACAGGGTTTGATTCCCCATTCCTCCACATGAGTGGGGGACACTAATCTGGTGAACCAGGTTGGTTTCCCCACTCCTCCACATGAAGCCAGCTTGGGTGACTTTGAGCTAGTTGCAGTTCTCTCTGAACTCTCTCAGCCCCACCTACCTCACAGGGTGTCTGTGGTGGGGAGGGGAAGGGAAGGTGATTTTAAGCCGGTTTGATTCTTCCTTAAGTGGTAGAGAAAGTCGGCATATAAAAACCAACTCTGCTGCTGCTGCTGCTGGCAGACCCATGCAAGCAGTAAAACAAGGAGGGTTATCGAGACCTTACTAGGCTGCCACTCATGGGCTGCCAGGCTTCATTTACCATGGCTTGTGGTGCTGCCACGGAGCCCTCCTTCCAAAAGAAGTCTTTTTGTTTTGGGGAGTCCTGTGTAAGCAGGCAGTTATTGCTTGCATAAAGGGCCGTCGCTCCCTAATCTCCGAGGTGGCATCTTTGCCGTCGTTTTATTTAGCCTTCTCAATCGGACGGCATGCTGCCAACAAAATGGAAATCGACATCAAAATTCCCTGGTTCTGGGAGACAAGCGAGTAGGCGGATAAACAGCTGGTGTTCAAATGCTGCAGTTTTGGTTGTTGGCACTCATTGCCCATGGAAGCGTGCATACGATTAAGCAGCACTAAGGGAAGCGGAGCAAATCTAGAACCATGTAATGTGTGACATATGGCCATCAGGACACTTTGTGTGCCAAGGTCACATGCTTGGACAGCTCTGTTCGCCCCTCTGGAATATTATAGACCCGGACAGAATGTTCTTGCAGAGCACAGGAAGGCTAGCGGGCATTTGCTGCAGTATTCCAGAGGGCACAGTTAAACAGCCTGCCATTTCTTTTGTGCGAACACTTTGCAAACTAAGGGTATGGGCTTGGATCCTGTCTAGCTGGTGTAGTGGTTAAGAGCGGTGGAGTCTGATCTGGAGAACCAGGTTTGATTCCCCACTCCTCCACATGAGCTGCGGAGGCTAACCTGGTGAACTGGATTTTTTTCCCCCACTCCTCCACATGAAGCCAGCTGGGTGACCTTGGGCTAGTCACAGCTCTGTCAGCCTCACAGGGTGTCTGTTGCGGGGAGTGGAAGGTGAGATTTCCATCCATGGAGCTTGACTTCCCGGCATCCTCTTCCCATGGCAGCCCCAAATGCTTATCTTGGGGAACATGAATACCTTTCTGGCTGTTGGAGGTCTGCTAAGGGATGGGGAAAGCTGTGAAAATCATCCCCCCCTTCCGGGCATAAAATTCTATGTGGGATCCAGCCCCTAATCTGAGAATTTAGACTTGTGTTCAAAGAAAGTTGATCCAATCTCAAATGCTAATTCGGTCAAATCAGCCAGCTATCTTCGAAAAATTTATGCAAACAGACAACTGAAACAAAATGAAACTTGTCAAGTCAATGGAAATATTCCAAATGTAGCTGATGTTTGAAGCAATAATTTACAACTCAAACAGTCCCAAATTATTCAGTCTTCGAAGACTACTTGGTCCAATAAGAGCCACCAAACCTTTGATTTTTCTTCTTCATCAGTAGCTATTATGCAGCATACAGGAAGGAGTTCAGATCAATGTATATTCATAAAAGATCATTTATATCCTTTTCACTGCTGAAGGGGAAAACATTCTCAAGGCTTCAGGAGGCTAGAAATTCCTGGTAAGACCTTGCTGAAGGAAGTGGGATCCCAAATTGCATAGTTCAGATAGCATTCATCTGTTTGCAGTAGGACAAAGGGCTGAGAAAGAACCAGCTAAAGATGAAGCCAGACCAGACAGAGGTGATGTGGATTGGGAATAAAGGAACAGATTTACTATTGATTTACTATGCAAATTGCCCTCTGCCATTAAGTATAGAGCCTGCAAGTACTTTGGACACAGTGCTGTTATTGGAGGGAAAGATTGGTAGGGTACCAGAAGTGTTTCCTTCCATTTGCGTGTGGTTGGTAGATTATCCTCCCTCCTAAACTCATTTGACCTAGCCATACTGCTCCGTTTGTTTTAAGTAGCTTAATTAATTTTCCTGCTGCCTTTCAGCCATCTCTAGGATTCCCAAGGTCACTTTCAACAGTTGTAAAGCAATGTAACATATTGACAACTACTCAAGAGAAGAGGAACCTTAAAGAGAACCGGTGTTTCTGGAACTTTCTCATTGGATTGCTGTAACAGGCTGTACCTGGTGCTTCCCCTCGAAGACTGTTTGGGAACATCAGTTGGTACAGAATGTGGCTGCTTGCTTATTTTCTGGGATTGGGGAATGCACTCACATTATATTGAGAAAAAAAATGGGTTGTCAGTTTGCTTCTTCACTGAATATAAAGTGTTGCGTCTTGCCTACATAGCCCTTTAGAAAAAGAAGAATTGGTTTTTAGACCTCACTTTTCTCTACCTTTAAGGAGTCTCAAAACTGCTTACAATCACCTTCCCTTGCCCTCCCCACAACAGAAACCTTGTGGGGTAGGTGGGGCTGAGAGAGTTCTGTGACTGGCCCAAGGTGATCAAGCAGACTTCATGTGGAGGAGTGAGGAATCAAGCCCAGTTGTCCCAATTAGAGTCCACCACTCTTAACCACTACGCCACCCTGGCTCTCTAAAGGAGTGTGGAAACCATGAGAAATCACCTCTCTCCTTTGGAGAGAGTCCCCACAACCATGTCTGTGAGCAGAAGCGTGCTACAGCTGTTTGTGCTGAAGCCTCTGGGGGACAGATGGCCTCCAACTCCACCCAGTGCAATCGCTCTGGGGACATTCCCCAACCCTGCTGCAGCTTTAAATCCACAACAGAGTGGAAGCTTCATTTTTTCCTTCCACAGCACCACCAGCTGGCCCCACTTCAGTGTCCACAAGCATGTATGGAGTGCCTCTAGAGGTCATAGAATTATAGAGCTGGAAGGGGCCATACAGGCCATCTAGTCCAAAACCTTTTTGTTTATTTATTTATTTCATTACACTGTTACCCCACCTTCCCCAGCCCAAGGCCAGGCTCAGGGCGGCTTAATGCAGGATCAGCCTAGAGCATCCCTGAAGTGCTTGTCCAGCCTCTGTTTAAAGACTGCCCGTGAGGGGGAGCTCACCACCCCCCTAGGTAGCTGATTCTACTGTCAAACAACTCTTACTGTAAAAATATTTTTCCTAATATCTAGCCAGTACCTTTCCGCCTGCAATTTAAACCCATTATTGCGAGTCCTATCCTCTGCTGCCAACAGGAACAGCTCCCTGCCCTCCTCTAAGTGACAAGCCTTCAGATACTTAAAGAGAGCAATCGTGTCCCCCCTCAACCTCCTCTTCTCCAAACTAAACATTCCCAAATCCCTCAGCCATTCCTCATAGGGTTTGGTCTCCAGGCCCCTGATCATCCTTGTCACTCTCCCCTGCACCCGCTTGATTCTGTCCACATCCTTTTTGAAGTGAGGCCTCCAGAACTGCATACAATCCTCCAGGTCCTGCCTGACCAATGCAAATCTTGTGTTTTGGATGCCATGCCTCTGTTTATACAACCCAAGATTGTGTTAGCTTTTTTTGTCTCTGCATCACACTGGCTGCTCATATTTAACTTACGGTCCACCCGTACCCCAAGATCTTGTTCACACACACTGCTGTCCAGAAGTATATCCCTCATCCAGTATGCATGTCCCTCATTTCTGTTACCCAAGGTTGAAGTTGTACATTTTTCCATTTTTGAAAATAATTTCCTGCAAGCAGAGGAAGTGGGTTCCATGCATGGGAAGGGAGGCAAGGGGGGGAAAGGGAGAGTGAAGGAATGGGAAGATCTATTTTTGTGTTAATTTAGGCCAAATCACAGATTTCGAAATGAAAGAAAGTAAACCTAAGGTTTCAAGGTCCCCCCTGGCCACTGGCAGGGGATGGGAGGGTAGGGTTGCCAGATCCAGGTTGGGAAAGTCCTAGAGATGTGGGGATGGAGCAGGGTTGCCAGCCAGGGGAGAACAGGGGCCTCAGTGGGGTGCAATGTCATACAGGGGCATCTTAACATCATTATAGGCCCCCAGGCAAAGGAGTGCACTGGGGCCCCCTACCTACACAACCACCCACAGGAATAAAAATGTAAATAGTCCATAAAATTAAAGATGTATTTATTGATACTTCCAAAAAAAACCCAGTGGTTAAACATTAAAAAAAACATGCCGTGCAGACTAATCAACACAAAACACTCAAAACATTACATTTCATTTCTGCTCAAAGGGTTATTCACCTGGAAAAAATAATATCAACCTGTTTGCAACAAGGCCTAAATATTTATTTCTGCTTCCATAATGAACAAGTCCTTTCTCACATTATACTTCAATATTTATTCTTAGTCCAAACCCAAATTAACATTAATATTGTTCATTATTTTTAATAAAACACATTCTAAATATGCATTTTCCAATAATAAATATTTATAGCTTAGTATATAATTTATTTGCCCTGACCTGGATGGCCCAGGCTAGCCTGATTTCGTCAGATCTCAGAAGCTAAGCAGGGTCAGCCCTGGTTAGTATTTGGATGGGAGACCACCAAGGAATACCAGGGTTGCTGTGCAGAGGGAAGGCAGTGGCAAACCACCTCTGTTAGTCTCTTGCCATGAAAACCCCAAAAGGGGCCGCCATAAGTCGGCTGCGACTTGAAGGCTCTTCACACACACACACACACACACACAATTTATTTAAGCTGCCAATTTGGAAGGCTTTAAGAGGGAAGTGGACATGTTCACGGAGGAGAGGGCTATCCATGGCTACTAGTCAAAATGGATACTAGTCATGATGCATACCTATTCTCTCCAGGATCAGAGGAGCATGCCATTTATATTAGATGCTGCGGAACACAGGCAGGATAATGCTGCTGCAGTGATCTTGTTTATGGGCTTCCTAGAGGCACCTGGTTGGCCACTGAGTGAACAGACTGCTGGACTTGATCTGATCCAGCATGGTCTTTCTTATGTTCATATGTTCTTATGTTTATTCAGTGACAGCAAGTCACAACATACAAAGATTAGCATGGGGCTCCTATGCTTGTGGGTGCCCTGGACAACTGCCCAGTGTGCCCATGCATTAAGACAGCCCTGATGTCATAGAGTCCACTCTCCAAGGCATCCATGTTCTCCAGGGAAACTGATCTCTGTAGTCTGGAGATGAGCTGTAATTCTGAGGGATCCCTAAGTCCTACCTGTAGGCTGGCATCCTTAGCAAGCCTGAGTGGATTGGCAGGGACATGTAGAAGGGATTGAAGAAGAAGAAGAGTTTATTTTTATTTGCCGACTTTCTCTACCACTTAAGGGAGAATCAAACCAGCTTACAATCACCTTCCCTTCCCCTCAACAGACACCCTGTGAGGTAGGTGGGGCTGAGAGTGTGTGACTAGCCCAAGGTCACCCAGCTGGCTTCGTGTGTAGGAGTGGGGGAAACAAATCCAGTTCACCAGATTAGCCTCCGCCACTCATGTGGAGGAGTGGGGAATCAAACCCGGTTCTCCAGATCAGAGTCCACTGCTCCAAACCACCACCTTTAACCACTACACCATGCTGGCTCTCAATACTAACCCTGGTAGTACTATGGCCATGGCTAAATTTCTGGCAGCAGTGGCTTCAATGCAAGGATGGAAATGGAGGATGGTATTTATGAGATTGGTTCTGCCCAAGACCCCTGGGTCATCAGATTGTTAAATAAAGAAAGATGCTTCCCTTGTAATTCTGTTATCATTCTGCGAGGCCTAAAGGCTTTTCTGTTTAGAAAAGGATTTTAATTAATTGCTGGCTGGTAGCTGGACAGTTGGTCTGTTGAGCTTTGATGACTGGGTTTGGTTTGAAATTTCCTACCTATTAATTCTCTGTCAATTTTTTTCACATAAAGGGAGATTGTGTCTATTTTACTATTTCATGTGCTACTTCAGATTTAGAGGAAGCCTGGATAAAGCTATGTAAATAAAGTGTTCTCGGGACCTCTGCCAAGATGTTAATTAATTTATCCGACAATTGATGTTTGAAAAAGCCTGCTCTCCACATCCCCTCACACTACCAAGAAACAGAAGCCAGGATGGAATTAAGCTGATAAATCCAGGTTTGATCCTTAATGGCTGGGGAACCAACGATAGGGAGCATGGTTAAGATCCAGAAGCGTCTTCCCAAGTGATACGTCCATATAAGTTGATGCCTGACATAATTAGAAAACACTGTATCTGGGGGATCTCAATGTACATTCCACACCACCATGGAACAAGACGGCAAATTCAACAAGAATCATCGCCCTCGACAGTGGGCGGCCTAGTCATCACAGCAGGGACAGCATAATGGTAGATTTATTACTACTCCACTTATCTCCCCAATGGGGATGCAATCAACTTACAATATTGTTCTCTCTGTGTGTGAGTAAAGTGCCGTCAAGTTGCAGCCGACTTATGGCAACCCCTTATGGCAGGGATGGGGAACCTCAGGCCCCTGGGCCGTTTATGGCCCGCGAGGTCATTTTCTGTGGCCCCCGGGCTGAGGCCCGGAGCTCCAGGGTGCCACTTCCTCCTTGTGCCACTCCGGCTGAAATCTCCGTGCAGAAGGCAAAGCACTGGACACAGAAGCTTGCTTTCTCTCACAGCCAATCACGAAGCAGCATGTAAAGAGGTGGGGATTCAAATGCTTCCTGCTTCCTCGAGGCTCTTTCTGAGCAAAAGAAAGTCTTTTCAAAATCGAGGCTTGGATTTCTCCCCCCCTCCCCGCTTCCTTTCCAATTGCTCCGGTTTTTGCTTTTTGTTCTTAAAATGCTTTTTTATGTGGCAATTGGTTATTTTTTTTGGGGTGGGGTCTTCTCTCACAGTGAGCACTGCAAAGTAAGCCAATTACAAAGCAGCATTTAAAGTGGCGGGACTTGATTTGGGTTTGGAGACTGCTGGTGCGGAGATTCCCGACAGGAAAGTGTGGTCCAGCCGGCAACGAACCTCAGGTAAAAAAAACTCCCATGCTTAAATGACCTTGGATACCTTTTCTGTTTGGGGTTAATTTATAAATTAATATATTTAGGGTGTCCCCTGAGTATGTAGAAACACCTGTTCTGATTGTGAAGGGCCTGTCTTGGCTACAGTTGTGATCAGCATGAATGACAAACCATTAGATAATAGTAATTTCGTTGTATTTTGGCCGTTTACCTGAATGCCTCGGCTGTGTTGATGTTGCGGTGTCGTTCCAGTGACAAGGAATATATTGACTGAGATGGACATAATCTTCCTGGTATCTGCTGTGTCCTGCAGCTGCTTATAAAGAGGACATTATTTTGATCTGCTGAACTCTGCAAGGCAAGAATTCGGGCAAGCCTCCCGTGACCTTGAAATGGGAGAATGATTGCATTCTGTTATCTTCAGCTGTTGAAGAAGGCAGAGAGGGAGAAAATGTCTGTGTTTCTCTGAGTAGCAGGGTATACTCCCCCAGTGGAACTTTTCCCCACATGGGGCATCAAATAAAAGGTTTTTTACAGCAGAAAAACTGTTTTTCCGGTTTTGCATTCCCAATCTGTTCCCCGTGTTCACCTTCGAGTAAGGTAACGCCGTCAGGCATTACGGTGTTCTGCTCCTGCTTGTCTTCCGCCTGATGTGTTATTTGGCAGGTCTGTATTGAAGGTAGCTGACGGGGCCTTGACCTTCCCGGTTTAGGTTTTTATTCTTAAAAACTGACAGTTCCCGCGTTGGGTTCCGAGCTGTTGGAGTGAAGAGAAAACATTTTTGTTTTGCTTTTCCTCTCAAAGTTGGTGTTTCAAAAGAGAGAAGAGAATGACCTGTACTTCTATACCTGTCTGGGTACAGAAAGCAAGATTTATTTATTTATTTATTTATTTATTTTATTTACTCAAACTGCTACCACACAGATTGGTTCCCCCCACCCCAATTTTTGCTTCCAAACTGGAGTACTGTTTGGGGAGCATCTCCACTCCATTCACTTCCTCAAGTCTTCCCCATCCTCAGCACACACTTTGTCAAACCTGGTTTACTGTGATCTTTTCTGACAGAATGAAGCCCGAGCATGTTAGCACGCCATCTGGATGCAGGGTTTCCAACCCTGTGTTGGAAAATTAGGGTTGCCAACCTCCAAGTACTACCAACATAACATCATACATAGTGACAATCTATCATCAATCAATCAATATCCATAGTTCGTGGCATATCCTGGTACATTTATTCCAAAATATGCATAAAGAAATACCCAGCTGGTTTCTTCAAGGAGTAAAGTGACAGTAGAAAGGGGATACGGCCGTTTCAAAATTCTTCTGTTCAGTTCTTCCTCAGTCCCCTAAACAATCAATCTTATATTATTCCAGCTTCAATAATTCATGACTGCATTCAGACATTCAGGATAGTTGCCAAGTTCCATGTAGGGATACATACAATTGTAGAGAGAGCGTGGTTTGGGGAGGGACTTCAGTGCCATAGAGTCCAATTGCCAAAGCGGCCATTTTCTCCAGGTGAACTGATCTCATTCGGCTGGAGATCAGTTGTAATAGCAGGAGATCTCCAGCTAGTAACTGGAGGTTGGCAACCCTACTGCTATTACTGCTATCCAGCTGATAGAGATCACTTCCCCTGGAGCAAATGGCCGCTTTGGCAATTGGACTCTATGGCATTGAAGTCCCTCCCCTCCTCAAACCCCAAACTCCTTAGGTTCCGCCACAAAAACCTCCTAACGGTGGAGAGGGGGGGAACCTGGCAACCTTATGAAAAATCCCTAGAGACTTTGGGGTAGAGCTTGGGGAAGACAAGGTTTGGGGAGGGCATGGACCTCAGTGGGGTGTAATGCCGTAGAGTCCCCCCTCCAAAGTGGCAATTTTCTCCAGGGGAACTGATCTCTGTAGTCAAAGACCAGTTCCAGGAGATCTCCAGGCCCCACCTGGAGGTTGGCAAACCTATCTGGATGGGAGGGTGGGCACCTTGGAAGCCCCCACCCACATCAGGGCCATTTTACTTCTGCCAGCCCCTTGCAGCTGCCGTTTCCTCTTCTGCACCACCTCAGGGCTTTTGAAGGGCTTAAAAATATATAATTGCTATAGTACTATACCAGTTACTGGTTTCTTTTAAAAATCCCTCTACAATTTCCCTTTCTATAAAGCTTCTATAACAAGTCCATTATGTACCTAAGTGCTGTCAAGCGGTAACTGATTTACGGCGGCCATAGCAAAGAGGCTTTCAATGCAGGTGAGACGCAAAGGTGGTTTGCCATTTTCTTCCTCTGCAGAGTCTTCATTGTTTGTCTCCCATCCAAGTACCGACAATACAGAGGCTGCTGAGTTTCTGAGATCTGAGGAGATGAGGCTGTAGCGTCCTGCCTTCCTGCTAGCAACAAGCCCCTTAGTCCCATTAAAAAACATTACCTGCCATTCTGCTCACACACTGGGTATTCTAACATCTCACCTACTCCTCCAATATACTTTATCAAAAAAAAAACACCTTATTTTTTAAAGAAGAAGAGTTGGTTTTTATATGCCGACTTTCTCCACCACTTAAGCAAGAATCAAACCGGCTTACAATCACCTTCCCTTCCCCTCCCCAGACACCTTGTGAGATAGGTGGAGCTGAGAGAGCTCTAAGAGAGCTGTGACTAGCCCAAGGTCACCCAGCTGGCCTTATGTGTAGGAGTGGGGAAACCAACCCGGCTCACCAGATTAGCATGTGCCGCTCATGTAAAGGAGTGGGGAATCAAACCCGCTTCTCCAGATCAGAGTCCACCGCTCCAAACCACCACTCTTAACCACTACACCACGCTGGCTCTCAGCCATAAGAGCCATATTGGGTCCCATGCTGAGCCACTTTTGATTCCAGAGTCATGTTGCAGACTCCTTGTCTAAAAACCCTTGAAAGCAAATTGAGCAGCGTATTTTCTATACTCGTGAGCTTAGAAGGCCCTCATTTTATACAGCCGTTTGATGACTGGCAACTCCACATTTTGCTGGGGGTGTAGAAGTATTCTCAATTAACCGTGCTGTCTCTTTTTGTTTTGCTGCCGTTGCAGCAGTTCTGGATTCTCCAGCGTTCTTCTCTTGCTGTTAACAGTGGGGGTTGAAAAGAGCAGGGATCCAGCCAGTGTCTTCTTGAGAGGGTGGATGGCTTGAATTAGTAATTACAACCGCTTCATTGTCTTCCTGGCATGATCCTTCTACAGTTCTGAGGGATTCCTGTTGCTTGAAACATCTTGAAAGAAATAAGAGAACAAAAGCAAACCAAACACAAAATGCTTGACAGGTGCCACTGTCTATAAATAATTTCTTATTCCCACCATTTTGGAAAAAGCTAACAAAGAATAGGTGATTTCGCAAAAAAGAAACAAGGGTGATTGTCTCAGGAACAGTCTCATAAGGGTTAGGCATGTTAAGGCAACAATACTGAAAGATGACTGTGGCTTGAGTCATGTTAATTTGTGGCATGAGCTTCCATCCGGGCTTTTTTTTTTTTTACAGGGAACCCCGGTATCTGTGACTCAAACAACGCATAGTTAAATTGTGGAACTCCCTGCCCCAGGATGTGGTGATGGCTGCCAACTTGGAAGGCTTTAAGAGGGGAGTGGACATGTTCATGGAGGAGAGGGCTATCCATGGCTACTAGTCAAAATGGATACTAGTCATGATGCATAGCTCTTCTCTCCAGGATCAGAGGAGCGTGACTATTATATTACGTGCTGTGGAACACAGGCGGGATAACTCTGCTGCAGTCGATCACCTTGGTCTGATCCAGCATGGCTTTTCTTATGTTCTTAATGTCGAGAACACAACACCTGCTGGATTATTTTGGTTTTTTGTAGAACTGAATCTATGAGGATGGAATGAAATGGGATGTAGGCTTGAATGAGAAAGGAGAGAAGACAGAAATGGCATCTCTGCAGTTGTTAAAGCACCCCGAAGGAATCACATATCTTCTTAGCAGCTGAGAGTCTGACCCGGGCTGAGCAGACTCAAAGGGCAAATCTAATGATTTTTTTAATTTCCGCTGCAGCAACAGCATCACAGCAGTGTCGGCAGGAGCCCGCGGAGACCTCCGTCTCGTTCCACAGAGCTTTCTGCTCAGATCTACAAAATGTGAAATTAGCATTTTTTAGATTTTTGAATGTTTTGCGTTCCCCCCCCCCCAGTGAGTTTTTTTTTTTTAATTGGCGTATACGTACGATAAATGTGAAGAGACACGAAGGCCATAATTCGAGATATACAGATGATCCTCAATCAGGTCTGATCTCATTTGGTCTGATCTCATTTGGATCAGACCAAGGTCCATCAGGTCCAGCAGTCTGTTCACACAGTGGCCAAACAGGTGCCTCTGGGAAGCCCACAAACAAGATGACTGCAGCAGCATTGTCCTGCCTGTGTTCCAAAGCAACTAATATAATAGGCATGCTCATCTTATCATCATATAATCCTGGAGATAATAGGTATGCACCATGACTAGTATCCATTTTTACTAGTAGCCATGGATATCCCTCTCCTCCATGAACGATTCCACTGCCCTCTTAAAGCCTTCCAAGTTGGCAGCCATCACCACATCCTGGGGCAGGGAGTCCCACAATTCATGCGTTCTGTGAAAAATACTTATAGAATCATAGAGTTGAAAGGGACCGCCAGGGTCATCTAGTCCAACCCCCTGCACAATGCAGGAAATTCCAAACTACCTCCCCCTCCACACCCCCAGTGACCCATACTTCATGTCCAGAAGATGGCCAAGGTGCCCTCCCTCTCATGATCTGCCTAAGGTCATAGAATCAGCATTGCTGACAGATGGCCATCTAGCCTCTTCTTAAAAACCTCCAAGGAAGGAGAGCTTACCACCTCCCGAGGAAGCCTGTTCCACTGAGGAACCGCTTCCTTTTATCTATTTTGAATCTCTCACCCTCCAGCTTCAGCAGATGACCCCACATTCTGGTATTATGAGAGAGGGAGAACAGTTTATCCTTGTCCACTCTCTCCATACCGTGCATAATTTTATAGACCTCTATCGTGTCTCCCCTTAACCACCTTCTTTCCAAGCTAAACAGCCCTTAACCATTTCCCTACAGGTCGTTTTTACCTTGAGAACACTTCCAACACCTGTAAACATTTTTCAGTGTGTTACACAATCGGGATTCCTTGCTCCCCGACACAGCTCTGATAAATTCCACTCTTGGGGTGTGGGGCCATATCTCAAGCCACCAGTTACAGTTTTAGCTCTAGTGCAGGTGGTCAAACATGAATAATCTGTTCAGAGACTAAGAAGCCTCTCAGTCACTTACGCAGTAGAAGAATTTGTGAAGTGTTACACCAAAGCCACATGGCTATTGTAGCAGCCTTCCATGCCCCAGGTGTGAGCAGCTGAGTTCCATTATTCCTGCTAGTATTGTTTCCATCCTTTTTGTAATGGCTTTCCTTTATTGCTTTAAGAGGAAGGCAGCCCAGAATTTGGGGAAATCAGTATAGAATCATAGAATAGAATAATAGAACCATAGAGTTGGAAGGGACCTCCAGGGTCATCTAGTCCAACCCCCTGAACAATGTAGGAAATTCACAACTACCTCCCCCCTCCACACACACACCCCAGTCACCCTTACTCCATGCCCAGAAGATGGCCAAGATGCCCTCCCTCTCATGATCTGCCTAAGGTCTTAGAATCAGCATTGCTGACAGATGGCCATCTAGCCTCTGCTTGAAAACCTCCAGGGAAGGAGAGCTTACCTCCTCCCGAGGTAGCCTGCTCTACTGAGGAACTGCTCTAACTGTTAGAGAGTATCTCCTTGCAAACCCAAGTTCAGTTGCGTGGTGGAGAAGAAGGAGACACTGGTGTGTTGTTTTGTTGAAAACCGGTTACATTACGATTTCCCCAAATAGGGGGGTCATGTTTCCAAGTACTTGAAAAAAAAATCTCCTGTCTCCACTAATTTTGAATACTCTGTCAATGTGAAATCCAAAAACCAAAAGCTTTTTGGTTAGTTTTGGTTTGAGATTTTGGTTTTGGCCAATATGGCTATTTCCCTCAATGTGAAATGTATTGAAATTCCACTGAAAAACAATTGGAATGATCCCAACTAAATCAAGCCATATTAACAGTGTGGTCATGGAATCAAGTTCTGCTGGCTACAGAGTTGCTGTAAGCTCTAGCCCCGTGATAATCCCATAAACAGACATCCACAGACAAGCAGTCCAAAGAGAGTTGATTTATTGGAAAATCCACAGCTTAGCAGAAGCTAAGAATCAAATGGACACTAATGAAAACTACAAGCACAGTACAGAGCAGGAGGGTCCCAGTGGCTGCCTTCCTCCGACGAAGCAGAGCTGTCCCCTCCCGGGGCAATTGTAATCCGGGACCCCAGCGGATCTGCTGGCGACGGCTCACTTGCAGACTCCTCGATGTGAAGGGCTGGAGGCGCTCTCTGTCCTGGAGCGATGCTACGATCAGGCATGGCGCCTCTTCTCCGACCGTGTCCTCTCTCGCGAGGCATCCCCTCCGGCCCGGGAGTTGGAGCCCGTTGCTCCAGACGCAATGGGCAGGCCGCAGCGAAGTGACCCATGGCACCGCAAACAAGGCAGGCTCCCCTTTGGAACCGCGACACTCAGTCTTGCGAGGATTGAGCCGGTCTCCGTGGGGCAGGGGCTGTGGCCTTGGGAGGATTTTTCTGGCCTCCCCCCTCCTTGGCCTGACGTCGGGCAAGAGAGATGAACTGGCGGCGGCTTTCTACTTCCTCCACCAGTAGGATCCACTCCTCCAGGGTGGCTGGATCCTGTTGCATATAAGCCCAGTTCAAAATCTTGGGGTGTAAGGCTTCTCGGAAGTAATGCACCCGTGTAGCCTCCGTCCAATCGACGATTTTACTAGCGAGTCGTTGAAACTCATCAGCAAACTCCGACCGAAGAAGATCCTTGCCGGAGTTGCAAAAGGGCAGCCTTGGCTTTCTCCCCCTGGAACGGGTCCTCAAAACATCATCTTAACGCTCACATAAAGTCAGAGCGATTGGACGGATCGGGCCCGGGTATCAAACTGCAGGATCATCCACTCTGCAGCCCTCCCAGTCAGAAGAGAAGAGACGAATCTTACCCGACTATCTTCCGTGGGGAAAGCATGCCCCTGTTCTCTCATGTAACTCCACCTGGTGTAGAAAGCAGGGCAGCACCTCCGCTGAGCCGTCAAAAGTTACACAAAGGGCGAAAACGCATGGTCGCTTTATCCTCCTTTAATCCCTGTTTCAGCCAGGATTCAGCCTGGATCGAACGCATGCGTTTCGCCTAATGTGAGTTCGATCCTGGCTAAAACAGGGATTAAAGGAGGATAAAGCGACCATGCGTTTTCACCCAAAGTCCGGGCTGCTGCCAGGGTACAACCGGTACCACCGGTTGGAGTGGAGCCGCTGGCTGGGCAGGCGGTCCTGGAGGCAGCGCTGGTGGTGGCTGTCCATGAACCAGCTGCTGCCTGGGTATGGGTTGTCTGGGTACCGGTTGTTGTCCCGGAACTGCCTGTTGCCCTGGAGGTGGTGGCGATACCGGATCCGGTGCGGGTGGAGGTACAGTTTGGGCCTGATGCAAACTTCCATACTCGCGCACTAACACGTCCATCTGGTCTTGCATTTGGGCCATACGCTCCAACAGTTCTCGGTTTTGATATTTCAAAATGTGTATCTCCTCCTCAGCCCCCCCAATCCGTCGGGCATGGCAGATCTGGAGATTTGTATTCTGTCCTCCTCCTCCTCCTCCGTATAATCCTCCTCCATGTACCCTCGTCCCTTGGGTACAAAGGTGTAGTGGGAGGTCACTCCGGCGAGCCGTTGCTGATGGGCCACCGTCCGTGACGGGTAGGTGTCTGGAGAGAACGAAGGAAACAATGGGAGTGAGGTCCAGTCCGCCCCGCTGCCCTTCGGTCATGCTCCGGCCGCCTGTTCCTTGGCCCGAGTCTTGGCTGCTGCCTCCACCAGCAGTTGCTCCGCAGCCTGTTGCTGGGCGGCTTGTACTCTGGCCGCCGTCTCCGACAAAAGTTGCTCCGTCGCCTGTTGCTGGGCGGCCTGCGCTTGAGCCGGCCCCAGTTCGACGGCCTGGGCCACTGCTGCGGCTGCTACAATCGGCTCAGCTGCTTGTTGCAGCAGCAATTTCAGTTCCGGGTAGTTGGCAAGCAACGGTCTAACCTGCTGGGCGAGTTCCGTGGAGGAAGGGCCATACTCTGGCTCGAGCAACTTTCAGACTTCTTCCTCGGTCGCCATTACCGGCGGTAGATCCACGAGGCACAGGAGTGTCCGAGCGGCTGCATCCTGAGCCTCCGAGGTGAATTGTTCCCCATCCGAGGGGCCTCCTCCGGCTGCCATGAGGGGATAGGAAGCGGGAAGCGGGAATCGGGAACGCTCCGAAGTCGGTCCCCAGTCGCTGCAGGAGAGTAGAATCTGTTTGTGCCAGTTGCGTCTCCTCCAGCAAAGTCTCCAGCCACCAAAGTTCGTTTTGGGCACGGAGATCAGCGTCCCGCGTTTCCCAAGGGATCGCTGCCACCAGTCCATAGCACTGCTCCACGACCAACCCAGTCAGTCGGTTGGACTCGGCTTGAGTCCGCTGTGCCTCCTCAAGGATAGCACACAGTAAATCAGAATCCTCGGGGAGCTGACCCAAAGCTCTAACCCGACTTCCCTGCGAACCCTCCAGGGCTCCAGCCAGGGAAAACACCCTCGGGGAGCACATTCTTAGCTCCAACCCGAGATCCCGGCGATCCCTCCAGGGCTCCAGCCAGGGATAAAAATGTAGTGTGCATGATGCTGTTTTTTAAATTGTTCTTTGCTGCCATGTTTTATTGCTTTTTATTGTTTTCCGTAAGGATTGTCAGCTTGGGATGCTATCTCCAGCATCTTATGACTGGGAGATGGTTTCGAACAGTGGAATGGTGTGCAGGATAGATTTATTTCAGCAAGCTTACACTGGAATAACTCTCCATAGGATTGCACTGTGAAGACCTAATATATCGTAGCCTGCTCTTGGGCATGCTCTCTCACTGAGTCGTATCTACATAAAACTAACAAAGTGCCTGTCATCATGATTAGCGGGGTGTATGTGGAGGCATGCCTACATATCTTGAGAGGCAATGGGGGGGGGCTTTGCGAAGCATCTCTGTGATATGGACCTTGCATTTATAATCTTCAAGGATGCTGAGAAAATGAATTTAAAAAAAAAAAGGCAAGGATGTAGAGTGATGATAGCATTAGCCTGCAAAGCAGTTTTTTCTATTTGGACATCTTAATTATGCTGGGTCTTTTGTGCATCAGATCAATGCGTTGTATTCTCAAATATGGAAATTTACTCATTTTAACAATGATAAAGCTGGTGGGTTAAAAAGTACCTAGTGGCATTATTACTACTGACATAGTGACTTGAAAACTTCGTTGTGGATCACTTGGGTTGCCAACTCTGAAGAAGAGGAGGAGGAGGAGGAGGAGGAGGAGGAGTTGGTTTTTATATGCCAACTTTCTCTACCACTTAAGGAAAAATCCAGCCGGCTTACAATCACCTTCCCTTCCCCTCCCCACAACAGAAACCTCGTGAGGAAGGTGGGGCAGAGACCGCACATTCCTGAGCCTTGGGGCCAAAGCCCTTAGGAGGCGAGAAAGTCGCTACGCCGGCGTTCAGCCCCCCCACTCCGGCGCTCGGGCTACTTAAATTGGCATTAGTGGCCCCAGTGCCGGCATGGAGACCTGGATGCCGGTTGCTGGCATAAAGGCCCACATTGACATTCTGGGGGGTGTCCTGGGAGGCATTCCCAGGGCATTCTGGGGAGAGAAGCTGCCATTAGGCACCCTCCTGTCCCTGTTCGCCCCGGGTATGCCAGTAGTGAAAAGAGTGAGGCTCTGCAAAAAAGCTTTTTTTTTTACGTTTTCAGCGCCAGGGAAACGGGTTAGGAGGCGCTGCAGCGGTGTCTCCTCCCCACTGTTCCCCCACAGCGAAAGCTCAGAATGTGCTGAGATAGCTCTAAGAGAGCCGTGACTAGCCCAAGGAATCCCAGCTGGCCTCATGTGTAAGATTGGGGAAACCAACCCTGTTCACCAGATTAGCCTCCGCTTCTCAAGTGGAGGAGTGGGGAATCAAACTCGGTTCTCCAGATTAGAATCCAGCACTCCAAACCACTGCTCTGGGGTGGGAAATACCTGTGGAGACTTTTTTTGGGGGGTAGAGCCTGGGGAGGGCAGAGTTTAGGGAGGGGAGGGACCTCAGCAGGATATAATGCCCTAGAGTCTTCCTGCCAACGCTGCCCTTTTCTGCAGGGAAAACTGATCTCTGTAGTTTGGAGATCAGTTGTAATACCGGGAGATCTCCAGGCACCAACTAGAGGTTGGCAACCCTACGGGTCACTGTTATTCTCATTTCATAGACAGAAAATGAAGCCTGAAAACTGGTTGTCCACTAGGGTTGCCATCCTCCAGGTGGAGCCTGGAGATCTACCAGAATTACATCTCATCTCCAGGCTACAAAAATCAGTTCACCTGGAGAAAATGGCTGCTTTGGAGGGTGGACTGTTTGGCATTATACCAGAGGTCCCTCTTCTCCCCAGACCTTGCCCTTTCCAGGCTCCACCCTCAAATATCCAGGTATTTCCCAACCCAGAGTTGGCAACCATATTGTCCACGGATACACAGTAGTCCAGGCAGAAGTAGGGCTTGATCCAAATCCCCTAAGCAGAGTCCCCCCCACACACACTAGCTCTCATTAAAGAATAAAATTGAAAAGAGGCAAGGAATGAATAAATGTGGGTATCTGTTTATATTTGGATGAATTGTTTGCCTTACAGCCCTTGAAAGAAATAATGACAGTCATACGTCAGAGAGTGGAAAATCTTTCTCCATCTCCTCTAGGAAAATGTTAAACCGCTTTACGATGCTGCTGAAATAGGTAGTCGAGCCTCCAGTAATGTTCAAAGCCAACAGGGGTTCAGGCTTAGTTCGTTTATTTATTTTTCTTACCGTACTGCAGCAAAAGCAAGTCAAATACTAGATATTTGGGTTGGCGAGGTTTGTTTTTTCACTGATCCTTAGCTTGCTAAATATTAGGAAAACATTTCTGCAGATATGCAGAGTTTAGAAGCACATTACCATAGCTATTCTCCTTCAGAAACGAAGGGGCACATGCCAAGAACAAACTGCAGAAACATTTCTTAGGTGCACAAAAACTCTGGGAATCCCTGCTGTTCACACTTCACTTTAACTCCCAGGGCATCAACATGCCCAAATATATGTGGCCCGATGGCCACATCTGGCCAGGTGTGCCTCTGTTTAACAACACACAGCAAGGCAATGGAAGGCAGTCTGTACCCCAGAAGGACATGCGGGCGGAGTTTCCACTTCTTACCATCCTGCTGTGTCTTTTAGCATGTGCTATAGAGGAGCAGGGCCCTGATCTGGATGGCCCGAGCTAGCCTGATCTCGCCAGATCTCAGAAGCTAAGCAGGGTTGGTCCTGGCTAGTACTTGGATGGGAGACCGCCAAGGAATAACAGGGTCGCTATGCAGAGGAAGGCAATGGCACACCGCCTCTATTAAGAACATAAGAAAGGCCCTGCTGGATCAGACCAAGGCCCATCAAGTCCAGCAGTCTGTTCACACAGTGGCCAAACAGGTGCCTCTAGGAAGCCCACTAGCAAGACGACTGCAGCAGCACCATCCTGCCTGTGTTCCACCGCACCCAATATAATAGGCATAATCCTCTGATACTAGAGAGAATAGGTATGCAGCACGACTAGTATTCATTCTAACTAATAGCCATGAACACCCCTTTCCTCCATGAATATGTCCACTCCCCTCTTAAAGCCTTCCAAGCTGTTAATCTCTTGCCTTGAAAGCCATGTCGGCTGCAACTTCATGGCACTTTACACACACGCGCGCACAGAGAGAAAGAGAGGAGCAGGAGGCACTCTGTGCTTATGCTCATTAGCATCAGTATCTGATATAGAACAATGAGAGAAGAATTTGTGAGTGAGTGTAAGCTGGTTGCTACTGTAGGGTTTTTGTAGATGGAACTGATTAAGTCGAGAGCCGAAACAAGTCAATTCTAGAAGACTGTTTTCCTCTTTGAGGTGAGCATTTTTGGGAAGACGTCTGTTACACAGATACGTCTCCTTGGGATTGTTTCCTTTGCTGTTTTAGCGCTGACGTTCTTGAAGATATCTGTGTTTTGATATTGTTACTTACCGTATTTAAGCTCTTCTTGAAATGTTGTTGTAAACTGCTTGTTGCAGTGTTTACACATAGGTGTGATTTGTATATATATATGACTTACCTGCATTTTCCAACGTTGTCGTGATCAGTGTTTCAATAATTGTGCATAAGCATGACAGGTGTACATGATTTACCTGCAATAGAGTGAATTTTTGGGCACATTGTATGATTTGTTGTGTCCTGTATATTTTGTGTATGATTATATGAATTGGTGAGTGTTGGTCGACCTATGCTGGTTTTGGTTTTTCTATGCTCATTAGCAACAGATCTTTCAAAATAATGATGATGATGATGATGATGATGATGATGATTGTGATGATGATGATGATGATGACAGTTCCATCAGGATTCACAAATTGGCTTACTGACCTCAAGATGGGGATATGGAGTTCTTTTGGAATCTCCAGGACTCTCTTGGAATCTCCAGACTACAGAGAAGAAAAAGCAGTTTTGGAAGGTGGATTCTATGGCATCACATCCTTTGCTGAGCTCAATGTGTCCCCCCCCCTCAACTCCACCTTCCCCAGGCACCACCTTCAAGTCTCTCATCGTGTGAGGTAAATACCAACTACCTGGGTTGCACATAAGAACATAAGAAGGGCCACGCTGGATCAGACCATGGTCCATCAAGTCCAGCAGTCTGTTCACACAGTGGCCAAACAGGTGCCTCTAGGAAGCCCACAAGTCTTGAGGAGATTTGTGTCAGGGAAATTACACAGGGAGGAAAGGGTTTAAAAACCTTCCCCTGCTGGGACCAGATCCAAACTCTGCCCTCCCTGTGGGTTTTAAGCCTAAAAGGGTGGGGGCTTGTGATCTCATTCCTGCTGTCCTGTTGCTTGGCCCTTAGCGACTGAATTGTAAACCAATTCCTAAACTGCACACTTTTGGAGTACAGGAGAAGAATCAAATTCTGAGATATCCTTCCATTAAAAAAAAATGTTGCCCGTACAGAAAACAAGATGTTTGAGGGAATGCTTTTAGCCTAGCCTTCTTATTATGATGCTAGTTCTGTCCTTGTCGGGCACTGTTTTCATGGGAAGCATTCAACCAGGCCTCCCCCCCACCTGCAGTCTGAAACGTTACATTTCAGGAACACCTCAACCATGTGAAGTTGGCCTTCTGTCCTGTTGCCAAAACACACAGAATGGCCTATTACTCTGTGTTTCTTCATCTATAAAATGGGCTTAATAATATTTAATTATGCACCACTCTGAGCTGTCACAAGAGCTAATTGGATAATGTTTGCAGAGCACTGTGCTAATAACAGACACCGTCTAAATGTTAAGTGCTATTATCTCAGAAGGTCACTGCAAACAGGAACACGAACGACCTATTAAACAGGCAATGAGCCATGTTGTGGTCAAACGAGATGCCAGACTGAACTTTTAGACTGGGGCACTGCAGAAATTTCTACGCTTCTTGCATTTTCCCCCCTGGCTTAATGTTTTGCTGCCAAAAGTCTCCCTGGCAAAAGAATGTGATACTTTTCGGAATCTGCGTCTGAGACCCTTTTGGATGGGTGTCTCTTGATGTCAAACAAAGGGGATAATTCAATCTGGAGGTGCTATAGAGGCTCTTATGGGTTCAATGTGACATGAAATAATGGTGATGAACTTCCTTTTTTTTTAAGCCCTGAAATTAGTTGCGGGGGGGGGGGGGCTAAACGGATTTGGAAAGGGAGTTATACTCTTTCCCCCTGTGTCATTTTCATAGTTGAAAATCCCTCAAAGAGAGGATATTTCCTCCTACTCAGAAGTCCTATGTTATTCAATAGAGCTTTTTCCTAGGAAAAAAGGAGCCCCGTGACACAGAGTAGTAAGCTGCAGTACTGCAGTCAAAAGCTCTGCTCACGACCTGAGTTCGATCCTTACGGAAGTTGGTTTCAGGTAGCTGGCTCAAGGTTGACTCAGCCTTCCATCTTCCTGAGGTTGGTAAAATGAGTACCCAGCTTGCGGGGGGTAAAATGCAGATGACTGGGGAAGGTGATGGCAAACCAACCCATAAACATAGCCTTCCTAGTAAACGTTGTGATGTGATGTCACCCCATGACAGAGGGCTACTTTAACCTTTTTACCTATTCCTAGGAAAGTGTGCAGCCAGCATGTGGGTAAACCCATGGAGCCTATGGTTCCACTTTGAAATAAATCTGGCTCTCTATGGGATATGATGGCTTGAAAAATAATAGTATCTGTTTAAGTCAATCAACACTCATTTGATAACATTATTGAGTTCCAAGATGTCTCTGAATCTTTGTTTGGAAGTGAGTCCCTCTGGGATCCCTCTGGGATCAACTTATTTCCAAGCAGCTGTGTGTACCTGGTTGGCCATTGTGTGAACAGACTTGATGGACCTTGGTCTGATCCAGCATGGCTTCTCTTATGTTCGTACAGAATCATAGAATCATAGAGTTGGAAGGGGCCATACAGGCCATCTAGTCCAACCCCCTGCTTGATGCAGGATCAGCCTAGAACATCCCTGACAAGTGTTTGTCCAGCCTCTGCTTAAAGACTGGCAGTGAGGGGGAGCTCTCCATCTCCCAAGGCAGCTGATTAACCTGTATGTTTCTTTCTGAGAATGAATACCAGTTCTAGATATGACATTGGAGGAAAAGGGGGGAAGGGTTAAATGCTTGCTTCCTACATACCATGGTCCTGAACCAGACTGGCCCCCTGGCAGCTGCTTTTAGCATTTACCAGTTTCCTGCTGTCTAATTTTCTAGTTGACCATTAGACTCTTCTTCTGGGTCATTTTCTTCCATCCTTTCTAGCTACTGCCCATCTCTGCATTGATCCAAGGGACAGAAATAGAAAACCTTACTTTCCTTTGACAGTATCTGGAGAAAGAAACTCCTCCTGAAGGAGAGCCGATGGGCTTGTTCTCAGACTGCCTGGGGGTGAACCAGCCAACTGTAAGAACCAAACTGTTTTTAATGCTGGACTGCCATGACTGGAACTCCAGATGTGTTATTTGCCCTATAGAGCAGCTGGAGGGAAGCTGATATGAATCAAGGCTATGATGAAAATGCCTTCCCGCAACTGAATTATGCTCCAGTGGGGGAAAAGACAGGCACTATATGGGAGTCTGTCTTTTTTCTTTCCCTACCAAGGCTTATAGCAGGGGGGCAGCATTTCAGTTGGTAAAATGGTGTGGAGGAAAGCATTAAACTACCCTTTTCCCTAATGCTGTGCTGTGTTCCATCTATCTCCCCACTCCAGTTGCTTTTTAGAGACACTTAGCATTCACCTATGTATCCATTTCCTCCTATCCCACCTCAACATTCGCGTTTTTTCACGAAAGATTTGACACGGTTCCCCTTCCCTGCCGAATCTAAAGTGAATGAAACCAGAACAAATCTATATTCTCATCCTGATTTTCTCCGCCTCCTTCTCCCTTGCCTGCCTGTGTTATCTCCCTTGTGTCAAATTTTAGATTAAAAGTTCCTCTGGAGAGGGATCTGTCATCTTGTGCTCTAGTGTGCCCAGCAATGGTGGTATATAAATAAATCATGATATTAATGTATTTATTCTAATTGTGTGCCTGTGGTTTTTAATTACATCGTGTTTGTTTTTTAAAGAACAACACCCCTATTTTTCATATATTGGTTTAATAGCATTTAACGATCCCAACTGTACAACGTAAGATTCATTTGCCGTCTCTGTAACTTGCCTTGCAGATGAGAAACTCTTGCAACATGTTCCTTCTTGGGCTGCTGTCCCTGTTCATTTTGCAAAGTGAGGCCTTCAGCACTAGTTTTCCCGATGAAACCATTGCCGAATTTTCAGTGAACCTTTACAATCAGCTGAGAGCAACAGGGGAAGACGAAAACATTATATTCTCCCCGCTGGGAATTGCAATTGCCATGGGAATGGTGGAACTTGGAGCCCATGGTTCCACCTTGAAAGAAATTCGACACTCCATGGGATACGACGGCTTGAAAAACGGTAATGTGTGTTTAAATCAATCAGCACTTCTTTGATAACATTGTTGAGCTCCAAGGTTTCCATGAATCTTTGTTTGGAAGTGAGCCCCACTGGGATCAATGGGACCTATTCCCAAGCAGCTGTGCGTAGGATTGCATCTTCTGCCTACCAAGGGTATATGAAGATGCCAACAACAAAAAAGGAAGAGTCTTCGGTCACTTAAAGGTGAACAGATTGGGCACTTTTGTGAACTAGAGCCCCCTTAATCAGATTCTTGAAGCAAGTACTTGGAAATGTGTATATATGGACATAGAGGAAAAATATGTAGACAGAGGAAAATATGTAGACAGTAAAAAGGAAGATGTGATTGCACAAAAGTAACAGGTGATCACACAGTCTTCTGCTTCCTAATAACAGTGCAGTTCTGGGCGGTCCTTTCTAAACCCATTCTTTAAAATGGGCTTAGAATTGTGTGATTCTGCTTAGGATGGCACTATTAAGCCTGTTAAGTGCCTCTAAGGGGCCTGGAGACCAAGCCCTATGAGGAAAGGCTGAGGGAGTTGGGAATGTGTAGCCTGGAGAAGAAGAAATTGAGGGGGGACATGATTGCTCTTTTTAAGTATTTGAAGGGCTGTCACTTAGAGGAGGGCAGGGAGCTGTACCTGTTGGCAGCAGAGGATAGGACTCGCAATAATGGGTTTAAATTGTGGGCAGAAAGGTACCAGGTGTATATTAGGAAAAACGTTTTTACAGTAAGAGTTGTTTGGCAGTGGAATCAGCTACCTAGGGAAGTGGTGAGCTCCCCCTCATTGGTAGTCTTCAAGCAGAGACTGGACAAGCACTTGTCAGGGATGCTCTAGGCTGATACTGCATTAAGCAGGGGGTTGGACTAGATGGCCTGTATGACCCCTTCCAATATGATTCTATGATTCTGTGATTAAGGCCTAAACAGATATTGAATTGAGCAATTCATGCAGGAATCCCCCTCTGAAGTGCTATTGTTGAATAGTGATAACTCAAATTAGGTGCTAAGCTGGTAGTAAACCTCTGGATACCAGTTCTAGGAGGCAACATTAGGGCAAAACTTTGGCCTCTTTACCCTGTTGCTGGCCCTCCAGAAAAACTGGCTCACCACTGTATAAGAATGGATGCTCGACAAGATGGACCACTGGTCTGATCCAGCATGGCTTTTCTTAAGCATTCTGGGAGATTAACATATTCTCCCACTTGCTTCTGGGTATTGTTGGCATAGAATGGGATATATTAAATGTTGGGTGATGCACAGGAGAATGAGCCCTTGAAGGTATCATATTTATTCAGCAAAAGAACATCAAAAAGTGACTGCTGCATTAAATAGCTGGAGTAAAATGCATTGAGGAATTTACTATTATCCATTTAGACCTCAATTGTGATGATGGCTTCCTCTCACATTTATAGCTGTTAAATTAGCCTTAGCAAGACTAAGAGGACTGTAATGTCATCTATTCCTGCTGTTGTAGGTAGTCACTATGTTTCGGCTGTGTGCGTTTGAACTTTGCAAATAATGTTGCAGAATATATGCAGTGCATTTCACTCTTATAACCCCATTGCGTAGCTTCCCCCCCCCCCATGCCATCTTGTATCTGACAAAAAACTAGTCCACAGTGTCTTACGCCAGAATAAATTTAGTTATTCTTTAAAAAGCCATATCTCTTTTTGGGTTAGATCTCAAGTAGAATATCCACTGATGGAAAGATTTTAGCGGAGTGGGACCTCCTCAGCTCCCCTTTCCCACTGCAGCAGAAAATGCCCTTTAAATCCTATACCCCCCAGTATATGTGGTTCATAAATGGACAACCGATTGAACAGGTAAAACAATTGAGGTATCTGGGGGTCATTTTTCAATCAAATCTGAGCTGTAAGGCCCATCTGACTAGTGCTAAGGGAAAAGTTAGAGTTACCAATAATCCAATTATTCAATTCCCCCCCCCACCCAAGGTGGTAATTACATACCAGGTACTATTCAGGTTTTCAGTGCTAAGATAGTATCCAGCTGTTATAAGGAATCGGGGTCTTGATAGAGGCAGTGGCTGAATCATTTGATCAACCTCTGTTACAATTTATCCGCAAGATTTTCCATGTACCAAGCTGGCTTTCAGGTACTGTTCTCAGAGCTGAATTGACCCAGAATTCATTTGAAACTTGTGCATCTTGACATTTAAATTAAAACAAAATATCTCCAATGTGAGGAAAGGGGGTTTGAATTTCATTGAGGAAGAACTTTATGGAAGACCATGGATGGTGACCTTTAAGAATAGACCGCAGTGGCTAGGTTTTGATGATAAAAATACAGACATTGTAACCTTATTAAAGACATTGCGTGTATGTTCACCAGCGTTCTTCAGGTTCACATCCCCCTTATGCTGTCCAAAGCTATTTACAAGACCTAATGATCCCTCATTATAGAAGAGCATTCATGCTTGCTCAGTTCAATTATTTCCCCTTGGTTATACTGGAAGACCAATTCACTGGCACAGTGAATCTGGACAGAGTTTATAAATGTGGATCTGGTCATCTGGAGTCCTTAGAACATATTTTTATTGGAGTGCGAAATTTGGTCCGATCTGAGAGAAAGGTATGGTCCTCCCTCTTAGTAGGTTATGTGAATTTATCATCTTGAAAAATTGTCCAGAGGGCTCTTAATAGAACTGTGACTGGCCCAAGGTCACCCAGCTAGCTTCGTGTGGAGGAGTGGGGAAACAAATCCAGTTCACCAGATTAGCCTCCGCTGCTCATGTGGAGGAGTGGGGAATCAAACCTGGTTCTCCAGATCACAGATCACGGCTCCAAACCACCACTGTTAACCACTACACCACACTGGCTCCCAGATGAGGATTGAAAAACCACTTTAGTAGTCACTAAATAGTTATCTGCAATGATTGCCTGTAAGAGTGTTGGATTTTGACCTGTTAAAGACCTTTGAGTCAGAAGAACATTAAGACAGGTAAGTAAATCCTCATGTTGCTCCTGGATGAAAGGGACTCCCAGAAACAGCATAAGGGGAAAGGCAGAGGTCTGTGGGAATTCACAAAAACCGTCCCACCTTCTGTCATTAAAAGTGCTACACAGGATCAAAGCTAGTGTTTTCTGTAACTAAGATAGCTTCCCCTTTGGAGTGTTTGACCTTGAAATTGTCAAGTGTTCTTCTTTGTGAAATGCTAGTAAATTAGCAGCATTCTAGACAGTGCTGACCACCTATTTGTATTTAAATTTTAATAAGGCGGTAAGACCTCATGTGCCTAAAGGGATTGTCTTCAGAAGAGAAAGTGGGCCATTCCAAATTTTTAAATGTTTATTTGAATGCATGTTTAATTAAAACCTTTAATTTATGGGTTAAGATGGAATAAATGCCTTTAGAATAGTGGGGCCATTTTGGAAGCGCCCTCAGTGCATTCAATCAGACCTTCTTTTCCTCTTCTGAAAGGAACTCTGGCAGACAAAGGGCGAAAACGAACGGGAGGTTTTGCCTTGGATTTGCCACTCTCTGAGTGCACATTTCCCCCAGCCAGATTCTCAAAACTCAAAAAACAAGCCCCCATGCAGAGTTCTGAGAGTTCAGATTGGGAAAATGCATCTAGAGAGCGGCAAATCCAAGGCAAAACCTCCCCTGCGTTTTCGTCCCAAAATATTTTGTCAAAGCATTCAGCTGAAAGGAACTGTCCATGGTGCTGAATGGTTGACACAAAGGATGCCACACAAACACAGTCTGTGGAGTAATTTTCTACTTTTTAAAAACACAAAGTCCTCTTTTTATTACTGCTAAGATTATGATTTTGGCAATAAATGCACATGTGACACTCGCATAAAGCTGTGATATAAAATGGGGATGAGAGTACAATGTATGTCACTGTCATCTTTTTGGAGGAATTGCAAGATAAAAATAAATAGTTTCAAGACTCAACCTTGGCATTCAGAGTTGATTCTCTGAGTGCCAGGATAAAATCTTGAAATCACATCTTCAGAAGTTATCCAGAAAAGGTTCTCTGTGTCTGGATCACTTCCAAGAGCTGAGAAGAACACATTGTTGAACTCTGAGACTTGATCCAGGAACTTCAGAACAGAGTAGAAGTATCTGGGTTGGAAGTCCCCTCCCCAAAAGTGTCTGCAGACTTCTCTGATGGGTAGATGGGTAAAATTAGAGAGGGGGAAGCAAGATATAGACTAACAGCCCATTCCTGAAAAGTTGGCGTGCGGAGTTGGCGAGGAAGAGGCGCAGCAGCGCCTCCTCCTAAGCCGATTCGTGCACGCTGCAGGAACAATTCAAGGCTTTTTTTTCCCATTGGGGCCAAAAGCCCCATCAAAAACAGCAAGGCTGCACCTGCTCAAAAGCAGGCGCAGCAACTCTGCTCCCATTGCCGGCGTAACCGGCTGGACCGGGATAGGAAGCCTCCTAACCAGCGGCTCCTCCCCCCGGCCCGCTCCCCGAATGCCCCCCTGCGCCAGCGCGGCCTCTCTACACCATTGCCGGTGCCACGGAGAGGCTGTGCCGGCGGAGGGGCAAGGCACGGCCCTGCAGCGCTCGCCCGCCGGCGGGACTGGCCTCGCCACCAGCGTAAGTACATGTAATAGCGCTATTACACGTACTTACACTGGCAGCGAGGTCACGCCGCCTCTTAAAGGGTTTCAGCCCAATTTTCAGGAATGGGTTCTAAGCCCTCTCCACCCCTGGTGTTCTACACTGTTAAAGTTTCTGAATTTCTGTGGAAGATCTCCGCCGGCATGGTATAGTGGTTAAGAGCAGCAGGCTCTAATCTGGAGAACTGGGTTTGATTCCCCACTCCTCCACATGAGCAGTGGACTCTAATCTGGTGAATTGGGTTGGGTTCCCCACTCCTACACATGAATCCTGCTGAGTGACCTTGGGCCAGTCACAATTCTCTCTGAACTCTCTCCACCTCACCTTCCTCACAAGGTGTCTGTTGTGGGGAGGGGAAAGGAAGGCGATGGTAAGCCACTTTGAGATTCCTTAAAAGGTAGAGAAAAACGGGGTATAAAAACCAACTCTTCTTCATGTGGAAACCTGGGATGAGGTAAAGTATCAACCCCTAAATGGGATGGAACTGTAGAAATCTTTGCATTCTTACATCCATCTCCACAATTCAAACAAATTCTCTGGCTAGACAGTGCTCCCCACCACAAGCCTCAAGGTTCCCACTGAATTTGCTGTCAATCTCTATTTCAGACCTAAGCTTTTCTCACATTGCTGAGCGAACCTCTGAAACATTTGGCAAATGTGGCAGAACACTCTGAAGCCGGAGGAATTAAAAATAAACATCCTTATTTTAGAGACATTGTGACAGGCTGATGGCATTTATAAGATGTAATAACATTTACAACAAGCTGAGATTTATTTATTTTTCCATGCGAGTGGCATGCGCTAATCCTATGTAAACATCATTAGTACATCTTTTTTTGTGGGGGGAGGAAATCTTTGAAAGCGCTCAATGGAAATCTTTAGAATAATAGACCAAATTTTAAACAGCTGGTATAGCAGTGTAAATATTTAGCAAAAATGGTTGGGAACCTCCCATTAAAATCAGAAACATATGGGCAGATAATGGATGTTTATAAAAAAAACACAGTTGATTGTCAACCGAAGCATGCTATTAGGAAAGACATTTCTATATTGTAATTGTAATAAATACATTCTGCGCAGAAAAAAACTTCATTGGCCCTGATTGCATGTAGGAATGCTGGAATACCTGTCAGTTTGGCTCACATTCTGCTTACCGCTCACAGGCAGGGAGCTGTTTTTTATGGTGGGCCGTTCGTCTGTTTGTTGACCCCTTTGTGGTTATTCAGCAGGTTGCTTCAACTATTCCTTCCTAACAGTACAGTACAGCAGAACGAATATTTTATGCACATGTTCAGATACAGCCTGAAGGCATTCTAGTCATCCCCACACACTGTGCTATAATGCTGCTCCGCACGGCATGAAGTTGTTTAAATAGACACAAATAATATAAATAATGTGTTTTCTTTTTAAAAAAACTTACCATGCAGTGTTAGCCTATAGCAGTAGAACACATATGAACACATGAAGCTGCCGGATACTGAATCAGACCCTTGGTCCATCAAAGTCAGTATTGTCTACTCAGACCAGCAATGGCTCTCCAGGGTCTCAGGCAGAGGTCTTTCACATCACCTACTTGCCTAGTCCCTTTAACTGGAGATGCTGGGGATTGAACCTGGGTCCTTCTGCATGCCGAGCAGATGCTCTACCACTGAGCCACAGCCCTTCCCCAAGAGTCCAGTAGCACCTTAAAGACTAACAAAAAAGGTTAGCCTATGTAGTCCTTAGCAAAGTTAATGGCTGCTGGTCTGGTTTAGAGTGGCAGCATTTTCACACTGTGGAGTTTTGGTAGCTGATGTTGTTTCTAATATTTTCTCCATTCAGGTCTCAGAAGAAGAGTCCTACTATTTATAAAGTATTTCATGGTGACCTTCTCTGTTGAGGGTTAACATATCACTTTGATATTCTCCAGGGAAGGCAGTGGGATACTTCAAACCCTCCTTCTGTTTACCTGCTCTGATAGACATATTTTCTCTCTGATTTCAGGTGAAGAATTTTCATTCTTGAAGGACCTTTCTGACATGGCAACTGCTGAGGACAGCCAGTACGTGATGAAGCTTGCCAATTCCCTTTATGTTCAGGATGGATATCACGTCAGTGACAAATTTCTGCAGCTGATGAAAAAGTACTTTAAAGCTGAAGTGGAAAACGTAGACTTCAGTCAAAACCTAGCGGTAGCCAGCCAAATCAATAGATGGGTGGAGAACCATACTAACAGTATGTTCTTGAATTTTAAAATTCCTTTTCTCAGTAAATGCTTGTCGTTTCATGTCTGTATAATTGCCATTCTAAGCCTCATTGGGGTGGGGCTTTTTTTTTTAATTTCATTTCCCTTCTTTTTTGCACTGTCAAGCCATCTGACATTGTTCAGTGTGTTCAGATTTCTTGTAGCAAAAGTTTTCCTTTTCCTGCCAAATTGCTTCATTTTCTTAATTTTGAGTGACTTACAGAGCAATCCTGAAGGGGGGTAGTTGGACGGCGACTGGGGAAGATGCAGCTGCGCCATCTCTAGAGCAGCTTGCTGCCAGCACAGCGAGCCGGAAAAGACACTTTGAAAGAAAACCCTGTGGAGCTCCCCATAGACTTCCATGGGGCTACGCCACCTTTTTGCAGGCGTAACTCGATGCCTGCAAAAAAAGGGCCTAAGTCGCCCTGCACCGGCATCAGTGCCACTTTGGATGGTGCAATTGGCATAGATTCCAGCGCTGGGTAGTGGTTAAGAGTGATGGTTTGGAGCGGTGGAGTCTGATCTAGAGAACCAGGTTTGATTCCCCACTCCTCCTCATGAGCAGCAGAGGCTAGTCTGGTGAACTGGGTTGGTTTCCCCACTCCTATACACGAAGCCAGTTGGGTGACCTTGGGCAAGTCACAGTTATTAAGAGCTCTCTCAGCCTCACCTACCTCACAGGGTGTCAGTTGTGGGGAGGGGAAGGGACGGAGATTGTAAGCTGGTTTGTATCTCCCTTAAGTGGTAGAGAAAGTCTGCATATAAAAACCAACTCTCCTTCTCCTCCTCCTCCTCCTCTTCTTCTTCTCCTCCTCCTCCTCCTTATCCTTCTGCTTCTCCTCCCTCTCCTTCTTCTCCTTCTTCTTCTTCTCTCCATCACCCCCTTCAGGATTGCACAGTTTATGTCAATGACCTCTTCATCTAAAGACAGGGCAAATAGGCCCTTTAGCTTACCTGGAAAGGTCCTGGTGGGCTGTTACCCTGGAAGGCTGCTGACAGCCAGGATCAAACCAAGCCTTAGCAGGACAGGTAGAGCCAGAAGTTCTGCTCTCTTTGGACCCATACGGTGATGATTGATGACAGATTTAGGCTCTCCTGTCACCACCTCTTATACTGCCTTGTCCAGGTCCAAACCCATGTGATGTCATTATCTTCTCCACGGGGTCATTTGACTTGGACTCAGCCAGGGACAGTAACAGTGAGGCCAGGCTCTTGGGTTGCCTCCCTCCATTCTTTTGCTGAGGACCCGGTCCATCTGCAGCATCGCCTGTGCCGGAGTGAAGATTCAGCATCCGGTTCTGCCCCTGATCTTAAACATATGCGGGGACCTGTCTTATGGAAATGCTGATGTGAGGTTCTGTATTAACCGTATTGCAATTTGAAAAATTACCTGGGCACTGTGACCAATTCACCCTATTTTAAGTTTGCATTTCTTGGAACGGCAAATCAGAGAACTCTTCTGAAGATCATCTTGGATACTTAGCATTTAGATAGCCTTCAGGGTTGAAAGCACTTCATAGTTGGAGCTTTTCAAAATTCTGTTTGGCCTTACTTGAAATGTTTTCATTATGACTTGTAAGCTGCCTTGAGCAGAGAGGAAAGGTGTGATATAAATATTTTCATAAATTACCTTATCCCAGTAATTTTTTACAACAACCCTGTAAGGTAGGCCAAGATTATTATCCCTATATCGTAGAGGAATGAGCTGAGGCTGGGAGAGAGCAGTTTGTCTAAGGCCACCTAAGACTTTGTGTCAGAGGTGAGATTTGAACCAGGGGTTTTCTGGATCACGCACAGTTCATTCTCTTAACCCTTCTGTTGTACCAGTTAAACAGCTACTAACTACTGATCTATGCTTATTTTTAGGAAGACAGAACTTGATTTATTACTGTTCAAAATAGAATCAAAATAGTTATCAGAGATAAAAAAAATGACTTCATTAAGATAATGAAATCTGCAGGATCTGAGCCACACACCCGGTACCTGCCTACTGATTTCAGTAGAATGTAGGCCTATTTCACTGTCTTTGGATGGCCATGATCCACATCTTATGAGAGGGAGTTATCTAGCTGCAGTAACCTCCAAACTGGCTCTTCATACAATGCAGTTTGGTTCAAATCTAAACAATGTGTTAAACGAGCCAACTTTCTAAATTGGTTGCTAGTCTTAGGGACAATGCTTTCAACAGACGCATCATGTAAAAACTGTCTCCCCCTCCCCAAAAAAACCCCTCTTATGTCAGTTCCATTGATGTTGTTGACTGTAAAACTCATAGGCAAAGTATTCATCTAACTTGGTGTTTGCAATTATCTTCTCTTCCATTGGAAAACGAGCGCTTCTGTTCATAATCAAGGCCAGCAAAGGCAGTCTAAAAGATAATCAGAGAAATTTCCAACACAGAAAAGGAAGAGGGGTTTTGTTTTTGTAAGTGAGAAACTAGCTTTGATTGTCTCCTGGTACCAAGGCCCTCGACTCTGCTCAAAGGGGCATCTCTCTCAACAAAAGGAAGTTTAGATGCTCTCATCCCTGGGACGCAACAGCTTCACATTTCGAAACACTTGTGTAAATCCCATTAACTCTTCTCTGTGGATCTGTGTTTGTGCATCAAAAGACATTTTTCATGCTCACCACCCCATGGTTCGTGTGTATATGTTAAGAGGAAAAGAAAGAGAACACTTTAAACTGGAACATCATGAACCGTCAATAAGAGAGCCAGCTTGGTGTAGTGGTTAAGAGTGTTGGTTTGGAGTGGTGGGCTCTGATCTGGAGAATCGGGTTTGATTCCCCACTCCTCCACATGAGCAACGGAGGCTAATCTGGTGAACTGGATTTGTTTCCCCACTCCTACACATGAAGCCAGCTGGGTGACCTTGGGTTAGTCACAGCTCTCTCAGCCCCACCTACCTCACAGGGTGTCTGTTGTGGGGAGGGGAAGGGAACGTGATTGTAAGCCAGTTTGATTCCTTCTTAACTGGTAGAGAAAGTCAGCGTATAAAAACAAACTCTTCTTCTTCTTCTTCTTCCTCCTCCTCCTCCTGTAGGATGTGGATCTTTTCCCTTCTCTTGGCATCCCCCTGAAGCTCCTTGGGGATTCTGGGTGGGGGGAGAGACCCTCAGGAACAGAGGGGGATGCAGCAATGGGGAGGGTGCTTGTGCAGCATTTTGGATTCAGGACTTCTCTCTTTTGTTGTGATGCGAGAAGCTTGCGTATTGCCCAATAAAACATTGGGACCCATCTGTAACAACCCATGAAATCTGGTATGTTTATTCGATCCATCACTGTCTGTACAGAATTCCAAACCCAAAATTGTTCTGCTGAAAGCAAGCCATTCCCAGTTGGCAATGCCAGGTAGTAGACAACGTTCTTCAGAGTGGAGTGATTTATTTGGAAATGTGGGCACGGCAGCTGCTGCACTTGGCTAACAAGCCTCTCATGACTTGAACAGATGTAAGATGTCTCTTCCTTTCCTTGAGCAAATGTCAGCGGGTCCGATGCTGAAATGCTTGCACCTTCCGCGGCTCTCATTATCCTTAAAACTCTGCAGGAGATTATGGTGTAAGATGGACTAATAAGATGGGGCTGTAAAGAATGAGCTGCATGTTTTATGTCTGAGTGTGCTATTTTTTGAAAAAGGTGAGACTGCCAATAGAATAGTGGTGCAATCCTAAGCATAGAATCATAGAATCATAGAGCTGGAAGGGACCACCAGGGTCATCTAGTCCAACCCCCTGCACAATGCAGGAAATCCACAAGTACCTCCCCCCACACCCCCAGTGCCCCCTACTCCATGCCCAGAAGATGGCCAAGATGCCCTCCCTCTCATGAACTGCCTAAGGTCATAGAATCAGCATCACTGACAGATGGACATCTAGCCTCTGCTTAAAATCTTCCAGGGAAGGAGCGCTCACCACCTCCCGAGGAAGCCTGTTCCACTGAGGAACCACTCTAACTGCTAGAAAATTTGTCCTCATGTCTAGACAGAAACTAGAGTTAAGGAAGCAGAGTTATGTCCTTTGAAGAGAGTATTTTTATAAGGGCATAACTCCACTTAGGATTTCCCTGCAAATCCTTTTTAGTGCTGTCTTTCATATCGAGGAGGGAAGGCAGCATGGTATAGCAAGATCGCGTCAGATCTCAGAAGTTAAGCAGGGTCAGTGCTTGGAAGGGAGACCACCGAGGAAGGCTCTGCCGAGGAAGGCCATGGCAAACAACCTCTGCTTGCCTTGAAAGCCCCTTGCTGGGGTTGCCACACAAGTAGGCTACAACTTGACAGCACTTTACGTGCACACATTTGGTATCAGAGCTATTGTGTTTTGTGTTAACAGTGTGCTTGTACTGAGAAGCTTGAACTGGGCTTGCATTTCCCTGTATTAGCATTTGAGTTTGTAATAGACTGAGAGGTAGCCTGCATTCAGACATCACAGGCAAACCAGAGTTTCACCCCAGTTTAGAATGATGGTGCCTGAGTTCAATAGTGACTTAAGCACCAATAAAATTTTGCAGGGTGTGAACTTTCATGACTCAAAGCTCACTTTGTCAGAGCAAGCGTGGTGTAGTGGTTAAGAACTGTGGTTTGGAGCGGTGGACTCTGATCTGGAGAACCAGGTTTGATTCCCCACTCCTCCACATGAGCGGCAGAGGCTAATCTGGTGAACTGGATTTGTTTCCCCACTCCTCCACATGAAGCCAGCTGGGTGACCTTGGGCAAGTCAATCTCTCTCAGACCCACCTACCTCACAAGGTATCTGTTGTGGGGAGGGGAAGGTGGTTGTAAGCTGGTTTGAGTCTGCCTTAAGTGGTAGAGAAAGTCGGCATATAAAACCAACTCTTCTTCTTCATTATCATCATCATCATCATCATCAGGGGTCTTAGGAAACAAACTCCAGTTTGTCGAGATGCCCACTTTTGGACATCACGACAAAATGGAGCCAGACTGAACACTACCAAAAGTAAGGAAGTCTTCAGTTGTACTCCATATATGAAGAATGGAGGTGGGGTGGGGGTTGATGGTTTACATCCAAACTTGGTTGGTGGTTTGCATCCCTCCTTTAGAGTGTCAATGAACTAAAAAGAAAAATTCAGTAAACCTTAGAATGTCCTCACCTGGATGGCCCAGATTAGCCCAGGGTCGGCCCTGGTTAGTTCTTGGATAGAAGACCACCAAGGATGTCCAGGATTGCTATGGAGAAACAGGCAATGGCAAATGACCTTACACAACACATGAACACACATGAAGCTGCCTTACACTGAATCAGACCCTTTGTCCATCCAAGTCAGTACTGTCTACTCAGACTGGCAGGGTCTCAGGCAGAGGTCTTTCACATCACCTACTTGCCTAGTCCCTTTAACTGGAGAAGCCGGGGATTGAATCTGGGACCCTTCTGCATGCCAAGCAGATGCTCTACCAGTGAGCCACAGCCCCTCCCCCTCAGTTTGCCTCTTGCCTTGAAAACCATATGCAGTTGTTATAAGTCAGCTGCAACTTGACAGGGGAGGGGCTGTGAATCAGTGGTAGAGCATCTGCTTTGCATGCAGAAGGTCCCAGTTTCAATCCCTGACATCTCCAGTTAAAAGGACTAGGCAAGTAGGTGATGTGAAAGACCTCTGCCTGAGACCCTGGAGAGCCGCTGCCAGTCTGAGTAGACAATACTGACTTGGATGGACCAAGGGTCTCATTCAGTATAAGGCAGCTTCATGTGTGTGACAGCACTTTCCATCACCAAACCTTAGAGTAGCCCTGTAAAGATAGGTTGGTATTATCATCCCCATAAGGGGACTTCCAGAGAAAGTGGAGGCAAGATGTGAACCAGGGATTTTCCTGTCTCACAGCTCAGTCTTATGGCCATTGCATTGTGCTAAGCAAAGACGGCTCTCTGCTGAGAGGTCCACAGGTATCATGCTTGCCTGTTAAACACTGGTTTCACAGAGAACTGATCTGACTTGGATTCATGGCATCAGCTACCCTCGCGCCAGGTTCTGCTGCCAACCTTGCATGCAGTACCCGGGATGCCTGCCAGGTAATGTCAGCTGAGATCAGCTCAAAAGGGCTTATAGTGGAGTCCTCACCATGTCAAGAGAGGAAGGTAGGGAAAAGACCCTGAGCTTTTATAATGGTAGCCTCTACCTCTTGGAATCTTCTTCCAGAGGAAGCATGGAACGCGGCGCTCCTTCTCAGATTCCTTAGATGGAGTAACTTTCCTCTTTCAGTGGGTCTTTGAGACAGACTTTTGATTTTGTCTGCCAAACTGATATTGGGCATTGTCGGAAGTGACATTTTGATTGTTTTTATGGCTTTGCTTTATGTTCTAATGCTCCTGTAAATGGCCTTGAGCGCAGAATAAAGTAGTATGAAATATTTATGATCAATAAAAAGAGGTATCTGCTCTTCCAGAACATGATAAGCATTTCCACTTGTGCACAATAATACCAGAGAAGGAAGCCCATGAATGCTCAATACAAATCACTACCCAACGGCCCATTCCCATAGACCTCAGTTGTTGTACACAACCACTAACCCTTGCTTGCTTGCTTATTTAGCACCACATTCAAAAGACCTTTCCCAATTGATTTCTTATTGCCAACATCCCAAGCTGTGTCGAGCAAGATACACTGTGCCTTGTTTGGGCATTAGGGGGCTTTCCACTCCATCAGAACTCCCAGAAGTGGAGAAGAGGAAAGAAGGAGGAGAAGGAGAAGAAGAAGAGCTGGTTTTTATACCCCACTTTTCTCTACCTTTATGTGTGTTAAGTGCCGTCAGGCCGCTTCCGACTCATGGCAACCCTATGAATCATTGTCCTCCCAAATGTCCTGTCTTTGACAGCCTTGCTCAGATCTTGCAAATTGAGGACTGTGGCTTCCTTTATTGAGTCAATCCATCTCTTGTTGGATCTTCCTCTTTTCCTGCTACCTTCAACTTTTCCTAGCATGATTGTCTTTTTCAGTGACTCTCTACCTTTAAGGAGTCTCAAACTGGCTTACAATCACCTTCCCTTCCTCTTCGCACAACAGACACTTTTTGAGGCAGGTGAGGCTGAGAGAGTTCAGAGAGAACTAGGACTAGCCCATGGACACCCAGCAGGCTTCAGGTGGAGGAGTAGGGAAGCCAACCCGGTTCTCCAGATTAGCATCCATCACTCTTAAGCCACACTGAAGAAAAGAAAAAGAAAGGGAAACCAACTAGGAGTGACCGCGCTCTGGTGGGTAAGCCACTCTTACATGTGGCTGCCATCTGTGTTGAGGACAGCATCCTTTTCATGTATCCACCATGTAGGGTGGCCGCTTTGGCAATTGGACTCTATGGCATTGAAGTCCCTCCCCAAACCCTTCCATCCTCAGGCTCCGCCCCAAAAATCTCCCACCGGTGGCAAAGAGGGACCTGGCAACCCTACCACCGTGTGAGCAAGCAAGCCAAAGGGACTGAGAAGTGGTCATGGCTGGGGAGCTGCCAAGAAAGAAGGATGGAGATTAAGATAGAGGCACTCTCCATAGTCAAAGAGAGAATCATTTATCTAAGCAGAGGAGTGTTAGGGTACAAGTCATCCCTTTGCCAGTACAGGCTGATGTCAAAGTGGCTGTTGGCTTGTCCCTCTTCCATTCACTTGGGTATAGGAGACAGGAGTCACTTCAGCAGTGCTCCTAAATGGCTGCTGTTGGACAACTGTAGCCTTTAAGGAGATGGAATGCATTTTCTCCAAGCCCCAGGTCTCACTCCCTACTGTTTGTCTAATGACCTATTCCTCTCCCCCTCCTCCCTAGCTGCTCTGCTTTAAGGAGTCGTATCTGTGTCTTTCGAGCAGGCAAAGGTCACAGGGCCCAAGCAGTCCCTAACTACTTGGCCCCGCATTCAGTTTAAATCAGGGGTGTCGAACTCAATTGTTACGAGGGCCGGATATGACATAAAAGTCGCTTAGTCAGACCGGGCCATGCCTTGCCAGCCCAGATCGAGAGTGTGTGTGTTTGTGGGGGGGGGGGGGTACCTGCCTTAGCTGGCTCGTGAGCCGGATAAGATCTCTCAAGGGGCCAGATTCAGCCCCTGGGCCTTATGACTCCACTGGTTTAAATGATGGGGCATCCATGACTTTGCCAGCCATCCAGCAAGCTCTGGGTATGAGCTGACAACATCTGATTCTTGGGTGTGTACCACCAATTATATGAATCCGAAAGCAGCACACATTCTCGAAATGCTTCTCGAACTGCAAGTGTCTCAGCCATTTGCGAATGTTGCAAGGGGCTCCAGAGGGAAGCGAGCTTTTCGAGCAGAAGGAATGTAGACTGCGAAATTTGTAATGTTGGTAGTATTGCTGAGGAGCCCTCTCAATTTCCTGTATTTTTTTTTCCCTAGCTGTGACAAAGCCATGGTGGTTTCACTCAGAAATGTAAGACGACTGCTAAGTTTCAAACTAGAAAGGCTTTTTTTTCTTAATAGCATTTGTGAGGAAGGAGTTGGCTCATTTGCATCCTACATGACTGTACCCTTCAAGATGAGGTCGACCGACGTCGTTTCGGAGGGAGAGATTTTAAACAGTAATTACTGCTTTAGTTGATTAATCTACAAATTGAATTGGTTAGATTCCCCCCCCCCCCCCCCCGTAGTGCAGGTTAACGTTGACGCTTCACAACGGTAGATTAATTGTACAGGCTTATCTGTTTGCACTGAAGCTTTTAAGATTTTTACACCCCAAAGACTTGACAGTTTAATTTGAGGATCCGAAAAGACGTTTTGAATTGGAAATTGCATATTACTTCTGTTTGTTTTGTTGCCTTGCCTTCTGAAGACTGGGTAGGCTTTGATTCCGGCGTTCAATTAGTCATGCTGATTGATGTGCTATGTCTCTCCCCCCTTTTTTATCTGACAGATATGATCAAAGATTTTGTGTCAGCGAGGGATTTCAGCGCTCTGACTCAGTTGGCCCTCCTGAATGCCGTCTATTTTAAAGGCAACTGGAAATCTCAGTTCCGGCCGGAAAACACCAGGGCATTCTCATTCACAAAAGACGATGAAAGTGAAGTGCAAATCCCAATGATGTATCAGCAAGGAGAATTTTATTATGGTAAGCAAGAAATCCCGAATTATCTAGCGGCCCAACTTCAGCATAGAATTTACACACCACATTGTTGGTACTCACTTTTAAGCCAGTTCACATTCTCCTTTCCCCCCCCCCTCCCTCACTAACCTCACCCAGTTTTATCGTCCTTCCTCTAAGGAGCTCCGTTCTGCTTTTCTTCGTAGAATCATAGAATGTGGTCTTCTCTCAGGTAGTGTATCCACTGCTGTTGAGAAGGTCATATATAATATAATTATAGAATCATAGAATCATCGAGTTGAAAGGGGCCAGACAGACCATCTAGTCCAACCCCCTGCTTAATGCAGGATCAGCCTAGCTCACCCCTGACAAGTGTTTGTCCAGCCTCTGCTTAAAGACTGCCATTGAGGGGGAGCTCACCATCTCCCTACATAGCCGATTCCACCATTTTATCTTCGAAACAACCTTGTGAAATAGGTTAACCTGAGCGAGAGAACGGGCCTGGCCCAAATTCAACCTTCATGGCTGAATGATGAACCCCCAAGTCTTCCTGTTTGTAGTCTGCTAAGCAAACCCCGTGGTCCGTCATGTGTCACTTGGAAGTGCCACGACACTCACCGATGTGTTTCCTAGCACCCACTTGTCTCTTGAGTCTAAGGAATAAAATCCAGAAGGTCTTCAAGGGAACCGAAAAATACAAGGATTTTCAAGGTGCTCCCTACCACCTGGCTGACTAGCAAAAACTGAGCCCATCCCAGGCAGGCTTTATGTCTTCTCCTTGGCCCTAGACAAAGGCTTGGTTGTGTCTGGGATTGGAAACTTCCCCCTGTGGAATAGGGTTGCCAGTTCCCTCTTCTCCACCGGCGAGAGGTTTTTGGGGTGGAGCCTAAGGAGGGCAGGGTTTGGGGAGGGGAGGGACTTCAATGCCGTCAAAAAGCCATTTTCTCCTGATGAACTGATCTCTATCGGCCGGAGATCAGTTGTAATAGCAGGAGATCTCCAGCTAGTACCTGGAAGTTGGCAACCCTACTGTGGAAGCAATGTAAGGAGCAAACCCTTTCCTTTCTTCTGAAACTCAGTCCAAGCAACTCTTCCCCAAAGCAAAGAATCAGGGCCAGCTTTCGTCCACATCATTTGTGTCAGAATTACTTTGGAGAAGTGCTGTAGGTATCGCCTTTTGCAGGGAGTGCCTCTTTGGAAAGCTGCCAAGCATTTAGCTTCTGAGAGCTGTTCCTGGGAAGTCAGGGGATGCCCACAAACAGTGGGGTGAAGTGTGGGTTCTTTATTGGGAAGGAGGCAAAAGTTGTCCCCGTCTCTGCCAGCGGAAGTGCTGTGCTTCTACTGTAAGTACCATTATGTCAGCAGTAGCTTTAGCTCCAAACCCATATTTTTCATGTTTCCTATTCGTTTTTCACAACAAAGGAAGGAAGGGAGCTCCTAAAGGAAGTAGGGAGAACCATCAAAAAGATAACCCAACTCCTCTACATCCAGAAGAGTATTAAAAATAGGTATATCACACAGCCATCTAAGGGAAGCAATGTGACAATACAAAGCTATTATAAGATTTTATTGTCTCTTCATACGCAATCTTGAAGAAATTCTTTGTGGGAAAGCAGAATATCAAGGAAGGCTTTCTTTAAAATAAATGGAACGCCCTCCAAAAATCCAACAAGACCGTGTTTTTTCTTCTTCTAGGGGAGTTCAGTGATGGCTCCAATGAAGCAGGGGGCATCTATCAAGTTCTGGAAATACCCTACGAGGGGGATGAGATCAGTATGATGATTGTTCTTTCCAGGCAGGAAGTCCCATTAGTCACACTGGAGCCTCTGGTCAAACCCCAGTTGATTGAGGAATGGGCCACCTCTGTGAAGAAACAAAAGGTGGAGGTCTATCTACCAAGGTGAGGAAACTTATTTCGGCTCTTACCGGAGAAAGCGCAGTGCGGTGAATGGAGCATTGGATTGTGTGTGGGTGACAGAAAGCGGCAGTCAGAGGGACGGAGAGTGGGAGTCAGATAGCAGGAAAAGGGAGACTGCTCATGGCAAATCCTTGTTCGTATATGAAGAGAATTTGATGTGGACAGAGTAGTTTTGGGAAGATAAGATCAACCTGACCTTTTCTTTATTTTTGTTTCAGCATTTTGCGTTTTCTTAAGAACGGCAAATGTTAATCTGTATGTGTATAATGCATCAGTTTTTTTTTGCTTCGCTAGACGTGGATGGGGGGGCATGTCAGTCAGCCAGACAAAGGGCAAATTCTACCAAGAGGTTGTCATACAAGCACAATATTCTATTTCTGCTATGAGCCATTTCTATTTATATCAGTCTTGTAAAAGATATCAAGGCTTAGCTGCTATGTTTTATTTAGGTTCTTGTTAGAGTCTTCTCGGTTTCTAATTTGTAGGCTCTTAAAAAAAACTTGCATCTGTGTAGAAACAAAAGGCCCTGAGATAAGAGAAAATCCTGATCAGTTTGGGTGTGCTGTTTGAACCTTTATCCCTGTAGAAGAAGAATCCACTTCTTGGCTGGATATAAAAAGCACTGCAGGTGCTCCTTGCTGCCAAGTTTCAGTTAATTCAGTTAAGGTTGGGGAATTTAAGTTTAAGGGCCCAAATGGAAGAGCTCATTCTTTATTTGACTTTTTGTGTGTGTGTTTGTGTGTGTGTGTAAAACGCTGTCAAGTGGCAGCCTACTTTTGCTGATCCTGTAGGGTTTTCATGGCAAGAGGCTAACAGAGGTGGTTTGCCATTGCTTTACTCTGCCTATTCTTTGGTGGGCTTCTATCCAAGTATTAACCAGGGCCGACCCTGCTTGGTTTCTGAGATCTGATGACGCAGGCTAGGCTGGGCCATCCAGGTCAGGTCTTTACATGAAAGGAAACATTGATTAAAGGAAAACCACCATGGCTACATGAGCCTGGTAGAACTCTCTGATGGTTGTACATCAATTGGCTGGTGAGGACAGCAATGGTTTTACATCAGTTGGCTGTTGAGGACAGCAACCGTTTTACATAAGCTGGCCGTCCTTCCCCTCTTTCCCCCCCCTTTCCTTTCCTTTTCTTTCCGCCCTTCTCTCCTTTTCATCCTGCTCCCTTGTCCTTTTCCTTGTCCCTGTTTATGCCTCCCCCTCCATTGGTATCTGCTCGGCTTTTCTATTTGACTGGTTTCTCTCTGGAACTGGAATCAACAGTATCAACGGAGAGAGTGCTAGTGTTAGTTTAATCTTTGTGATTTTAATTGACTTTTATATGGTCATTTATATTTTAAATTGCATTTGTTCATGTTGTCAGCTGTCCTGAGCCCGGCTTAGGTCGAGAAAGGGCGGGGCAAATATATAATTAATTTATTAAGTAACTAAATAAAGCACAATGCTCTGTGCTAGGCAAGAAGGTGTTTTTGCTTCTTTTTAGGGATATTCAGCTCTGCCTCCCCACACTGAATCTCTGTCTAGAACAGGCATCCCCAATCTAGATCTTCTGGAGTTTGGAAAACTGGTAGTGGGTGCCACCCAAAAATATCTTCATGGACACCTACAGAATGGCTACCATGGGGAATGGACCTAATCAGAAAGTGCTGGGCGGTTTCAAGCCAAGTGTCCTTCTATGACTGAGGCAGCTGTTTCTTAAGAACAGAAAAGCCCTGCTGGATCAGACCAAGGTCCATCAAGTCCAGCAGTCTGTTCACACTGTGGCCACCCAGGTGCCTCTAGGAAGCCCAAATGGATGTTCTGGGTAGATGGGTAGACACAAAGATGATGCCTCCTAGACTCTTCTGAAGTATTTCCTGGTGCCATGAGCTGGAGGAAAGCCACGATTGGCTTTTTACTGTGGGGAAGAGAGGCTTTGGGGGAGAAGGAAGTGGGTGAAGGGAAACACATTGGAGGCCACCAAGGTGTCCCTGAGCTCTAGGTTGGGCATCACTGGTGTAGAACATAGTTGGGAAGTTGGCTATTACAGGTTAATTATATGATGAACTGTCTCGTGTTGAGTTGTACCAGAATATGGTACAACTCAGCAACAAGCAATATGTCAACAAGCAATATGTCAGCAAGTATTCAGAGACTAGAGCTGTGCTGAAATCTGCTCCTTCTGATAAGAGCTGGAGTCTGTGTCTTCACCCAGCAGATAGGTACCTGGTGTTTAGTTCAGATTTCTTCTTAAAGTACAGTGTACTGGAGGAACACTACAAATGTGCAGCGATACTGTACATTTAAAGGCAAGTCTCTCTTGCTCTGCCTCTCTCCCGGGAAATTATGCAGCTTCCTGACCTGACTTCTTTTGCTGGGACATGCGGGACTGCAAGCTCTTTTTGCTGACAAAGAGTGTTGTAATTTTAGATCCCCGTAAGAATTTGGAAGTTGCAGTTGCTGATCTGATTAACCACAGGCGGCCAATTGCAGTGTGGTCAGGGCAGCCACATAAATCAGTTCTTGTGTTTCCTTCCTGGAGGAAGTAAATAGAAATCATTCTCATATTTCTCTTTTCAAAATGAGAAAGCAAATTAGGCTCTCCCAGTAAAATTAAATGGCGGGTTCTCCGAACAATCAAAGGGAAGAATGTCTTAGTGCACGGATGTCAAACATACGGCCCGAGGGCCGGATCTGGCCCCTTGAGAGCTTGTATCCAGCCCATGGGCCAGCCAAGGCAGCCACCCCAATCTGGGCTGGCAAGCCCACTGCGGGCTCACCAGCCGAGGCAGCCACCCCTCACACTCTTGATCTGGGCTGACGAGGCATGACCCAGCCAAGTGACATTTATGTTATATCCAGCCCTCGTAGCAAATGAGTTTGACACCCCTGTCTTAGTGCATCACACTGGCTGGGAATTATCCGAGTACTTCCACAGGTGGAAGGATTTCTGCTCGTGGAGGGACCGTGGCTCAGTGGAAGAGCCTCTGCTTTACCTGCAGAAGGTCCCAGGTTCAGTCCCTGGCATCCCCAGTTAAAAAAACTAAGCAGCAGCAGGTGATATGTAATACCTCTCCCTGAGACCCTGGAGAGCCGCTCCCGGTCTGTGACTATCCTTGCCCCGAAGTGCGACATTGAAGGAAAGATGTGCAATCCATGTGCACATGGTGCCACCATTAAATGCGCACATTGCACGCAAGGCAGCAAGACTCCATTGCAGAGTGAAACAATTCATAAGGAGGATACCTCGCACTGGGTTGCTGTTATTAGCCAGTATGTCTTCCTTTTTATGTTCTTCAACTAAATTATGCTTGGGAGACATTTTTGCAAATTAGTTCCATGGTCTGTTTCACCGCTACACAAAAGTGGATTAAAAAATGTTGATCACTTTGGCTCAGAAACAATAATTTGAGAATGAAGCGAAGTATAATTTAACAATCCTGTACCGTTTTCCAGTTTGCCATTAAGACGAGTAAACGGCCGTGTCGGTAGGACGCAGATAGCGCAGGCAGAAAATGGGGAAAATGTTGTGATTAACTCAGCCTTGCTGAGTCGTTCCAACCCCTATTACAAATGTAAAAGTTTAAAAAATGTTCACTTTATAATTGGATGGAATCTTTCAGAGCACTGGAAATTTAATTTCAATCCGCTGCTGTTTCTCAGTGTGTACGGCCTGCGGGCCACACATGCTGGCCCCCTCCCTCCTTCCTTCCCCCTTCCCCTCTTTTTTAGGCATGCCATAAAATATGTATGAAGTATTTATTAAGTGTGTTGATAACATCCAGCAGATCTGCGTGAAATCCTTGGAGACGTTCACCCTGGAAGTCTGCAATTAATCTCTGGAATTTAATAAGGGAATTACAGCGTTGGAGTACCACACTTCAGATTTGGGCTCCTTTCCCCCTCCCCTTTCCGATTGCGAAAATATGCTGGAGAGAAATGGCATCTAATTTTATCCATACTAGGCTCCACTTTGCTCATTAATATTTACGAAAAGTCTTGCAAATGCTGGGCACAGAGCCTTCAAGGATATTCTCGGTAGGTTTAAAAAACAACAACAGGGTTTTGTCACATCCTGGCCTTATGCTAAGGTGTGACCAAGGGTCAGAAGAACCCATGACTGGTCTATGTAGGCAGGAGCAGGTTTTGACTGTGGGACATGAGGGACATGTGGGATATGAGGAAAGCGTTCAGGGCAGAATCAATGGTTCTACCAGGTTCAAATCTCCCCTCTGTCATGGAAGCTTGCTGGGTGTCCAGGGTAGGGTTGCCAAATCCCTCTTCACCACTGGCGGGAGGTTTTGGGGTGGAGCCTGAGGAGTGCAGGGTTTGGGGAGTGACTTCAATGCCATAGAGTCCAGTTGCCAAAGTGGCCATTTTCTCCAGGTGAACTGATCTCTATCGGCTGGAGATCAGTTGTAATAGCAGGAGATCTCCAGCTACTACCTGGAGATTGGCAGCCCCAGTCCTGGGGCCAGTCACGCGCTCTCAGCCTAAACTGCCTCGCAGGGCTGTTGTGGAGATAAAATGGAGGAGCAGAGAACAATGTAAGCCATGTTGGGTCCCCGTTGAGGAGAAAGATGGGGCACAAATGAAGTAAATAAATAAAATAAATAAAAAAACCCCAACCCAAAAGGTAGGTTAGGCTTTCATTGTGCTCCCATGTTTCTGGTTCTGGGTATAAAACAGAACAATTGACCAGAGTGGATAAATCATGAAGGCTTTCTTTGTTTTTAATACGGCTCCCAAAAGAATTGGCCTCAAGAGTGGTGAACAGATCAGGGTAGTCATCCCCCCGATGGATTCTGTGAGATTCCAAGAGGCCATGAAGGGTTTTGAGAACCTAGTAAGCAGTGAATCTGTTGGGCCCTTGGTGGGGGCTAGGAAGGCCAGACTATGGCAAGTTGCAGACAAGGGTCACTCTCCACCCCCACCCCATCTGTAGGCTCCCAGCCCCATGGTTTACCTTGAAGATATATCATTTAAAGAGGCTGGGGAGACACCTATATCAATTCTGGTGAAAATCTCTTGGCCAATCTAAAAAAGCATGCTATAGAGAGCATTGGGAAGCCCTTTCTGCCACCATTGTGTCAACTGAACCATATCCTGTACTGTTATTTAGGGTAGTTAGTAGTAGACAACTCCTAGGAGTGAGTCCTGTAGTGACAGACATTTGGTGTTTGTTGGTTCTTGTAGGTTATCCGGGCTGTGTAACCGTGGTCTTGGTATTTTTTTTTTTACACAGCCCGGATAACCTACAAGAACCAATGAACTCTGACCGTGAAAGCCTTCGACAATAATTTGGTGTTTGGTTGTGTGTTGCTTTGAAAATTAAATCTCTCATGATTTGGATGCCAATTTCATTGAAACAGGCAGCGGAGATATCTGTAGCTCTGTCTAATCACAGTTGCTTGGATCAACTCAGCTTGGGGCCTCACTTAAGGGGTGTTGTCCTCACCGCCATAAGGGCGAGGGTGCCATTTTAAAGACAGTTTAAAATGCTTCAAAGATAGGGTTTTCTGCTCTGGGTTGGGAAATAACTGAAGATTTTAGGGGTGCAGCCAGAGGAGGGTGGGGTTTGGGGAGGAGAGGGACTTCAATGGGGTATAATGCCATAGATTTCCACCTTCCAAAGCAGCTATTTTCTCTAGGTGAAATGTTCTCTGTTGCCTGGAGATCAGTTGTTAAGTTCTGGTGGGGGAACGCACAAGGTCGGAGATGGAGTTCCAACAACAGCGCTTTATTGTGAGAACAAGAACTGAACTAACCTACAGTGACCGGACCCCTGCTTATATGCCTGCTTGGCCGCCTGTGGCCAATCCCCCCCAAGTCCATGATTGGGGGGGGGGGAACCCAGTAGCCAATGGGAGCATACAGTTCAGGAGCCCTGGGGAACTCCAAGCTCCACAGGGTGCTTGTTTTCCCCTGATGCAATTACAAGGAACTTGTTTCCCTTGATTAAGTTACACATACAGCATGCATACATACGGTAACAGTTGTAATCCCAGGAGATCTCTAGCCACCATCTGGAGGTTGGCCACCTGGAGGTGGCATTCTTGTCGTCCCCCCACCCATGCACTTTTTCATGTGCTGAAACAGCCACAGGGGTACCAGCTCCCTTGTAGTGTTACAAAATGGCTGTGGCAGCCTTGTGGCCCATAAGGATGCTGTGACGTTTAGTTTGGTTCATAGGTCTTTCTGTTAACATGATCCTGGGGCATGAGAAGGCCACCACCTGTAGCTGAGAGATCCATATTGTAGTGGAAACCAGGGTTCGAGGGGGAGAGAGAGAGACCCAAAACCGTTATCAAGAAAAACAGTTTATTCGCACCTGCGGCTCAGTTACTCTAGCAAGCAAAAACACTGAGCCCCGATTCTACTGGGGAACAGACATTTATCCAAAATCCACACTCTGACAAGGCACATCAGCATTCTGTGCTTATCTGGTTGTTTTACATTGTCTGGAGCCTTAAGAACTCCAGCGGTTCTTTCTAGTTCCAGTTCTTGTTATCGTTCAACATGACTTTCCATGACTTTTCCCCCACTACCTTAGCACCCACAGAGAGTTATCCTGCCCAGCAACAAGCTATTCCCTTGCTGTCTTAATACATTTCAGTACATTTACAGAAAGGAAAAGAGGTTATCACAAACTATTAAATCAGACTGCTTAAGTGGATCCTCCACATTCAGGGGAAATCTATCTTGCTGTCTCAATATTAAGAACATAAGAACATAAAAAAGGCAATGCTGGATCAGACCAAGGTCCATCAAGTCCAGCAACCCTACAAATATACCATTGGTCTCATCTAGCACACCTGTTCTTACATTCTGCCCTTGCTCCAGGTAACTGGCAGAAATCATCATTTCAACCGCGAAATTGGAGGTGACAGTAAGAAGGGCTTCTATTTGGATCAAATTAAATCCAAATGAATTGTCATCTTGTAGGTAATTGTAACGGGAAGGCTCCAAGGACTTCCCTGTCACAGCCAGAAATTATTCCTTCCCTGCTGAGCACACAACAAAATCTCAGACTGTCAAAGAAATATAAAATGCTTAGTTTACGGTCGTAGCAACCTAGCACCGCTAGGACGTTTTGCAGCGTCGCTCATGCCAAACAAGTAGGAACTGGGGTCAAAAAAGGCTTCTCCTCACCAGTCTTTGGGCAGTGTCATGCTGGGTGGCGCTTTTCTCCAGGCGCATGAGCATTTTACAGCATGGTCTCTAGTTAGGTACCCACCATCCTCCTCCTGCCTAGAACCAGGCAATTGACAAGTGAAAATGTAGTTGATTGATTAGGATGGAAGGAGTGTCTACCATTCAGAGGTCTAAAATACCCCTCCCCAAAAAAAAAAAAAAAACAGTCCAGTATGGGATACCCTAGCCTATGGGCACACCCATGGAAGCTGTATGGTTCCCAGCCCCTCAGTTCATTTGCATAAAAACATAAGAAAAGCCATGCTGGATCAGACCAAGGCCCATCAAGTCTAGCAGTCTGTTCACACAGTGGCCAACCAGGTGCCTCTAGGAAGCCCACAAGCAAGACGACTGCAGCAGCACCATCATGTCTTTCACCATCGTATTGCAAGGGAGCAATATGAGACTAGAGCAACTGCCCTGTGAGGAGCGGTTAAAACTCTTAGGGCTGTTTAGCTTGGAAAGAGGGTGGTTAAGCTTTTCTTCCTCTCTCATAATACTAGAATGCAGGGTCATCTGCTGAAGCTGGAGGGTGAGAGATTCAAAACAGATAAACGGAAGTATTTCTTCACACAACATATGGTTAAATTGTGGAACTCCCTGCCCCAGAATATGGTGATGGCTGCCAGTTGGAAGGCTTTAAGGGGGAAGTGGACATGTTCATGGAGGAAAGGGCTATCCATGGCTACTAGTCAAAAGGGATACTGGTCATGATGCATACCTATTCTCTCCAGGATCAGAGAAGCATGCCTATCATATTAGGTTCTTTGGAACACAGGTGAGACAATGCCACTGCAGTTGTCTTGTTTGTGGCTTCCTAGAGGCACCTGGTTGGCCATTGTGTGAACAGACTGCTGGACTTGATGGGCCTTGGTCTGATCCAGCAGGGCCTTTCTTATGTTCTAAACGAGATGCGAAGAAAATTGGCGGCCTCATAGAGACCTAGTTCAGGTTACATCCACCATTCTCAGGGGGAAAGCCCCCTATCCCAAATTGTTTTGCCAATTGGAACCAATCCTCTTTCCTGGGCTGCTGTCAGTCCTGGAAAGGAAAAAGCACAGCTTCCATCCCACTTTTTCCCTTCTGGGGCTAACAGCAACAGGGCTGTCAGAGTTAACCCCCGCTTTCCCTGCACTGTGGCTTCAATGCAAAACAAGGAGCTGCTCTGAATGAATGAATTAATGAATCAATCAATCAATCAATTTTACTTGTGGTCAAAGACCAATAAATACACACTATATGTAGCAATCATACAGCATTTCAGATAAAATATGATATAAAAATTTATCAAAATTAAAATCAGATTACCGCACAATAATTTAACAATTATCTCTTTCCTATTAACAGAACAGCCATCAGGCTTCTCCACTTTTGAAATCCAATAGTTAAAGCTCAAACTTTGACTGGGTCTTTGCTTTTTAATTTACTGCGTACTTTAGTCTCCGCAACACAAAATTTGGCAACCTGTCTTGTGTTCAAGGGGTTTTCGTCCGCCAGTAATTTTTCAAGTTTATATTTATTCGAATAGCCGGATAGGTTTTCGATAAGTGGGGATAATATGGTGAGTCGGAGCTGATTATAAATAGGGCATTTAAAGAAAACATGCTCCCTTGTCTCGACTTCTCCAAGTTCACATGGGCAGATTCTTCTTTCAAGCAGAATCTTATTGTATCTACCTTCCAATACAGCAGATGGTAGTACATCGCATCTAGCTAGTGCAAAGATCCTACGTAGTTTGATTACACTTAGGGAGCTGCTCTGGTGTTGCTCCCATTTTAATAACACTGGCAAAATCCATTCTGAGATCTCCCAGGGACACATCTCGTTTGGGCCATATATGCCATGGAGGCGGGGTTTCCAACCTCCAGGTGGTGGCTGGTGGTCTCCTGTGATTACAACTGATCTCCAGGCAACAGAGTTCAGTTCACCTGGAGAAAATGGCTGCTTTGGAAGGTGGACTCTGTGGCATTATACCCCACTGAAGTCCCTCCCCTCCCTAAACCCTGCCCTCCTCTGGCTCCACACACACACACACACACACACACCCAAAGTCGCCAGGTATTTCCCCGCTCAGAGCTGGCAGCCCCACAAGGAGGCCACACCCCTGGGCCAAGCCTTTTCCCGTCATGAACATGTGAAACTGCCGTATACCGAGTCAGTCCATCACAGTCAGCGTTGTCTATTCTCAGTGCTCAGACAGCAGTCTACCTGCCGCCTGATCCTTTTTAGCTGGAGAGGCCGGGGATTGATCCTGGGGCATTCTGCATTCCAAGAAACAACTCTGAATTGGAGATATCGGTAATTGAATTGGGGTCTTTCTGCATGCCAAGCAGATGCTCTGCCACTGAGCCCCAGCCCCTCCTACACCTAGGGTTGCCAGGTCCCTCTTCATCACCGGCGGGAGGTTTTTGAGGCAGAGCCTGAGGAGGGCAGAGTTTGGGGAGGGAAGGTTCTTCAATGCCATAGAGTCCAGTTGCCAAAGCGGCCATTTTCTCCAGGGGAACTGATCTCGGTCGGCTGGAGATCAGCTGTAATAGCGGGAGATCTCCAGCTAGTACCTGGAGGTGAGAACTGAATAGAACAGCACGAAGACTCACACATTTCCTAGGATTTACAGCACAGGTGTTATTCTATTTGGTTAGTACCTGGAGGTTGGCAACCCTACATTGATGTCCCTCCCCTCCCCAAACCCCGCCCTTCTCAGGCTCTGACCCAAAAATCCCCCGCTGCTGGCAAAGAGGGACCTGGCAGCCCTACACCTCAGTGACCCCATGGAACGACCAATTGGCAGAGGTCAGGAGGAGAAAAAAACACTGAACAGTCAACGGCAGCCTCTGGGCTTCACAGTGTGCTACAAGGTAGATCCCCAAATGTGTTTCTTCTCCTAGGGAAGGACGAATTCTGCCTTGGACTCGGCTTCCTCGCGGGTCTTCCGACACTGGAGGAAAAGGGAGAAGCCAGAGTCCGTGGAGTGGAGGGGCTGAATGGCTTGTTATGGATTCAGATTAACCAGCCAGTTAAGTTCTTTAGCTGCTGCTTCGGCTATTTAATATTGCAAAAGTTTCTTCTGGCTTGAGCTCTCCAGCTCATTTCTTAGCGGGGGATTACCTTTTCACGTTTGAGGTCTCTCCTGAAAAGTGCTGACCCTCTTAAAAATGGTTCAGAGTCTCTGAACATTTTCGGGGGGGGGGGGGTTTGGGTTTTTTGAAACTGCTGCTTCCATTTAAGAAGAGTTCAGGCTCTTGCAGTTCCCGAATGCGGCAACAAACCTGGAAAGTGAAACCAGTGTCATATATTGGTCTGAGTGCTGCGCTAGGGTTCAAATCCTTACTCAGTCACAAACCTCACTGGGTTACTTTGGGGCAGTCGTTTGCTCTCAGTCGAACATACCTCAGAGGGTTGTTGTGAGGACAAAAATGGAGGAGGGGAAAACACGCACACTGCTCTGAGTTCCTTGGAGTAAGGGTGGGATAACTATGTGGAAGGTACATAGTTCATTCCTTAACTTCTGCACCGTGCATGCAGTGAAAATGTACACTTTCTCACACTGTGCTTGATCACGAGTTTGGCTTTTTGAAGGAGCCTCTTTTCCCTAAGAGCTTGCATATTCAAGACAGAAGAAGCTCATATGCAGCTTAAGCACAGCATAGCCACTTCCTTCTTACTCTGAACTGACTTTCTTGTAATCCGTGGCACTTTGTTGTTCATTTCATTTTATTTTTTTGTACTTCATTTATACTCCGCCTTTCTCCCCAATGGGGACCCAAAGTGATGTGTCATTCTCCTCTATTTTATCTCACAACAACCCTTTGAGGAAGGTTAGGCTGAGAGTGTGTGACTGGCCCAAGGTCACCTAGCAAGCTTCTATGGCAGAGTGGGGATTCCAACCTTGATCTCCCAGATCAACACTCTCCCAGTCCAACACTCTAACCCAGTCCAACACTCTAACCACTAAACCACCCTGCCTCTCAGCAGACTGAGATCCAAACCAGATGCTGCTGCCTCGTTTTTCCCACCTCCTTACATAGCATCTGTTTGTCTAGCACATTTTATCCTGCCTCCAACAAACGCAGGGCTGGAGACATGCTTCTTCTCTCCTCCATCTGATTCTCACAACAACACTATGAGGTAGGTCAGGCAGAGCCAATCACCTGATTCTGGCATAGTGAGGATGGAAACCCGGGTGACCCAAGTGGTCTTGGAACCACTGTCCTGGCCTAGTAGATTAGAATACCTCTCTCATGGCACCATGGTGCCCTGCTGGCTATCAGTTAATGATTCTAACATTTTTTAATTGTGTGGTTAAGATCAAGGCCAGGGGATGCTCGCTGGCTAACAGCTTTGTTTTGCAATGATTTTTCTAACATAGGACCTTCCCCGATGGTTAATTTTTATCATTTGCAATGCCCAGATGCCACTAAATGGCACCCAGCAATAGGCAGGGGTAGGTGGGAAGTAGACACACAGAGGCCCCATTTCAGCAGCTACCCTGCGTTTACCGGAACATCTCTTTGGGTCTTCACCGAGCGGAGGAGGGGCAACCCAGCCTCCGCTCTCCTTCCAGGGCAAGGCTTCCTCTCAATTCAGAGTCCTTTTTTGCAGAGGCAGCATTTTGCCAACTG